>NC_054758.1:5505000-5844375 GCF_018143015.1 Lytechinus variegatus | reverse complement strand
TTCCCGTCTCCGGCCATTGTGTATGTTCCTACTACACCCCCCACCTTCAAACCGAAAACATGGTTTTGTTTCGTTTATCATTAAAAAAAAACACTGTTTGTTCGAGTGGTCATGCACTTTGCCCTTCAAAAGTTCAGGACGCATCCGGGGTCCTTTCACACTAAGCTTTACAATCAACTACAAAATGTTTATGGCCAATCAAGGATCCCGTTTCGTGCGCTAACAGCACTATTATCCAATTAGAAGTGTTATTGAGATTATAATTGATATGAACTCTTTTTTGGTGTTACGGGACCCGGAACTTTTCACACTGGTATTAGTCACACGTTGGCTTTCAATTGAATCCTCAATTGGTCTTTTGATACATAAAATAAGGCTTACCACGTACTAAGTACATTATCGATTTTGAGTTCAAATATAGCTTTTCGGAGAAGGGGGGGGGGGCATTATTTTTATTGTAGGTTATATACATGTACATGTATTCGGAAATTTTAATTCACGATTTTGAACTATCTCGTATGTGGGTAGTTTTCGTAGAAGCACACTATCTAATGCTCTCTCTCTCTCTCTATCTCTATATATATATATCTGTCTGTGTATCTCTCTCTCACTCTCTATCTGTCTAGATATATACCTTTCTATATCTATCTATTGTATCTAATCTACCTGCCTACCTACCTATTTATCTATCTATCTATCTGTCTGTCTGTCTGTCTATCTGTCTATCTATCTATCTGTCTATCTATCTGTCTATCTATCTATCTACCTATCTATCTATCTATCTATCCTGTCCACATTTATCTATTCATTGGAGAGCAAGTGGGAGTGAGACGTGTCAATGTATACGATTGAAAGTAAAAACAACTATACAACGCTGTTTACTAGAACCTTACAGTAATTGTTTAAACAGTTTAAACAAGTGTTTAAATCTTAAGCAACTAATTTTAATTTTCAATATCTAATTTTCAATAAATTAAACATGATTGTTTAAACGGTTAAACAAATACTGTAAGGTTCATAGTAAACAGCGTTGTATAAAATCTTAAACAGCGTTTTTCCTTTGTATATTCAGAGTATCTTTGTTTTCTGTAGATAGCACCTTAAACTGTTAAAAGGGGACTATTGATAAATGTTGATAAAGGAGAATAACTAAATATTTATTGTAATATAAAAAATGTAATTTCTCGCTTTTCAGACCATGATGAATCGGTTCCTGGTCCTGCTTGTCGTGTTGTCTTTGGTCCTGGGCCTCGTCACTGCTAGGTCAGAACCAAGAAAGAACAAAGGAAAGAACAAAGAAGGCGGAAGAAGAGAAAGAAAAGGTATGTTGGGGCCCAGGTGGGAGGGAGGGGCAGTCGCCTAGCCGACCCCCTAACAATAATTTTTTTTCGCAAAGTATAATTCATTTTTATTGTCCATTCTTAAAAAGTGAATATCACACATGCAGTGTAGAATTGAGCAACCGAATAATATAGCCCATAGTCAGGTTTATTTTCATTTCGTCCTATGCCAGTTCGTCCAATGTCCAACTCGTCCACTATCCACATGGTCTAATTGCCATGCTGTCCACTCACCTTTTCGTCTAATAACCAGATGGTCCAATAGCCATATAGTCCATATACCATTTGGTCTAATTAGACTCAGTGTTAATTGGGCAAAATGAATGAAATTAAAACGAGGATTATACCAACTGGTTGTGAGACGAAGTGGTATTAGACGAACTGGTGATTAGACGGATTGATGATTGGACCAAATAGACGAAATGTTGATGGACACAATGGCATTATACTAAATTAATGTAGACCATGTGGTGAGTGGACGAGTTGGCAATTTACCGATATAGTCATTGGTAGAATTAATCACAAACAGTTGGAGAAATATATTTTGTAAATTGTTCAAGCAGCCTTGACTACACATTCATTTAGGCAAGAATATGCAAGTTTGGGTAAATGATGAGAAATGAAATGTGTTACTAAACTGAAATTCAACAAATTAATTGTGTATAGGCGTAATATTCTAGCAAGACAGGGAAAAGGACTGCCATTATCTTGTTAAAAAGTTACATTCTTTCATTTTAGAAACGGTTCTTATTCTTATTTTGTATTTTCCATTCCCTCTACCAATTCAAACGAAGGTAACAACGACGCCGCCGCCACCCAAGAGGATGGTTGGATCTGGAGTGAATGCGTGCCGAATACGGGGTCATGCGGCAAGGGACAGAAAATAGGTAACTGCACCGGAGAACTCTGCGAGGTCGCAACCAAGACAGTCGACTGTCGCGTCAGATGCGTAAAGGAAACGGATACTACCGAAACTGTGGTCGATGGAGACGGTGAAGAAGCGGTCAATGCGACCGCTGCTCCAGCTAAAGGCCGCGGTAAAGGGCGTCGACCGGGTAAGGACGGAAGGGGGAAAGGAAACAACAACGAAGGAACGGAAAATGGACGGAGACCGGAGAAGGGCGGAAGGGGGAAAGGAAATAAGACCGTAGGAACAGAAAATGGACGGAGACCAGAGAAACCATCACGAGGAAACCGTAAACCCAACAAGAATGATAAACCAGCTAAGAATAAAGGTGAGAATAGCTACCATGCATCTTTTTTTATTGTCGATGGCCTACTTTCTCAGGCGGTGACCCTACTTTATCCCATCTTCAAAACTGCATTTCCAAAAATCATCATGTCCAAGCTACATGGGGAAGTTTTGGATTGACACAGAGTCTCGAGATTCAAGCCCTGGTAACGTCTTTCGGATGGTGACGTTAAAGGTCGGTCCCATCAGACGTACATAATCATAACGGATTGATTCATGTCTGTTAAAACTGAATCACGCACACACACCCTAACACGCAACGTGTTATCAACAAAAACTCATATTTTTATTTTTTCTTAATTACTAGGCCTCGCTTACAAACAAACAATTGACTTTATCTCTTCTGTGATTGCAAACTTCTCCGCACTAGCATCAAGAAAGAGATAATCTGCTAATATGTACATGATTCCATTGATTTGTGTTCATGTTATTATCCACCTTGTCCCCCTTTTCTCCTAGAATGCAAATACTCCCGGCCGACATCCGATTTCGATATCATGCATACGTCAGAACGAAAGAACAAGGTCATCAAAGGAACACACCAACCCCAGATTGCCCGGAAGTAGTCGTTGAGTCTGTGCGATGTGATTTTAGAAAGGAAGACAGACATGAGAACCAAAATAAGGAGGCATAATGGTCTCACAAAGAGTTACGATTGATCCAGGGTCGGTCCAGGATTCCAGGGGGTGGCAAATTTTTCGGAGGAAAATTTTGACAAGCCATAAAAGTAAAAGGTTTTCGTCCATAAATTAAGGATATTTCATACCCGAAAAAAAATGACAAGCAGAAAAGAGAGAAAAGGGTCTTCAATTTCAAAAGAGGGGGCACACCTCGGTTTTCACGGTATTTTTACATTACAAATTTGTATTTTGATCTTTAAAAGGGGGCACGTGCCCCCCCCCCCCCTCTGGATCCGCCAGTGGATTGATCCGATCAACCTCAACTGTATGGAAGTCCATCATTGTCATAATTTTTTTTTCTGCAGGAAATTTACGCATTATCCTTTATAAACACACGAGAGCAAACTGAATTTTCAAGAAAAAATAACGTATGAATAGCATATCTAGAAAATAATTATTTTGAACAAACATGCACTTTAGATGTTGATGGTTGATGTTGCTGACTTTCCATAATTTCTATTGATCTGTTTTGATCGGATCAATCGCAATTCTTTGTAAGACGGGGCTCTGGGTCTAGGTCGGACCGTCACATCAAGCCGACTCCAGGCCTATCAAAAATGTTACGTGATTTCCTATACGTACTTTACCTTCCGATCGGGTTGATGTTCGTTTCGCCAGTGTGGCCGTGGCAACACACTGAGTGCGTGCGCAGCTACTATAGTATAGGGTTGGATGCAGAGACCAGTGACTCGAAATGTTACTTGAAGAAAAAAAACAATTACTTGGAAAAGTAAAGACAAGTTTAATTCTCCAGCAGCGTAGGAGAAATAAAAGACAGATGATAGTGATTAGGATGATGATGGCGGTGGTGGTGATGAAGATGGTGATGATGATGATGATTATTATTATGATTATGATGATGATATGATGATGATGGCGATGATGATGTATGATGATGATAGCGATGATAACGATGATGATGATGACAATTATATAGTTTTAGATGACGACGATAAAGATGAGAATGATTATGATGATGATGATAACGATTGTAAACCTGGAGATGATGACGATGGTGATGAGGATTGCCCTTTACGAGAATGGAAGAATGAACATCATTGTGGTGATGAAGATTTTGTTGATGAATATCATGACAATTTTTTTCAGGGGGGAAGAGAGTCATCGTCTCTTTCTCATTTTTTATTTCGTTTAAATTGTTACAATATCCTTCATAACGTATTCTTACAAACTTTCTAACCTTTGAACTTTGACCTTGTCAGATTGCAACTACACCATGGGTGAGTTTGGACCTTGTAACGAGACAACAAACCTCAGGACCAGATTAGACACCCTGACCGATCCCACCGAGGCATCGGATGAGTGTATTCTGGTGAGGACTGTGGAAGAAAAATGCCGTAGGTCAGGTAAAGAAATCGCTATTTAAAACGTAAATAATCATCATTATCATCACCATCATCATCGTTATCACTGTCATCATCATCTTCATCATCACCATCATTATCGTCGCCTTCATCTCCTACTTTACCATCGTCGTCACGTGACCGCCAACATCATATCATCATCATGATGATCACTGTCATCATCATCATCATTTATCATCATCGTCATCATGATCACTGTCATCATCATCATCATCTTGATCACTGTCATCATCATCATCATATCATCATCCATCATCATCATCATCACCACCACCATCATCATCATCAATCATCGTCATCATCTTCAGGTTTTCTTACAGGATTGTAATTTAAACTTACCAATGAAAACTTATCAACGAGGAGTTGCCTCTGGTTGAGGTTATGTTAAGGCTTTTTTAGGGGGGAATAATCGAGATTTGCATCAAGTGAGAAGCGTTCGTACGAAAATTTCAGTCGGAGAATTTAATCACTGGTTGTCCTTGGGAATTGTCACGTTAGCGCAATATGATGTGTAATGATGATGGTTATACATCGTGATTTTTCAATTCCTTTTGCTTTAAATGATTACAGAGGGTCGCGATAAGCCGGTGCGATGCAGATATAACTGGGATCAACCCCTAACCTGTGATGAATCCACCAATAAAATCAATATGACTGGCTCGCTTGTGAGCGTAGAGGGTGCCCCAGCTGACTGCGAAGCCACCAGGACACACGAAGTAAATTGCAAGAAAGCAAAGGGTACGTAATAAACATATTCAATGGATGATATAATCTTATTCTTTTCCTTATTGCCCAATACATGACCATCCTCATCTAATATCCCTTCTTCTTTTTGCTTTTTTGGGGGGTTGCTTTGCGATGACTTGTTCTTCATAATATTTATGTGTGATATTGTTACTTTTCTTCTTTCTCCTCTCCTTTCTTCATTAATCTTCTTCTTCTTGGATGTCGAGGTTTGGGCTTCTCAATTTCCGTTTAGAAAAAAAAATCCGACCTGAATCGCAGTGCTTCCTCGTTGGATGGCCCCCTCAAGAAACCTATATTGACCATGTTTTGGAATAATTATTCTCTATAATTATTTTATATACCGGGTTTGTTACGGCAAGTTTCTTGATTTTTTATTTATTTTTAATTTTTTTTTAGACGATGGGCTTGAAATGCCCCCACCCCTATGAAAACATGATATATAGTAAAAACAATTTATCATACAGTAAGTACCTTTCATAATTACTATTTTTTTCAACTTTTCTCCTCCTAACAGTGCCATGTAAGCTTGGTGAATGGGGTGAATTCTCTGATTGTATCGATGGAATGAAGACTCGAACCCGCAAACTTCAGAAAGGCCCCCACTTCTGTCATCGACTCCTCAGGGAGGTCGCTGCGTGCGAATGAAAAACGGATTCTAACCACCCTTTAAGTTCTTGAAAGTTATAAAATTCATGTTTTTAGTACTTGTGTATAGTTTATCCGTGGTGCTAGTTTCCGAAGGCCAAGTCTACCCCAAAGTATTTTGAATTAAATTGAGTTGAAATTGAATAACACTCAGAATTTCATTTAAAAACCAAATACTTTTATCCTTAAACATGTGTTAAGAGAAATATAATTCTTAGTTTCAAGAAACCATTATTTTGGCTACATTTGCATAATAATGTTGTACATAACGTCAAAGGGGCTCGGGACAGCGGGTCGCCTTGGCGGAGCAGTGGGTGTGGTCTTGATGGGATGGGCTGGGTTATGAGTGTAGTCAGGATCGAATGGGCGGAGTAGTGGGTGTGGTCACGATGTTATGGGCTGTGGGCCACTGAGCAATGGCAGGAGGAATTTTTGTTACTTCTTTCGAGGGTTTTAAGATAATTATACTCGATAGCAGAATTCGAATAGAAATTGTAATTCATTCGTCTAAATTATTATGCAAGTACAATTTATTGTGTGTGAAAAATGTAAAACGATTTGATTTTCGATGATGTAATGTTTTTGATCTCTGAATAAAAACTTTTGTGTTATTAATAATTCTGAATGTTACTCATGATTTAGTAATCTTTCATCATCGAGAATGACTATTTTTCAAGTGTTGTTGGACAGTATATTTGCAGTTAAAACTTTAAGCAACATATTTTTAAATTATATTGAAGTATATACTAAATAATAATATTTACAGAAATTCTTCTGATTAAAAGGCTCGTGTCATGACATCGGGTCATCGCGTCCGGTCGGATCCAGTTTACCCGAACATCCGAGAAACCGGCCCCCAAAATTCCGGATAGGTCAGGTCCAATTTAACCGATATTTTGTGGAAATTTAATAAGCCAATATTATCAGGGTCGGGTAAACTGCATGGACCCCAAACTTCCGGAAAGGTCGGGTCCAATTTACCCGTTATTTTTGTGGGAATTCAATAAGCAAAATATTATAAGGGTCGGGTAACTGACTGTACGTTTGGGGAAATTAGGGGGCCTTTTTCTCGAATGATCAGCTTACGCGATTGTCCGCAACCGGACGCAATAACCGATGTAATTGCACAAGCCGAGAATAGCACACTGTAAAAACTGTGGTGTTAAAACTGACACCAATTGGTGTTAATAGAGGACCACACCCTGAGGTGTTAAAATAACACCCTAGAGATTTAGCATAACACCAAAGAGTGAAAATGTAACAACCATAGGTGTTGTAATAACAACTATAGGTGTAAAACTAACACCACCAATTTAACACTGGTGTAAAATAACTGGTGTGGTCCTCTATGTACACCGGTTAACACCACAGTTTTTGCTGTGCAATATAATTGCATTGATTCACTGAAAAGAGGAATGGTGAATGGTATACAATAATTTTGTGGATCAGGATGAAAGAGAGATTGAAAGTGGGCGAGAAATGGGCCGGGGATGGGGACAGTGCAAAAAACTTGGTTTTAAAATGATTTTTTTTTGTCAATGAAAACATCAGAGGGAAAAGCTACGACCTGGGGAGCGTTTCATGAAAGGACTTGTCGGACGTTTTATCCGACAAGTCCTGTTTTATCCGACAGTTACTATAGTAACAGTGCTTCTCAACCAATCAGAATCCAGGAAAGTTGTCAGATCTGACAACTTGTCGGACGAAAATATTGATGAAACGCCCCCAGGAAGATGCGGCATACGTAAAGAGAGAGAGATAAAGAGAGATGGGAAGGGATATAGGAGAAAGGAGAGTGAGCAAAGATTGGCACGGTGTTTGATTTTATTCATCTGATGGGGGTCACTTGTTTAATTCAGCTAATAATAATAATTGAAAATCGTCATACGACGCTATAATCACAAGCAATGTCCAAGCGCTTGAGATTTATAGACCTCTGATAAAATATAATACAATACATAGTATATCTGCAGGACTTTTGTGCTCATTTCTGAACCAAACGGAAGCGGGGGAGGAAGAAAAAGAAGATATATGATGATGATGATGGTGATGAAGAAGAAGGTATGATGATATTGGTGAAGAAGAAGAAGGTCATTATTAAATCGTCTATATTGCTTGGTTCAATAAAATTTTGTCAGTGAAAATGTGACTTTTTATTGAAAAACACAATTCATTTTGCAATTGTACATAGGCCCTATTTTTTGTTGTCCGTGTTTTTTTTCAAATTATTTTTTCTTATGATTAAGGCCTACAATGTTTTGTTACAGTGAGAACTGTCAAATAGATCCATGAGGGTTTTTTTTTTTTGGGGGGGGGTGTTTTGTCACATAGCAACGAAGGAGAAAAACAAAATCTGTAAGGGACTCGAATTATGAATATTAGCTATGTCATAAATTTTTGAGCATCTTGCTTTATAAAATCGTCCAATCCAAGTATTCACTGAAAATATTTGAAAAAAATGATTGTAGAAGTTTGAAATATATTATTGGTTCAAATCTTAAGCCCCCATCACACTTATTAGGAATAAGCAGGAATCAAGCAGAATCAGCTGGAATGAATAAAGATTTTGAAAAAATATATAGAAAAATTATGGGAGGGGGTCCGAATTCACCCAACTGGAGTTCTAATAAAGTAAATTTACCAGGCGACTCATCATACACTAGTCACACTAGAGTCGAAATGAGCCTCAAATGAGTCAGGTTTAAAGTTGTACTGCGTTCTAGGATATTCGAGGGGCATTTCAAAAATTCTGACTGTTTTATATTTGCATTCGGAATATTCGGGCCAGTTCTTGTTGGCGCTCAATTACGATTACGTCATGTTCGAAATTTTTGAGGTGCGTTCGAATTGGAAAGAATATCGAACGGTGTTCAAAGTACATTCTTACTACATTTTATGTATTTTTATTTTTTCTAAAACTTGACCAGTTTGTGGTCGAACAATAGTCATTTAATTCCGGCTGATTTTGCTTGATTCGGAATAAGTGTGATCGGGGGGGGGGGGGGCTTTATGAAGATCGCCCCCGAATTCTCCCAAGGTCAATACGACGAGAGAGGGCGGTTGTCATTATCAAGATGGCAGCGCCCTTGCAGTTTATTTTTCCTTCTTGCAAACTGAACTCTGAATCGTTTGGAGATGGAATAAGAAGGAAACATCACGGCATCACTCGCCAAAAGTTCCTAGAAAAACACCAGAAGTGTATTGTATCTGGAGAGCATGGCAGGTATGTATTTGGCAGCTTTCTTCAGCTTTGATACGAGCTTCAAACTCGACGGGCTTTCGGTCGCAGACGACAGTCGATTAGGCGGCGCTTGACCAGGGCAGTCGGTAGCCCGACCGCCCGGGCCCCGGCCGTGCCGCGCCGTGGTCACATCATACGGCTTATAAATGATTGTAGGCCCGAATGCATTTTCGTATCCAACCCCAAAACAAGTCTGGTTTGAACCTAGAAGACGAAAAAAAATTGAAAAGTGGCATTATGAATAATAGTAGAATTGATTGCAATTGCTCAGCAGGAAAATAATACAAATTGTGAGAAAGAAAAACAATCCAGATAAAAAAAAAGAAATTTGATTTTTTTATTTTGAAAAGCCAAAAGGACTTATCATGCCATGGTACTTGGTAGAGCAACTAGAGCCTACGCCTCGGTCTAACTTCATCTTGTCTAGCCAGGAGGCTCTTAGACTTAGAGAGTAAAAATCATTCACTAATGTGTGCTTACTTTCCACGGAGCCAGGGATTGCATCCCATTCATATGCGTGTATCTCAAAAACTGAAACTTTCGCTCCCGAGATTTCTACTTCTAAAAAAAAAGATCTCGCTCTAAATTTGTTTTTGGTAACTCCAGTACAGGTAAACAGCAGGACAGCACTCTGCTGGTATACGCCAGGATGGTATATAACCTAGGAAATATTTTACGTTTAGGTTAATCAGTCATATTGGCTGACCTTATCGATGACAGAAATCACTTGTTCACTGGTACCACCCTGCCTGTGGTGAATCTACAGGTAGGACTCACTCACACATTGTACGAGGTTAGTATGTACTAACCTCGTACAATAGACCGTGTTTGACCCTGGATTTCGAAGTAGTCGGCAAACATCGCTTCATTGCTGAAGTAATATTTGCCGAAGCTCCTTCTCGCTACGCACCGGGGCTCTTGCCGGTAAGTAGCAAGAGTTTGTTGAATATAAAATAATAATCCGATAAAAAAAAGCACATTTTGCTTACCTCGGCCTCGAAAGTGACTTCGCTTGTTTCTTCCACGGAAATACAAGGAAGCCCGTTGGTGGCGCTAATAATTTCACAACCTTGATTCAGCTCCTCGGTAATTTTATAACTGTATCTAAATTCTTTGAATGCGCAATCCTCATGATTAATTTACTAATTATGGGCACCAATTAATGAAATGCCTTCAAAAAACATAATTAATGATTATTATTGGTGATGATAACACTCATTTGCATTAATTAAAAAGATGACTGATAAAAAAAAAATGAAAATAATATACGTGCCTGGGAAGAAACCAGCAGTACAAGCTTTGACGAACGTCAATAATACGTATACGGTGTACCAAAGTCTATACAATGAAAAGATTGGACACTTCACGGACTTTGCGTAATGCCTTGCGTCGATATGCGTGTAAAATAGTGTAGGTGCCTATTCTTTCCCTTGTCGTGTCTTTGATATGAATATAAATCGCGCGCCCTCTTCAGGAGAAAATTGATATCAACGCTGACTGATTTCTATCTCCGTAAAATCTTCACTAAAGATCAAGAAAATATACATATTTTTAGAAAGAAACTTCAAGGAGAAGTCACGGAAGGATCTAAATGATTCGGTAAGTGTCATAGCAGGATGTGGAATGTTTATTTAAACATAATATTTTATGTGGGCAAAAGCCCACTGTATTTTCGAAGTGTAGTGGTGTGTCGCGTGCGTATGACTGATAATCCTTCACTCGCGAGACGATATGAACCCATGGGTGGGTAGGACTATGGCATGCCAATGCTGTACAGAGCACACACTTTGAAAAATCATTTTTGTGACCAAAATTACTAAATTCCATGCAGTTGCAACTTATTTCTCATTAATAACTTGGGAATAATTTTTGTATCCACCAGAGTGCTCAAAAACTTGAATTTTAGGCATATTTTTGTGTACACCCTCTATTGATGGAAAGTTTATATGGCAAGAAAATTTTCATTTTTCAATCTCTATTTTTAATTAAGAAAAAAATTGAAGAATTAAATTTACATTTAGAGCCAAGTTATATGATTTATAGCTTTATGAAAATTGACAGTGTAAGAAAATTAAACATTTGTCCCATAAAAAAGAGAAAATAAGCCAAACATTGCCACCCTTATTTTGTCACACATGGAGATGTAACCGAGAACAAGGTGTGGTAAATGATATTGACAATTTAATGTTTATTGGTCATTATTTAGAGCATAAGAAAGGTTCCCAGTCATTCTTAACCAATCACTTTAACTTGCAAACAGCATAATGAAACACACATCAAGGTGTAGTAAATGGGTACCCCGAAGGAACAAATTCATTGAATACTCGAGCACCTGATCAGGGTAGCCGTGCTAAGCTGGGGTAAAAGTATGCAGAACTTAAAAGGATGAGTTCCTATAGCAACAGCCATAAAAAAGGTGGCCCTAATGGGTGGCTGTCGCAAAAGGAACTCTTCCCCTTAAGGATATTTCGTATTAAATGCTACACAAATGTTGCATATTTATCATTGATATTTTAAACTTTGCTTTGATTTGACAGTGGGAAGACTGCACTCCTATTTCAGTGTGCAGTCTCACTGGCCCAGAGAGGGTGTCATGTGACGTTCATCACGCCAACAAAGTTTCAGTCTCTACCACCAGCAGTAGAGGGGGCTATAACTCCTGATCCACTCCTGATGAAACAAATCAATATCATGTAAGCCAAGTCGTTATATTAAGATTTTTTTATTCCTCCTCTTTGCATCCTTCCTGGTGTCTTCATCTTTTTTTTGCCATTTTACTTCCTCCTCATCTTCTTCTTCCTCATCTCATTTGTTCCTATTCTTCCATATCTGTTCCATTTCCTCTTCCCTTTCCTCTGTTTCTTTTCCTCTCAATTTCCCTTTTCTTCTTCCTTCTCTTTCACTTTGTTTCTTCCACCCCTTTCTCCTCTTTCTTCATTTTAGGCTTTGAGACAATTTTATTTTTACATTTTACTATCTTTGCAACCCCTTGCCAAAAAGACATCTTGAAAATGGCATGCATATTGAGACTAGTTGAGGTTAAGCGATGGTCACACCCCCACTTGTTCTTTTGTTTTTTATTTTATGAAATTACGTTTATTCAAATTTTTTCCTCTTGAATAATTGGATTGACAGCTGATTTAGTGCATTAGATATTTATTGCTGCAACTTATTTCATTATAAGGGAGACATATTATTCACACAAGTATGAAATAATGAAAATATTATGATTTTATGTAATAACATAAGAAAACAGACAGTAGGGATGTGACATCGTCAGCCCTACTAATGAATATTCATGATGACTGTTTTCACAAAATATTGCTTAAGTTTCAACTTCAATAACTTTATTATTTGTTATCCGATTTTGATGAAATTTTCGGCATTTTGCTTAGTGAATTCTACTTTATGTATGTATTAAGATGTAAATATTTTCAGCCTGGACCATCCCTTTAAGATTGGAATATATTTCTTTTTAAAAGTATATCTTGTTTGCCCTGTATTTATTTGATTTAATTTCAGTTTATCAATCATGACTAAAACAAATTAAATTGAACTTATTGATATTTTCTTGATAATGATACCAGGTACTTTCAAGACAGACCAAGTTCTAATCCAGTATATTAGTAAACTCCACTCTAGGACACCCCCCCTGCCAAATAGACACCTTGAAAATGACACGCATGCTGAGACTAGTTGAGTTAAGATTGGAATATATTTCTTCTTAAATTATATCTTAACTATGTGCCCTGTATATATTTCAATTAATCACTCATGACTAAAATAATTTAAATTGAACTTATTGATATTTTCTTGATAATGATACCAGGTACTTTCAAGACAGACCAACTCTGATCCAGTATCTCAGTAAACTCCACACTACGAAACCGCTCCCTCATGCAATCATCATAGATAACATAGACTACTATGCTACACACCCCCAGGTAAGTTTACCGATAATCCTTTCACACTGAGAAAAAAAACTATGCAAGAGTACCCACTTAATTTTGCATTATTAAATGTGCCATGCAGTTATAGATAACGTAGACTACTATGCTACACACCCCCAGGTAAGTTCACCGATAATCCTTTCACACTGAGAAAAAAAAACTGTGCGGTATTACCCACTTAACTTTGCAGTATGAAATCTGCCAAGCAATTACAGATGACTTAGACTACTAATGCTTTACAATCATCCCCAGCTGAGTTAAGTGATAACCATTTCACACTAAACAAAAATTACATGGATCAAGTGTATATACCCAGATAATTTTGCAGTGTAAAAGGACATTGTGGAGTTAATGTGAGACGATGATGAAATCCTTAATGCAATTTATAAACAAAGACTTCTTGTGATTTAAAATCATCTCCAGCTGAGTTAATTGATGACCATTTCACCGTGAGCAAAAGTTACATGGGTCAAGTGTATATACCCAGATAATTTTGCGGTGTGAAAGGAGATTGTGGAGATTGAAATGTGGATGAAATTCCTCTTGTAATCACTACAGTACATGTCTATAGACACACATGATACAATTTATATAAATAAGTTTTACAGAGCTGTTCATAAGTTAGGAGCGGCTTTAAGAATAACTGGTGATCCTTTCTTACACACTAAACCATCACCGATTTATTATAACATTTACCACAAGAAAGGATCACCATTCATTCTTAAAGTTGCTCTTAACTTACGGCCAGCTCTATAAAATGGTGCCCTGTTATGACTCTAAGAAGGATGGTAACAACTAGGGACAAAACACATCACCATTTTTGCAGGTAGATGATCGTGCAGCTGCAACTCAGTTTAGAACTTGCCGGTTCATAGTCATGACATTGTGACGTCACACTTCCGTACTCTATAGCAGCCATGTAGCAGGAAAATATACATGTATGTGTCAGTCTTTTGTAAAGTCATTTGTATATTTTGAACAACTTTTTGAAATATCTCTCTGAGCACTTTTCTTGTGATTACTATGATTGCTAATCTATTGTTTTGGATTTGTTTTTACAGACTTCAGAATTAGCATCTGTTGTATCCGTGATGTGTGCCTATTTGGTTGACGCAGTGACGTACATTGCAAACAAGAGGTGTGTATATTTCCTTTGTTATTACAGCCAGAACTTTTCATTATTCATCATCAACAAAATCATCATCATCACCAACAACATCATCATCATCATCCTCCTCATCATCATTGTCATAATCAACATAATAATCATCATCATCATCCAGAGGTGCCAACTAGTACTGATTTTCAGTGTTTAGTACTGAAAAATGAGAAGAATACTGATGGTTTTATGCAAAATACTGTTTTTTAGTTTGATTTCCTCACCAAAATACAGATTTTCACCTTTAAAAATACTGAAATGCTCTTGTTCAAGTTGGCAGCTCTGATCATCACAATCATTATCAGCGTCACCAGCACATCCACCACCATCACCACCACATTCATCAACACCATCGTCATTATGATCACCATCATCATACCTGAAGCCACAATCGACCCCTTCAAGTTCTCGTTCTATCCAAGAACAATAAGGAACAGGAACAACCTACCCAGCTCAGCTGTCAACACCATAGGAATGTACACCAAAAGAATGTCCAGTTTCAAGGAGGCTGCTATCCCTGCCATCAGAATAATGCAGCCCCCTGTTGGATCCTTTATGATTTAAAGTCTTAAGCTTGGTTTTTACTTGCACTCAGCATAGCATGTTTTAATGTACATATACAAAATTGCTATGTCTATTCATCACCATTCCTGCACTTCATGACACTCCTTCCAGTGGCTCACTTTATTCGTCATCCCAGTATAGCTTCTGTATGATTACTACTTCAAGTATCATCATCACCATCATCCAGACCTGTCATTTAGTATTATTTGTTAAATTAGATGTGTTTTTTTTTTAACTTATAAGAACGATGATTTTTTGATGTTTTTCAAAAATATAAAGAGAAAAATGATTTTCACAATCAAGGGCGGCAGCTCTGACCATCTCTACCACCTTCATCAAAACAATGTGACATCACCAGCCTAATCTAGTCAACGATCACATCACTATCATCATTCATTTCTATGTTACTAGTATATGTCATCATAGCTCTTTGATAATATTACCTTTCAAATGTTTCATATAAAATCTGTTTGCCAGGTCTGATTCCGATGATGATGGTGATGCAGATGATTGTTTTCTCCTAGCATCCATCAGCTGTTCTTCCCAGGGGGATTATCAGGTCCCTCATGTATACCGCCATTTCCTCACCAGTGAACTCCACATCACAAGTAAGTGCACCAAACTCTAATAAAAGTGTAAAGTTTTGTAAGATTCAAGATAAATTCTTACAGGCTATATTACTAAGTATTCGCATTGACACTTAGTTAACTAGAGGAGGGGTCAAATTGTTTGTCATTTGTTCTCTGTAATGACTTCAGAATGTCTCATTTTGTAAAACAAGATATTCTTGCAGGTTTCAGTAATAATTAGATATATAAATATAAATAATTAGTTTTCCAACAGATGGCAAGATTCTTTTCCATTTTACATCCTCTCTGCATCCAGAAGTGCAGTGGAACCGACCTTTATGGTTTTGATGTTTTACCTGTCCATTGTGCAATAATATTAGAAGTATCAACCAATTTTAGTGTAGTGGGCATTGCCAATTTCAAATGTTATCACAAATTCGACAAAGCAATCGTGATAAATGATAAATACATGTCATATGTGCCAAATGGAGCTGGCAAAATAATGAATATTTATGAGTGCAATGGACAGAATACTTCATGAGGTGAATGATGAAATGATTCTTCATTTCATCTTTCACCGAATGAGGTATTTTATCCATTCCACGAATGAAAAAACATCATTATTTGGTTTATATGACACCTAAAAATAGATTCTTTTTCATATGAAATTTGTGAATTTCGATGCAAAATATGCTCATGCAGTGCGAGCTCAGTCTGTTGATTATCGCGTACATACAACATGCCCGCTGCAAACACATGGGTTGCTTGCAGTCTCTGTGTGCGTGTGCAACGGACAAAAATCCTATGGATCCAAAATTGCACGATCAATGGATCTAAAATTGCATGGTTGATGATGTCATTGTAAAATGGGCTGAATGATCGATATCGACCAACCAATCAAATGACAAGGATCTACTTAGATGTATAAATGTAATTATTCAATGATTATACAAATAAAAAAGGGGTATGATTTTGTCATACGTACAAGTGAGATGGATTTTTTTCTCCATGGTATAATATAGGCAATTGGTCCAAACATCTTTGATTGTGCTGACAATTCATATAGTTTTTTAGCATTACTTGATTATCAACTAGGTTAAGATTTATGATTCCACATTTGGCTTCTTTAAAGTATGTCAAAGTTGTGATGATATCATCTAGCAACTGACATTCCTAAAAAAAACTAATATCATGGAATGCATCTACTTAATTTCTTTTTTTAGGGGGGGCACACACAGACACTGTTATTAGGAATGCTGCATTTCCATTTATTTTAATGTATCATAAAAGAGGACAGTTAATTTAATGCCTTTGCTCATTGGTCATGGGTTCCTTGGCTGGGAGTTGAACCCCAGCCTCTCATGTGTCTATTCAGGGCCTTAGACCTCTCAGCCATTGCACCTTCACTACTTCGATTTTATTTTATTTCTTTTTCACACCCAAATTGGAGTGAAACATGCTCAATATTGCATTTAAATTTATTTTGGTGAACAAATATTGTTGATTTTCAAATGCGAAATATAAGAAAATGTTCGACACAACTATGTTTATGTGCAATTGCCATGCTACACAAAGTGTTCCAAATTTGCTGCAGTCTTTCATTCAGTTAGAATGTTATATGGGAACCACACACAAAATTGCATGAATGTTCTGCCAAGTTTCAAAATATTTCTTTCTTCTTTTTTTAAATATTTTTTATATATAATATTTCTTTCCAATGTCTCTATTAAATATGAAAATATTTTTCATTGCAGTTGACCTGTGTATTTCTTTTTATTAACTTGAAAAAAAGTGAATTATTGTCCAGAGCTGAACCATGCCTTAAATTGGTTCTGTTCTATGTTATCCTTAAAAAAATCAAGGTAGACCCTAGATGTGACAAATAATGCTATGTTGGGCAATCACCTATGCAAAAGAAAAGGTTACTCCCGATACTGATTTCCACTGAGACCACAATGACCAAACTCCAGTTTGTGATGCTGACTCTGCTACTTAAGTTGCTATAGCTCCCTCTCTTGGCAAACTGCTATAATTCTTAATTCTTGCCACAAGTTATTTTGTGAATTACATGCACATGTACAGTAGGTGGACATAACCTATTACCTACCATTCAATTATAATAGATACCTTCCTCAAATATTTATATTTGATTTTCTTTAGTTTGATACATATATTGTAAAGGTAAAATGATAATATTGGGGAAATTTCTTCATATCATTATAGACCAATATTTACAAAAATAACCCACTGTAAATGATTTGTTTGCAACCAGATAAGAAATATTGCATAGGAATGATTCCCCACAGTTTCAATCATAAAGTGTTGATTTTAATATGTTATTGTAATGTGAATTTTACCAGTTTTGATAGTGCTTTCCAGGCCTATATATTTACCAATGATAATTCCATGTCAATCCCATAGAACTGTACATGCCTACATGGTAGTTCCTTTTCTGCATATGCATGTCATGCAAGACATGAATTTTATTTTAGAAAGAGATCTTAAATTCTGTTTCACTGTTTATTGTCCTGAAAGTATATCATAGGGTATAGAAACTACCCTCAAACAGGGCCTCGTTGATCAATTTGTGAATTTCTCCATTTTATTTTTATTTTCTCAAAGTCTTGTATCATTTGTATATCCTCTTTTCAACCAAGAACTCAGCGACACAAATTGAATTTGTTGGATTTCAAAACAGACCATGATAATAAAGCCTGAGAGTTATTTAATTTTTAGAAAATATGGAATGTTTGGATATTGAGTTTCTTTTCTTTAAAATCATCATAATTCTACAACGTGTAATAAAAGGGATTACACCATGACCAGTATCTAAAATTTTTATTCATCTTTTTATCGCTTTCTTTTCATTCTCAGTCATGCATTAACAAGAGGACAAATCTGTTTACATGAAAATGAATATCTCTGATCCGATATCACACAACTTGATAGTTGAGTTCATGGCCTCTTTCCCCATTGACTTTTAACCGAGAAATTCAGTGAACTTCTCATGTCTGCCTTTTGCCTTTCATGAAAAATAGATAACTTGAACCATGGGGCAAGGATCATTTTTTTCAGTCACAGTTCACCACAAGGGGCACATTTCCATAAAACTTTTTGTAATCATGAATTTGGAATAACAGTTTAAAACTACTGAAATCATTCAATTTTATTGGCTGATTAATCGCTAAATAAATTTAATGGCCTATCACTATTCCCCATTCACTGCAATGTTAGAGTTCATCCGTTGTAGATATGAGTAAGTTGTAAAACATAAAAATGGGAAAAAAAGATGCCTGGATCTAGGTGATAAGTCTAGTCTATAACTCCTTTATTGTTGATCATGAGTTGTTGTTTTTCTTCAAATGTGAAAATATCTCAGTCTTGTTCTGATTGATTAACTTGGGCAACAATGCATTTCTTTCTAGGTTTGATTGAATTTGTGACCACATTTTCATACATGTAGGCATGAATGGCTGCACAAGTACATGTAAGCATGAGGACAAGGCCGGCCAAGTTGATATGAAAAATAAAAAAAGAAAAAAATTCAAACAAGCATGACGCTGAGAATTTGTCAAAGTGTGATAAGTATTATGAGAGTTGTGACATTTTAAAGTTTTGCTTAGTTTTTGAAAAAAGTTATGTTCTTTGTGTGTTTCATATGGCGGATTTGATATCACCAACTAAATTTCTCTAGAATTTCAAATTTTCAAATTTTGATGGTTTCAATGTTGAAGTTAAGCCCTCTGAAGAATCACATTAAATCATATTTAATAAAAGATTTGATTATGCTTGATAGGAGTCAAGCCAAGTTTTACATCACTTTATGAAGAAAATAAATGAATTGAAGTAAATTTCAGGCGATAAAATACTAGTACTAAAGAAAGTATTTCATAAATATTCATGTTAAATAAGCCACCTCCTTTGGATAGTTTTTACCTAGTTGTAATAATACTTTTAGACAGTTTGAAATATAAGAAAAATAAAAAGAATTAGCATGCTAGTAATTTAGCATTTGCACGAGTGTGATAGTGCCGAGAACTGACAATGTCATGATATAACAGATAAAACTTTTAGAAGTTTCAAATGATTATTTAAATTAATTGGTAATCCGTCCCCCCAAAAGGGATGACCATGTATCGATGTTTTGTGAATCTAAGCAAAATTGTTCATGCTTATGAATATTTCTCTATTCATTTAAGCCATTGGTGTGGAGGCCTTTACTACTGACAATGACATGATTCTTTTGAGGTTGATTTACGGAGCACTCTTTATCAAATATTCTAAAATGTCTGTCACTTTTCACTGAAGATTTTTCTGTCAGCTGTGGGAATGGAGTGTGAAATAATGAAAGGAACATTGGGAGAGATATCAAGTCAAGCTAGACATGTCCTTGTCAATGTTATTCATAATTTATTCATCCTGATTCATTCATCACCCCCAGGGGGGCCAGACAAATGTATTGCTGTACACAAGCGTGACCAAATTATTTTCAAACACCCCCTAAACGAGTTTCCTATATGTGCAAAATAATCCCCTAAACAAGATTTTCGCAGGCTTTATTTACACATTTTGGCCCCTAAGTTGTCGCCAGAATATATCCCCGGGCCCGGGGAAAACTCTTTGGGGGAAAAAACATACCCTACAGTCCTACACACATTTGGCTAGTCTTAAAAAAAAAAGCTTTGGAAAAAAAAATACCATAAATATGTTTGACCCCGCGATTTTAAAACCAAATAATCCCTAACCCTTTGCTTTACATTATGCTGAACCCAAAACTCTGTTTACAATCCTAACTCGAACCCCATAGATCTTAAAACCAGACCCGGGGGGTCCACTTCCATTCACGAGTGGATACCATGCGCGACCAAGGGGTCTCGAAAAGCACCTTAAACACGTAATTTCCATATTCTGAAAATGAACCCCTTAACAAGTATTGGCGTGTAAAACCCTACCCTTAACAAGTATTGGAAACAAAAACGATACTCTTGGCAAATATTCCCTGAAATGGACCCCTAAACAAGTACAGAAATGTTTTATTGTTACGGTTCCTTCGGTCGTCTGCTTTACCTTATTTGGTTTAGTACAACCCCACTTCTACACCTCGCGCAAATCGGACTCTAAACACGAAGTGTTGGGGCAAAAATGACATCCTTTATAAAACATTTTAATTTTGTTTTATCATCCCCGCAAATTAGACCCTAAACACGTAATTTTCCTAGCGAAATAGATACCCTTTTTTCATTATTTTTGTGTTTTTGGCACCCTTACCACGTTACGTACGTAACGTGCCCTATCGTGAAAAAGACATCCTTTTTACGTGTTTTTTTGATCGCGCATGGTATCCACTCGTCAATGTAAGTGGCCCCTCCGGGAAACCAGAGCAAATGTTTGGTCACATGTGACAGTATCTTGATGGGTGTCAAATAACAATCTTTACATCCATGATGATTTTTTCTCTTAAAGAGAAATGCCAGTAGTTGCAGTAAACACTGATTTCATGAGAAAGTCTGTAAAAACAGGCTAAATTGTCAGTATATCGTTATCATCGAGGATCTAGATCTGGTACAGTTACATAAACTGAACTTTGTGAAATCTTAAAATCTACGCTGAAGATCACAGATATGCACACGTGGGATAGTGTATTATTATTGCTGGAATAAAAACCTGATGGAAGTGACCGAATCCGCGCTTATTTTGCTTATTTCTCAGTAATTACACAATTCCTTCCAGAATCCTTTGGCACATATTTTTTTATTCATACAAACAGACACTTGGGTGGTCATTATATTTAGATTCTGTAAAAAGTCATTTTGAGATCGTTACCAATACTGGAATTTATCTTTAACTTGTGATTATTTATCACATATACATGCATGTGAGGTTCATTATTCACATGGGCTTGTGAATGATCATGGAAATGCTTAGGGATATGGTTTATTGCACGTTGAAGAACACCATACTGTATGTGAATAGTACAATAGTATTTTTCTTTGTATGATCCCACCCACCATAATGTTGGTGATGAATGCATGAAATGTTTGGGGGTAATTTGTCATTATTTGTCAAAAAGCTTTATAAAACAATACATCGATCAATTTCATACTTGGTTAGTACTTCTATGCATATGGAGGCATTATACTGAGCTTGCCTAACATAGCATTTAGGGTTGGGATCCCCTGTCTCTTCCCCAGCATCTTCTATGTTTTGTTGTAGGTCGTTTGATATCAAATATGGTATGATTGTAATATAAATGTACAGTTATCATTTTTCATTAATATTAATATCATTATGATTATCATTATTATTATTATATTGTTGTTGTTATTGATTATTATTGTTGTTGGTATTGTTATTATTATTATTATCATCATCATCATCGTCATAATTATTATCATTATTATTAGTATTATTAATATCATTATTATTAGTATTATTATTATCATTATTAGTAGTATTATTTTCATTATTATTATTATATTGAAATACATATCCAATGGGTCTTTGCCCGAGGTACATGTATTTCAGGTATTAGGCTCAATAGATTCATGCCCATGGGGGGGGCATGCATGTACCCCTTCCCCTACTTTTAAAGATTTTAATAATAATAATAGCGGTATTTATAAAGCGCCTTTTGCCTGAGGATACAAAGCGCTGCTATTATTACCCCGGCTTTAGCTCGAGCTGCCATCACCGGCTTTTACTCATTAACTACACTACTAAAGTAAATGCAGATATGAGACCTTTTTTTTAAATTAATATTATGACAAACATTTACAGTTCAATGACCAGTTCACTAGAGAACATGGGATGAAAATCAATTTTAACCATCCCTGGTCAAATTATATGTTAATTTTAACAGACTACATTGTAGAAGTCAATATACACGTATGTTTTCTGTTAAGTGAATAAGTTAAGGGATAAAGATGAAATAATTGAGTAATGCATAAACTTTAACAGCAAACATTCCATTTGATTTGAAATTTTGAGTGTAAATTATCAAGAAACATCACTTTGTGCAGTGAAAACTCAATCTTCACCGTTATTGAGCCGTAGTTAGTTAAGTTTATTGTAAGCGCCTTGAGCACCCCTAATAGGGTGGATATGTTTGCGCATTATAAATGTCTTATTATTATTATTATTATTACCTAACATTGATCGGATGATGTCATAAACACTTTTTTTTCATTTCATGATATTAAATTATATCCTTGTTTTGGCAATATTCATTGAAATTAAGATGATTGACAATGCATTTAGGTCATATAAGGACATTAAGAACAGATTTGTAGAAAGGGATTAATGATTTCCTTATTAATACATGATATTAAGACCAATCTCACATTTTCCATTAATTTATCATACTTTTGCAGGAAATGTGTTAACAGGAATTTGCATAAGTATGCATTTACAAATACACACTTCCTTTTGGAAAGTTAAAACTCCAGAATCTTTCAATTAAACCTGACATTCAGTCACTTAATGACCTTCATGTATAGCTTTCTTATTTTCAAAGTTCATTAGTATATTGAAAAAAATATATCCTTTTGTCCCTTTGTGTGTAATTTGAAAAATATTCATTCATATTTTATATTTTTATGTTTTACTGGTATATTTCTTGACGTTTGACCTTTGTTGATTATTTTGTGGTTGAGTTTGTAATTTTGTGGTCAAGCTTGTTATTTTCTTTAATTATTTCACAGACTTTTCAGCTGTCATAGAAGCTGGAATGTGATAATATAGCAGGGCATGAAAAAATGCAGATTATCTTATAATCTTTATATCTGAAGGGAAGAAGTGGATTTTGTCTCTTTTCCCTGAGTGTAAAAAGACATTTATATTGCTTATCTGAAGAGTTATGTATGACTTCACATAATTTATTTGGCTCTTCTTTTTTATGTTAATTGTTATCGTATCTATCTAATAATAGGTGTAAAAATGTTAATCAAAATTATTTGGTGCATGTATTAGGGATTGAATTTTATTACCCCTTAGGTTATATCTACAAGTTGTGCATAATTGTATTGTACACAGGGGTATGATATGCCTTTTTGTATTATTATCTTATTCTGCAAGACCCATTCTTCAGAATATTTTGTGTATTTTTTTCTTCAGATGAACCAATTTTTTAATATGATTTTGGAGTAGAAGTAAGATGATTTAAAAAATGAGACCCCACTCTCATCTACTTTCTTAAACCAGTTTAGCTAAAACCAGTTGAATGTGTGATATGATAGCTTTAAGCAGTCTTGGAAGCTATCTTGTTGGAATGGAATTCCCGGGGGGGGGGGGGGGGTCGGCCAGTCAAATATATTGATGTACACATGCATGACCCCAAAAACATGTTTAAAAGGGGTGTTTTTCAGTTTTGGACACGGGCCGTGCGTGCACTCGTTAAGGGTATCAAAACACTGATTTAAAAAAGGGGTAGTTTTGAAAGACTGGTCAATGGTCAGTCGCAGGGTCAAACGTAATTAGGGTACTTTTTTCCCCAAGCTTTTTCCCTGGTCATATTCTGGCAAAAACTTGTTTAGGGGCCAAAATGTGTAAATAAAGCCCATGAAAAATTTGTTTGGGGGGGGTTTTTTTGCACACAGAAAAACTTGTGTAGGGGGTGTCAATCGTGTGTTCAGCAATACATTTGACTGCCCCCTCCCCTCAAGGAAATCCACCTTGCGATGTGGTTTTCAAAACTGCTTTGCCTCGTTAAACTGATTTTAGCGTAGATGAGGACAGAACCGGTCTCCTGGAGGCAATCTTTGCCCAGTTGGGCATGTTTGTTACTGAAAAACATGGTGTGTACAGTAGAATACTAGTGATTATGCCTACATTGCGGTTTCAAATTTTATGTGTATGATGCGGCCCACACTGAGAGCATTTCGATCACTTTTCATGAAGTAGTTTTGGAAACCTGTTCAGGAGATAGTGATAACAACGGTAGCGATTCTATCCTCTACATGTATACTGGTTTGCAAAGTGGTTTAAGGAAATTAGCCAAAGAGAGTAAATGAGAACGGGGTCTATTGAGCTTGGTATTAACAGCACACAAACAGGACCGTTTCATCAACATTTTTGTATGACAAGTTGTCAGATCTGACATCTTTCCTTGATTCTGATTGGCTGAGAGGCACTGTTACTATAGTAACTGTCTGATAAAATGGGACTTGTCGGATAAAACTTCCGACAAGTCCTTTCATGAAACACTCCCCTTGATGATGACGATTCTAGTCAGAATAACTGAAAATATTAGCGAAAAACATCTGAAAATATTATATCTTTTAAGTGAAAGGCTTAATCCTTAAAAGGTAGCTATTGATGGAGTAATTCTCACCTGTCCTGATAATATCTCCAGGCTTATCAGCTTTCCATCAGCAAATAATGACAAATTAAATAAAAAAATGACAATAGTTAGGAATGGCAAGCAAACATCATACTTAACCTACAAACCTGGATAGCTTGGATCTTTTCACAAAAGTTTCGTACATTGATGTCCGATTTCTAAAGGTGCAGTTTTATTATTTTGGTGGTTTTTTTGGGGGGCTTGTTCTTTGGGGAATGAAATATGAAAATCAGTTCACTTTTTGTATCACCATGTTGGCATGTTTTATTTTTTATTTTCATATTGTCAGTGACCTTATAGAAGAACATCTTAATTTTGGCTGAGGAATGCTGTATAGTGTTGAGGCCACATGTGGAGCTGGGAAAATGGCATGGCAATTTTTTACCCACAAAATGCCAGAAAAAATCTTTTAAAAAAAACCCCTGGAAAATCCCCATGCATTGGAATGTTAAAGTTTATAGCTTATCCAATGTTATAGATTTAAGCAGTAAGTTGTGAAAATACCCCCCCTGAAAATTGAAATAAAAAATGCCAAAAATTTGGAGAATTGGTGTGAAAATTAAGGGAAATAGAAAATGAAATTGTTGACCAGGGACCTGTTTCACAAACTTGTTTTCATCAAACACAAAGGAAATCAAATGCGACTTCATTTGTAGCCAATCAGAGCCCCCTCTTACAAAGAGTTGCAATTGATCTGATCAACCACAACTCTGGACGGCCAGCAATGTCAACATCTAAAATGTATGTTTGTTCAAAATATTTTTGAGATATGATGTATGTTATTCATACATTCATAATTTCTTGTGCTTCTCTTTGTTTATAAGGGCATTGCGAAATTTCCTGTAGAAGAAATTATGACACTGATGGATTTACGTAGAGTTATGATTGATTGGATCAATCGTAACTCTTTGTAAGATGGGGCCCAGAAAGGCTGAAAGGCACAAAGGACTTGATGAAAGAGCCAACATTGTGTAGTGGTCCTGATTCCTGTCTCTGAATCAGAGGGTCATGGGTTCAAATCACCACTGAGAGGCCGTTCTCATTACACTTTCTAAAACTGGGTAACTGAAAACCGATTCAGGAAACCAGTTTGGAAGATCGCTTTGCTAGCGTTCCCACTTGATCACACGAAAGTGGTTTTCAAAACCACTTCACGTAAAGCGATCTTGTTGCTATGGAAATGCTCTCAGTGGGGAGACACGTTTCGCACGAAATTTGAAACCGCAGCGTAGGCATTGTACACCTGTCGTGTGGGGTAGCGCGCTCAAAATGTGCGAAGATCGCTTCCCGAAGAATGGTTGTGTCCTCACTTACACTGAAACCAGTTTAACGAGGCAAAGCGATCTTCAAAACTACATCACTTTGACCGTTCTCACAACATGTTAAACTCGTTTCCACTAAACTGGTTTTAGGAATGTAGTGAGAACGGTGTCTTAGGGTAGCCTTTTCTCATTCAAATCATGACATATCGGGTTGCAAATTTGGACATGTGGTTGATGATATATGCATGTAAGGGTACAATTATGGATGAAGGCAATTTATCGTACATGGCGAAAAGTTCATCAGTTCTAAAAGTTTTGTGCAGCTCAAAACTTTTTGCGCTGGCAAAATCACAGTGGACGGATGCTCAATGGATAGAGCATATTAACACATATAAAGGAGTGCACAGGGGATGCATAACGTTTTTCAACAATTTTTTTTTAACGTTTTAAATTGCAGTGGGACCGGCCTTTACGTTATCGTTAATCCATAAGGCCATCTTGTGTACCGGTATTTTCCCTTCATTGGAAATGATCGATTTCCAGTTTTGAGTTATTCAATCAAAGCTATCCCTGTAAAAGCTGGCACTGAATATTATTTACAAATGCACTGCCAATGACTCGTTGCTTGACATATACTCCATACCATCCTTTCTAACGGTTAATCTTTTGTTTTTTCCCTTCATTGTACCTACAACCCCCCATGAGTCAAAATTATGTTTTTATTTGAAATATAAAAAAGGAGCTCATAGCTCTTTACTGCACCCCCCCCCCCCCTTTATTGCATAGTAACTTTATAAACAATTGTTGGTTTGGCCTCCAACTGTTTCCTTGAAACTATAATTAGGCTGAAATTGATTTTTATTTACCTCTACATTATTTGTACTGTGTGAGGGGGCACAAGTGTGAGGTATATTTGTGTATAAATGCATGTGTATGGTGTGTATTCTAGCCACAGGTATTGTGGTATGTGTCATAAACTTGGAAGTGTGCCAAGTCAAATGAGTGGGCATTCCTAATCTCCCCGCTCTGATTGGTCTGTTGCGTGGGTGTGTCAGAGGCTTGGCCTTCTGTGTATTGTCTCATCCCATTGACGAAGCAAGTGTATTTGCATAGTGTTGAGGACAGCAGGGGTAAATTTATGCAGTTGGCCTTTGAATGATGTTTACATGTAAGCCTATACCACAGGCACATATAGATAGGGCATCCATGGATGGGGAATGTATAAACATTTACATGTAGACAGGTGTTGTAGAGGTAATATTTTAACCGGAACATGGTCAACTTTAGACATAGAGCAATATCTACAATCTTTAAATGTATATATAAATCATATATATACATATAAAAATGATAAATTTTTAATATTATGCTACAGAAATTTGCGATTATGATCATTGATACGACTATGAATTAATAATTCCTTTTGGGTTTATATACATTACATAGGGCCAACATTTACATGTATTTCACTGTAAATTGACATTACTGACTTGATATACAATAAAATGTTGGGGGGGGGTGGAAACCAGATTGAGTTAAAATTTTGGCATTATTTTTGTTTTCTTTGGCATAGTCAGCAGATACATAGAACACATGCTAGCAAAATGAACCCAAAGGAATTTCCTTTCCAATCCATGATGTGACTGAACATAAACTTACATTTTTGATAGTATGAATAGTAAAATACATGTTACAACAGAGATCATAAAAGAATGGAATTAAACAAATTTGAATAATAAAAAAAGAATATATCACCCTGAATACTCTTGTTATTGTTATCACAACCATTGTTGTTCACCAAATGCGGAGATAATCACAGTCCATGAACTAGGTCAATATGGGCGTGGATTCAGAAAAGGTCAAAATAATGAAATTACAGTTTTAAATATTGACATACCGGTACTACATATTTCAATTTTCCCACACTATTCATATTTGCTCTGCTGATTGTCCACTTGCAGTATAAGTAGTTTTCTAGTAGTATTTTCTTTTGATTTACTAAAAGCTTCATAGAAAATAGTTTAAGAGAGCCACATAAGCAGTAATAATCGGCTTTGCTAGCAGCATACTCTTTACAATCATGGTAAAACAAGGCCCTTGAAAGGCCACTATGAGAAAAGTTCATTTTATGAATTATAGTAAAAATAATTGTAACTTAGATTTAGAAAATGAAAAGCTCCAAGTTCATTAGCCTGATATCAGTCTAAAAGTTAGAAAAAAAAAGTTTTCACTAAAAATTGGAAGTCATTTTATTCCACATAAAATCTGACAAGCAAAAAAGGTCCACATTTGTGTATGACCTACGTATTCCCATTAAAAAATATCGGCTGTAGCCTTCAAAAAAGGGGGGCACACTTGTGTATGAACACCATATTTCCATTTTGAAAAATGACTATGACTATTAGGGGGGGGTAAGGACAGGATGTCCCCCCCCCCTGAATCTGCCACTGGTGTGCATTGATGCCAACTTTGTATTGTTTCAGAGATGAACTATAATCAAGTCCAGATTGTGTCATGACTGTGTCATTTTCAATTAAGTTTAACAAGGCAAAGGCTTAAGTGAAATAGACCTGAACAGGGATAAGTTATTATTCGGAGTTCATTTCAAACACTTCAAAAGAAAATTTGTTATTGATAGTAACAAGATGTAAATTAAATTAATAGATTAATAATAATAATGATATGCAACATTTATGTAGCGCTTAATACAAATGTTTCTAAGCGCTACATACACTGTACAATTATTACCCCGCTTAGCACGGCTATCCTGATTGGACGCTCAAGCATTCAATGAATTCCTTCCTACCGGGTACCCATTAACTACACCTGGGTGGAGAGTGGCAAATGTAGATAAAGGCCTTGCCGAAGGACATGAGTGCTGCGGTGGGATTTGAACTATGGACCTTGTGGTTCAAAGTCCGGAGACCTATCCATTGACTGACTGACTGACTGACCGACCGACTGACCGACTGACTTTGCAATCAATGTCTGACCTCTACCAAAATATGAAATGAAATAGTAATTTTCTCATACTGGATACAATCATCATGAATACAGAAATCAAAAATATCTTGCAAGCCCTTGAAATATCTAGTGAATATAGTCAAACATCTGTAGAAGAACTATGTTATTTTGAATATCACAATTCTGAAGTAACTTCTCAATATTGCCATGGCAAAGAAGGACGAGCCGTGGTGTAGTGGTTCTGACTCTCGCCTGGTAAACAGGGTTGTGTGTTCGAATTCCGCTGCGGTCTGGCATCCTTTGGCACTTTGCCACTCTTGACCCAGGTGCTAAATGGGTACCCGGTAATATGTAATGTGTGTACGCCCCCACAGCGACTGACTGGAATACTCCCCAGGGAGTGGAGGATGTGCACACATTGTGTGCGGGGAATGACTGATTGATTCCGAAGAACAGGGTAATAATATATCTGTAAAGCGCTTAGACACATCGTTTAAATATATTAAGTGCTATATTGTATAAAAGCAGATTATTATTGTTATTATTAAAGAATGAATCAATTTATTGAATGTTTGACATGGATAGATTTCCATATACACTGCAGTTGGAGTTGATCAGATCAACGGCAACTCTTTGTATGATGGGACCCAGGTTTAACTGGATTTGAACCTACAACCTCTAGAATGACAGTCTAACCAATAGACCTCTCAGTGCAGTTATTGGGATGGGGGGCGTAGTCTGCAATTTAACTATCTGTCTAGACAGTTGACGTATGTTTTTGTACTGTCAGTACAAATACTGATACCTATATTCTGTGAGAAATAAAATACTTACAAAGGTAAACAAATAATAGAGATTCATGTCTTTGTATTGTGAAAGTGCAGCTAATCATTGAAATTGATTTTCATGCCCCAAATATCATGAATATTTTGCAGTTTAACAAACAAGTTGTGTTACCAAAGGCTATGGAATGGCGGTATTACAAACAGTTCAATTTTTTTTCTGTCCCCACTGAAAAAAAACTTTTGAATCAAAATCAGATGATAAAAGAATGCTGATTCTATAATTTTTTGCTTGAGCTTGACTTTTTGAAAAAAGGATGTTAAGTACATCATGCCCTTGTCGTATTGATGGGGGGGGTACTCTTCATAAAAATTGGTATGGTATGTGCAATGGGCAAATTAAAAAAGGGGACTTAATTGGCTAATGGCAAAACAGACAGTCTTAGGAGCTACAAACAGTTGGAAAAAAAACAATACTCTTTAGTAAGTTTAGAACAGATCAACGAGACCAGAGTTGCAAAGAGAGAGAAAACCTTTTTTTTTTTTGCTCAACAAGAAAAAGTAAGTTGATTTTAAGAATTGGGGTCGTCTTCATAGTGGTACATAACCAAATGAGTAAATAAACAGAATTAATGAATGATTGAATGAAAGAAAGAATGAATGAATGGATGGATGAATGAATGAATGAATGAATGAATGAGTGAATGAGTGAGTGAGTGAGTGAGTGAGTGAGAGAGTGAGTGAGTGAATGAGTGAGTGAATGTAATTGATGAATAAATAAACAGAATGAATGAATGATTGATTGATTGAATGAATGAATGAATGGCCGATTGACTGACTGACTGAAGGAAGGAAGGAATAAAATGAATGAAAGGGTGGATAGATGGATGAATGAATGACTAAATAAATGAATGAGGAAATGAAGAAATTGAGAAATGAAATGAAAAATGAATAATAAATGAATTCCAAAAAATACAAAAATAAATAATTAAACTAGAAAAATTGTAAAAGCCTGGCTTTTATAATTTTTCTAGTTTAATTATTTTTGAGAGGTTTGGATTTATATCAGCTGACATTGGTACAAAATCTTGTCGCATCTGGCAGAAAAGGCAATAAATTATTTCAATCGCTCCTTCAGAGAAATTATCATTTATACTGGTAGTCAATAATTATCAACAATTTGAATGTACTGTGGTTAGTTGTCTATGAATATTGCAATACAGACATGTAGGGAGAGAGAGCAAGAGAGGGAGAGATGTATTTAAAGAAATGGAAAGAGAGAGAGGGGGAGAGAAGAGGGAAGAAGGGGTGGGGTCTTTTAGGAACAGACAGGCAGACAAAAGTGAAGCCTTCAGTGGTTATTAGTGACAGGCAGACCAGCTTGCCAGACAGACATTAGATGACAATGAGAATCTGTGACACTAGAAGTTAGATTTTTGTCTGGAGAGTTGGGATAGAAATGAATACAAGGTTATGTGAATGTTGTCAAAAAATTAATTTTTTTACCACAAAGGTCAAATCCACCCCAGCTAAAAGTTGGTTTGAATGAAAAAGAGAAGATCAAACAAGCATGGTGTTGAATTTTTTAATGAAACATTAATGTAACTTATAAGAAAGTTATGACATTTTTAAGGTTTTCTAATTTTCCGAAAACACATAATACGCACAACACATTCAATATGCAAATTAGAGTCTCAAATATCACACACCTTTTCTTCTGTATTATATTTATATTTATTTATTTATAAGTGTTTTTTTAGTAGGGTGGCTCCATCAGTAATTGATATACTGTTGTCCTTGGAGGCCCTACAACAAAAATACAAATATAACAAACATGAGTATAAAAAGTGTACAATGTAAGTTGAGACAAACAAATTGTAAAGAGAACAACACAATTATTATGCCAAAATTAAAGACTAAATGAGGATGCGGATTGGGCATTTCTTAAAAAAAGTAAATTATTTCAAATGAATGCACCAGCAAAAGAAACACTTTGCCCATTTTCGTTCAAACTTTGGGCAAAATCAAACCTGTGCTTTGTGCACTATGAGTAAGAATACTATGTACAGTTTCAGATCTTTAAAAGATAGGCTGGATTTTGATTAAGGAAAACAGAAAATATCATTTTACATTTGAAATATTTCCATCTATCTTTGATGGGAACCCATTTCAGTTTGTTTAAATTAAGATATATTTTCATTTTTTGCAGATTTGACAATAAGATTAAGAAGTTAATTCAGTCGTGATAGGATATACAACCATGTTTAAGGAGGAATTAAAGTTTGTTTAACATAATAATGAGGAAATATATTGGATTCTATTCAAACTTATTTCGAGACCTTTACTACGTATGGTATTTATGTGTAAATCTATGAATTTTGCACTAATTCATATTTGTGGTCTCTAAGGAGACTGTTTGGTTTCAAACTTTGTTTGATTTGGTGAATTTTCTCTTCATTATTAGTTGCCAGGAAGATTCTGTTTTTCTCTTTTTTTTATAATTCACCAAATCAGAAAGCCAAAAGTCACAACATCGCAAAAAACACAGGTTGGTGCCTGGGTGGTCATGCTTCACAATGATGATATGGCGTTTTGGTTATTTTAGTTTACCGCCATGAGTTTGCAAATAAAAATCATATAGAATAATTATATCTCACGTTATCCGTCTCTTTTGTTTTTATCACTGCAGGTGTAGACCCTCAACAAAACATCTACCAGCTCACCTCCCGGGGCAATGGACTAACCCGCACTGATTGCATCATCACATACAAACTGGGCCAAACCATTAAGGTGCTGGACATCCTGACGGGGGAGGAAGCCCTTTCTCAGCTCACCTGTAATACACAAGGAGACATTGATAATGGATGATGGTAGTGCCTCTCTCGTGCATCAGTCACACCGGTCATACATAGTGTCAAACCGATCAAAGCTATTACATTATTTCCAATGACAAACCATTGGTCGGTTTGTAGTTGGTGTTGTAAATGTGACTGGGGCACAAAGTGCAATGATGAGGCTGGGAAGGAATATGGTTCGGCTCCGATCCAGATACGGTGTCGTACGAAATCGCATTTTTAAAGAGATCAAAGGCAAACGCCAAAAATCTATGATGAATTAGCAATTGTCCAATTTGATCGCAGGATTTCAGTGTGTTTGTCGCCATTGCCATTGATTAGAAGATTTATGAAACCGGGCCAATGTCATGTTCTGTGCTGATGTTTAATGGGAAGTTGTTTTATACAATGCCTACTCAGCTTTTAAAAGTTTCTTCTACTTTCCAATCATCATCAATGGAAAACAATATGAAAAAAAAGCTGGAATTGGGAGCTTGGGTTGATCAAATAAAGAGGTGTTGGAGATGAGTGCTGTATATAAATTTATTTCATACATTTCATTTGATTTGCTGACTTATTCTCATATTTCACTTGTTATTAGCACAATTTAGCAATTTGATGTTAGTGTTTTCTTTGGCGATGATAGCAGTTGTGACGTTGATACTGTCATTAAATTGTGATTGGATTATGGATGATTATGTTGGTGATTGTGGTGATTTTGTGATGTTCGTGATGATGATGATGGTGATGATGATGATTATGATAATGATAATGATGATGATGTTGGTGGTGATGATGATGATAATGGTGATGAGGAGGATGATAAACATGATGATGAAGATAATGGCGATGGTGATGATGGTGATGAGGAGGATGATGAAGACAATGGCGATGATGATGATGGTGATGATGGCGATAATGATGGTGATGATGGTGATGATGATGGTGATGATGATGATGGTGATGATGATGGTGATGATGATGATGATGATGTTGGTGGTGATGATGATGATGATGGTGATGATGATGATGATGATGATGGTGATGATAGTGATGATGATGGTGATGATAATGATGATGATGTTGGTGTGATGATGATGATAATGGTGATGAGGAGGATGATAAATATGATGATGAAGATAATGGCGATGGTGATGATGGTGATGAGGAGGATGATGAAGACAATGGCGATGATGATGATGGTGATGATGGCGATGATGATGGTGATGATGATGGCGATGATGATGGTGATGATGATGGTGATGATGGCGATGATGATGGTGATGATGATGGTGATGATGATGGCGATGATGGTGATGATGATGGCGATGATGGTGATGATGGTGATGATGATGATTGTGATGATGGTGATTGATGAGAGGAGGAGGATGATAATGGTGATGATGATGACAGTAATGGTGATGATGATGAAGCTGGTGATATTGGCGATGATGATGATGAAGATGATGTTGATGATTTTGATAACAACGGTGTTGGTGATGGTCAGAGTGGTTTAAATACCACTTAGATGTTGGTGGGATGAGGATGATGATGAGAGTGATGATTTGATAATGGTGTTAGTGGTAATCACATTAAGGAATGATGATTACTAGATCAACAGCAATTTAAAGGAATGCACATTAATAGGCCAAAATATGTTTGCCCAAATCTGCAACCTCCCTTTCAAAAGAAATTAACCATGATGATGATGACGATGATGTTGATGGCAATAACAATGACTCTAATCATGATTATGGATATGATTATGGTAATGATGATGAGGAGGATGATGATGATGTTAATGATAATGATGATGATGATAATGAATATGATGATGATTATGATGTAAAAATAATGGTGTTGGTGATGGTCAGTGGTTTACATACCACTCAGATGTTGCTGGGGATGATGATGAGGATGATAATGAGAGTGATGATATGATTATGGTGCTAGTGGTAATAATCACATTAAGGAATGAGGATTGATAGATCAACAGCACTTTAAGTGAATACACATTATTAGGCCAAAAATATATTTGCCAAAATCTGCAACTTTCCTTTCATAGTTATATAAATTGACCATTTTATTTTGCACTCTCCCTATCTAAAGTACCTTTCAACTACTGGAAGGCTGCATAAGTCATTGCTTATTTTTTTTAATTGTTTCTACATTTTGAGTCAGTTTATAATTTCTCTGTTAAAAGAATCAGACGATGGATCCATTCTAGGATTTTGGGGCCTGAGAATTGTCTTGTGCCCCTCCTATACATGCCCCCCCTCCCCTTACCCACCGTTAGTAGATTCTTGGGGGGGGGATGATGATGAGAGTGATGATATAATAATGGTGTTAGTGGTAATCACATTAAGGAATGATGATTAATAGATCAACAGCAATTTAAGTGAATACACAAAATATGTTTGCCCAAATCTGCAACCTCCCTTTCTAAAGAATTAACCATTTCGTTTTCTTCTATCCTGCCCTCCAACTATCTGACTGGAAGGCTGCCTAATTCAATTTCCAATAATTAATGAATACAAATATTGCTTATAAATTTCCAAAATTGTTACTACATTTTGAGTCAGTTTATAATTTCTGTTAAAAGAATCGGACGATGGATCCATTCTAGGATTTGGGGGCCTGAGAATTGTCTTGTGCACCTCCTATACGTGCCCCCCCCCCCCCCCTTACCCATCGTATTCTGGAAAAAAAACTTACGACGGGAGCCACCGGTCCCGCCGCCCCACGCCCTTTTTTACACTCCCTCAAGAGTTTCCCTGAAACGATGAATTATGATGACATCGCCGGGTGAATCATTTATGACCATGAATATGGAATGACTCCGCTTGAGGTTTAGCTTCATGCTTAATGTCAATTAAGTTTTCAGGAAACAATGTCAATTTTCATTAATTTCGCCCTGTGGAGTCTGACTATAGCTGTCTGTACCTGTTTAACCTTTTCACACGTTGTTTGTTCAACATCATCAAAGTAACATATTCGTGTCACCCCCCTCCCCATGGGGGTGCGGGTCAAATAAAAAAAAAAAATCAATGAAATAATATTTTTCATCACAAAAGTTGTCGATGAACTATATAGAGCCGACCACCAAGGTACGTCTTCCTACCCGCTCCTCTCAGTTGTAAACATATAATTCTCGGAATTACATTAATGTCGTACTCGGTCAATCAAGTATAAGATGTATTGTTTATTTCACCGGAGACGCACGAAATTAACCCATAGGCTAAGCTGAGAAGCACATCGGTAATTAATGTTTGACGTAGTCCCTCGTATTGACTTTTCAAATCTGATTTCGTCTTTATTTGCCTGTATCAATCACGTTAATGGAGATAGTGAGCGCAAATACGTTGGCATTTCTTCGATGTATCCGGTGGGTGCCAGTGATGGTAATGATGTTGATGGTTGGGTGGGGGAGGGGTCTTGATGTAAGCCAACTTCAGAGCGAAGGGGGATATGGGCAGACAGGATGGGTAAATGTGGGAGGGGGCCCGGGGGGGGGGGAGGGGTAATCAAATAAAATATTTCCATGTGAACAAAACTGAAAGCAAAGAGTTTTGTGTGATTTTGGAGTATTTTTGTTTACACTGAAAATGTCATTTTACTTGTTTCAACCAGGAACACTCCACCCCTGATCGTGTTGGGCAATTGCCCTTCAGCTAGTAATTATATAGCTTTTCTAGGAAGTATGTCATGGGCTACTCAGACCCCCCCCCCCTCCGATGCACGAGGCTATATTCTGGGGGATATTTTTCAGGGAAGGATAGCTTATTAGCTGATCAGAGAACTGTTTTATAGACTAATGTTCAAGTGTTGCTTATTTCAGGGTAAATGGATGAATAAGAGGTAGGCCCTATATTGTATTTGTGCAATAGTTTCATTATTAATGTTTGTCCGGGTGTTTGTCCAGGTCAAAATGATAAGTTTTATACCATGAGCGGCCCATGGCCTGGGCAGGTTGCGGCGTGCGAAAAATAATTGCGACGAATTGATAAAATTCAAATTTCATAATGAATGAATGATTTTTGATTGCCATCCATTTATAGAATTTCGGGTAGTTTTGACGAGGGGGATTCAATGGTGTGTGCCCTTGTGGTATGGCCGGCCGCATCCGGGATTCAGGCTGATGGAGGAACGCATCCGTGTCTCCAAACATCGCAGCCTCATTATTAATATTTTCTCCGGCATTGAAATGAGATGTTTTGACGCAAGTGCGTGTAGTCTTCACTCGCAGACCACTTATTATTATGACTTCTGATCTCAAAAGTTATGATGAAATTTACAATGCAAGATTGAAAGATTATTATTATCACATCGTATTTGTTTTGGATGCGTTTAGAGGTCGACAGGGCTATATGCTAGGTCCAAGGATGTTAAATCGTTTTTCAGTATAAGTATTAAAAAGTCTTCGTCAGCAGACTATGACATGGGAGGAACATGACGAAAGTGGTCATGAATGAACGTCGTCCTCGATTTGTAAACAGAGTATATCGTCGAACTTGGAAGCGATTTAAGCTAGCATCACGTGCTTATCACGAACAGTGCATGTGGATATTTGAAGGAAGAGTTGTATTTTTATTTGCTTTCGATCACTTGATCATCAAATCGATCTCCATTATGTCGTGTCATTGAAGACATCATCGTCGATATCGTTGTCAATTCTAATCGTCGACGTCATCTTTACTATCAACACCACCATCAACATCTGTAGTAGCATCATCGTCCTCATCACCATCGTCATCAATATCATCATCGCCGTCGTTGTCATCATCAGCATCAAAAAGCATCGAGGAATCGATCACCGTCATCATCGTCGAAATCGTAAAATAACATAAGCTACATGCATTATCGACTTCAATTCACCATTGAACACTTTCCCCACTACTAGAACTCTGGTCGTTGTCATCGTCATCACCATCGTCGTCACCGATACCAAATTCCCGTTTCTTCAAATATCGTAATCAATTCGATATCCACACCTCGTCATCGTTTGACATCGTTCTCGTCATCGCATTGTCTGGTCATCATTCATGAAAACCGAAACGGTTGACGTGAATTTGTTTTATGGAAAGCCGCCGGTCATGATGTACCGTATATGCAGAGATGCAGATAAAGATATGGTGAGTAATCATAAATAATTTCATAAAAATATATAATAATTGAATAAAAAATATTAAAAGGTTGTTAATTTTAGCGAAAATAAAGGTTGGAGATGGTAAGAGATTTGTCTTGGTTCAAAATTATAATAATTTCGATTGGGATCAACGGCATATTATAATGGGCTCAAACATTTATAGGGGCCAAAATTAATGGGCAGTTTCTGAAAATTCGCAGGATTGCAAAGCGAGCGAGTGAAAATTTTGAACTTTTTGTAATGAAAATCCAATTTTGTGATAGATTTTGACATAATTTTCACCAAAATGTATCATATTTCATAATCTTTTTCCTCTTTCTTCATGCTCGTGGAAGTTATTAATGGCCCAAGCGCCCCCCCCCCCCCCCCCCTCTTTATACGCCAGTGATTAGGGTAAAAGTTGTGTTGGAGGTTTTCTTAAAAGTTTGTTTCAAATCTTTAAACACATTTTTAATCGGAGCAATTATCTCCGGAATAAAGTTTGTCGGGGATCCAATAAGCAGACCCTTTCTCTGTTATGTCCCCTTGACCTCGATATTTCGATATTTATTTGTCACAAAATGGTTCAATATTACAAGTTCCTGGGTGTGAGGACGTGATATTGAGAACCGTCATGAAATGTCATTCAACTTCCCATCATTGCCGTCTTTATGTGTGCGTGTTTTGTTTTTTTTTTGCATAAAGTGAAGCCTCGTTTGTGTACGTTTGCATTCATCATAAAATAATTTCATAAAGGTGGGAAATATTTTTGAAGTTTGATCTAATTTCTGGATCAAGTATTATTTCTCCTGTATTCTTTTGTATATAAATATATATTTTGGTCCTGTCTTTACTTTTCTGAATTCCTCCCATTCTCTGATATTGTTGATCATTATGTTTAATCAATGTTGTATAGCTTTCTGTGAACTTCGACAATGTAATTTGCCAATTGCCAACTCGTCCATCTCTCTCTCTCTCTCTCTCTCATCACATGGTCTACCTTTATTTAGCCAAATGCCATTCCGTCCTTCAACTTTTCGTCTAGCAAGCATTAAATTTTGGTCCAATGACCATTTAGTCCAATCATCACTTCGTCTAATCACCAGTTTGGCTATGACCATCAGTTGGTCTAATATCCATTTCGTTTTCACTAATTTCGCCCAATAACTCATAGTCCAATAATTAGACCAAATGGTACATGGACTAGATGGCTATTGGAACAAATGGTAATTAAGTAGACGAAATGGTGAGTGAACGAAATGGCAATTATACCAGGTGGATAATGGACGAATCAAATTAACCGATGATAGACCAAATTATATAGACGAGTTATTAATTGGACGAATGTTCTCCATGAGCATGTTTTTTTTTTTGGGGGGGTAAGCTGTGAGGGGGCAATGATCGGGGCTTCATTTTCATCTTCTTCAATTATTTATTTTTATCTGATGGGACTAACAGTCCAACTAGATTACATAGCTAATTATCAAAGAGGCACTCAATATAGATTTCCATTTGTGGGTAGATTATTATTTTAAAGTTTAAAAGAACACAATTCTAGTTAAAACTTCCCCTCTTCTTGCGGAAAAAGAGACTTTTTTCTTTCAAGTTTAGTATAAAAAGACGCATAAAATTATAAAATGGAGGGGTTTCGATCAAGGGAAACGTCTCCCGCGCTGGATGAATTCCAGATTCTCCCATTGATTGTAATGTTCTTTTAAGCTACTGCAGAACTTCATCCATAATTCTTATTCCGAGAAAATATGTATCCATTATTGCAATTATTTTGACGACCATTAAACGATCCCCTTTGCCTGATTTGGATGGTTTTGATAATTGTTATTGGCCTGGGTTGACCTTAACACATGGAAGGATATATCATTATAAACCGTCTGTCTGACTAAAGCAGTAATTCAACCATGATAATGAGTCATATTTTAAGCTCAGTCTGAGACTTAAAGTAATTAATAACATTAATATTAGGCGTAGAATAATAACGGACATGATTACTTTTGCACAAAATACCGATTCGCAGACGTTATCTCGTGCACCGATGATGTTAGCTCGAGCTATAGCAGGGTTATTATTATCATTTATGAATCGAGGCTCAGTTTAATTTATATCACTTTAAAGTTTCATTAAATAGAATATTATTACATGCTTGATGATGATTTACGTCATTATAATATCCATTACGTAATAGCTAATCACGTCAGGCATATAGTGCTAGTGTATATTGATTCCTCATCTCATGCGATAGATGACCATTAGAAATATCAATTTCATAAGGTCGCTGCCAAAGCAGACATAATTAAAGACCTATACGTTTCAAAACATACCTGCATAATAATATGCGGGAAAGGTATATAAAGGGCGATGTACTTAAAATGGAGCAAAATAATGATTGTTTAGGTAAAAAGATTAAAAAAAATCACCAAAAGTATATGATCCATCAGCCCCCATGCACACAAACATTTTATTGAAAAAACATTTTATTAAAATTTATTAAAAGGTCAAAAATAATCATTGCTATCTTATGATGATCACTTGAACTTGATATTCTTTATTTTGTCATGATTCGATTTGGACATTATATAGATGAAATGTCAAAGATACCAGCTATCAAATGTTGAGGGGAAGGAAAAACAGATACATAACTAATTATGATTATAAATCTGTATAAGCATAATAAGTTATATATCTGTTTTTTATTATTATTGTCTTATTATTCATCTGTGTCACTTGTTCCTAAAAAAGTGTTGATTATGAAAATACTCTGGGGATCATCCCCTAAAAAAATACTAACAATGATAATCGGAATAACGAGATTGCATATTTTCTGTCAAAAGAGGCGGAGGATTAATTCACTGAAGTTCATTTTCACCATAGAGATGTATACTAATTATGATTATCACGAACCAATTGCACGTATTTGTCGTATAACAGAAGCTCCGAAGGGATATGATTGAATTATTGCACGCTAAAGTGTGCAATATAACTATTATAAGCCTCGTGATATATGCGTTGAAGTACGCAATGTGTATAGAAAAAGTGACCCGATATGAAATATACACCTATCATGAATAGTATTGTATTGATCGGCAGACGAAAATCGAAAACAAAAAATAAGGAATGCGGGAAATTAACAGGCATGAACGCGTCAGCAATCCCACTGAAATCGGGCGAAATGATATTTCCTCCTACATATTAGTTGAGTTCAGACTTAATTTAGTTGGGCATAAGAGCAAATTGAGATGCCCGCATTCAGCGTACATATTGATCATGTGTTAATAATCACCATTTTATTCAAAATTAAATCGATCAGACAGTCATTCTTACTTTTATTTACTTCTGTAGTTATCTATATATCTATTCGGTTGATTTATCTATTTATTCATGTTCTTATTAATAGTTGATTAATTCCATTCACTTATATTTGATTGGGAATTTTTGTTCATTTGTTCATTAATCATTTCATTGTGCGAAACTTTTCCATATACTTTTAAGGTCCTCCACTGAAACAATGATGAAATGCCATTAAATCATTTTGTTAGGACCGTTATATTACTTTTACACGTTGTTAATTTGAATTCATCAGTATCAATTTCTTCCCTTATTTTTTACAATAATTGTCATTGGACAATGCCAATATACCCTCCCGCGTTGATTCTCCTTTGGAAAGAAGAAAATAGTAAATCTTGAATAGAATCCCTGACGAAAATGTGTGACTTTTATGACAGTTTTGACCCCCTTCCCTCCCCCCCCCCCCCCCCCGAAAATCTGTCTGTATTGTTTCTATTGAATATGTATTGTTGCTTTGATTATATTTTGAAAATTTTGTTGAACGGAAATAAATAAATCTAAATTATAAAGAACTTAAACATAGCCCCACCCCACACAGCGCCCTCCTGTAAAAGGGGGGGGGGGGGCGTGGATAATCCTCACTACATCTTTCGTCCATGATAACAAAACATCACCATTTCTTTGTTTTGATAACAAGCCTAAAATCACAAACTAACCACCTGTCGCACTCGCTCGCCAATATAAAAGAGGGGCTGAACTTGCAAACGGTCTAAATGGGAAAATGACCGAATGACGTCACAATGACGTGATAATCACAGGTAAAGGCCGTATTCGTGGCGAACCCTTCCGAATCGGGAAATGAAGGATGATTTTTCGCTCGGCAGTGAGGGGAATTGCTTTTGTCATGAGGAAAACGTATATGGAAAATATAATGGAATGCTAAATGAAATGACTACCAAGACGGATGTCGCCGTGGACTTGATGTTGCGGGGGTGTACTGGTATATTGCTGAGGAAAACGAAACAAAATGCAGACGAGATTGTTGATAAAACGAGATGCAGACCTTGTCGTCAAAACAAGACGATGCTTTTTAGTCTTCGCTTGAATTTGAATCTTGATTAAATCTTGAAATATAATAGAAAGGTGATCTTTATCTAGTGTTTGGCGTATCCGTCTCTGCCGAATAGTCCCATGTTGCGATGATGACCATTACACCATTAGTTTTAAAAACACAATACAACGTATAACGTGTACAGTAATCAGTAAGGTATTTTAGGGAAAGCTATATATAAATGTGTTTTTAATGAAAGGGCAAATGTGATACTTTGGGTGCCAGTGCATGCCAATTAGAATAAAAATAATAAAGAATTCGACATTTAAAAAATAATATTTTTCAATGTTATATCAATATTTTTCCATGTTCCTCTTTGATGAATTATTTTTGTTCGTGTCTCCCATATAGAAAAGTAATAAAAGTGGGGAATCTTCAGATATTGAAAAGAGTGAAAACATATAAACAATTATTTATATCATTTTTTTATTTGTTCACCTCGATGCCAGACGTCCTAGAAATGGTAACCATGGAAACCGTTGCGTATGGCCATTATTATATGCATTCCTCATGCATGACAGCATCGCGGGAATTTGTTTTGTTATACAACATTATATACTCTGTTATAGGCTAGTCCCTATTTCAACTCCTCTCAGAGTGATGATGAGATTTGCATCTAATTTTGAGAGTGGATTTCCCCTCTTTTGGCGTTGAAATGTCCAAAAGGATGCACAGTTCACTCCAAATGAACTGGTCCTTGTCACTACGGAAGGAGTGTGAAAAAAAGACAAACTGTCTCGCTTTTGTATTAAAATGTTATAGTGCAAAGCGGTCGAGCTGATGATGATGGTGGTAATGCTTTTTTTAAAAAAAAAACGTTATTATAATACACGTATATAGTACAGGATTTCATGTACGTCTTTTGATAGACATGCATTAGTAGATGGTTGTGGGAACTTGGAATGAAAAAAAGTAACTTTCGAAAATTTATGGGGGCAAGGATGAAGGAAGAATCTTGGGCCAATTTTGGGGGGCCAAATTCAATACTCGGCCACATACCTCAATCCCTCTCGCCGTCCCCCTCCCCAAATTTCTCTCAAAGGCAGCCCCCCCCTCTCTCTCTTTCTCTCTCCCTCTCTGAGTCTATCACTTCTATCACACACAAACACACCCACCCACTCTCTCAAACACTTCGTGGTCACCTCATCACCGAACTTTCATCCCAATCTCTGCTACTGACGTCATAATGAAGACGTGATTCGTGTCCCAATCCGGGCCGACAGCTTTATCAACACAAAGTGAATCCATTATCGTGTTAAATGGTAATTACTCGAAGCATCGACAAATTAAACCCTTCCATCCGTGAGATAAGTGAAATGGATATACCCACGAGAAATCACCTTTTTTGATGATTGGTCAAATGCCATTTGGTCCAATCATTGGCGGCGGAAGCCAATAAATTTAGGGGGTGTCCACCTGAAATTTTGGGATGGACACATGTAAAAAATGGGACAAGCGCCCCAAAATTTTTTGACAAGCAAAAAAAAAAAAAAAAAAGGTTATCAACAAAAAATTTAGGGGGGACCGTCCCCCCCCACCTAAAATTTAGGGGGGGACACGTCCCCCCGCCCCCCCCCCCCGCTTCCGCCGCCTGTGGGTCCAAAGGTCCTATGTATGATATGTATATAATTTGGTCTATTCCATTTAATAGTTCGTCGAATATCTAAACTTCGATGGAGCGGGGATGTGAAAGGACGTGTTACTAATTCGTCCAATACCTAAACCTTAATGCAGCGAAAATGAGAAAGCACACGTGAAATATTAAGATTATTGGTCCAGTGCCATTTGGTCTAATATGTATATCATTTGGTCTACTACCAATTCGTCCAATACAGAAACATCGATGGAGCGTGAATGTGAAAGTAGGTGAGATACCACTTTTTGCCATTTGGTCTAAGAGTCATGACGTTGAACGCCATTCGGTCTATTCATTTCGTCCAATACATCAGCCTCGATGAAACGGGAATTTCAAGCAAGATGAGGATACCGTTTCCCTTTTCTACGCCTGGGCTCCGTAACACAAAGATTAACGATTAATTGCTAATTTGAAAGAACAATTCTGATTGGTTCCTACCAGTCTAGGGAGCAAAATGCGCATGCAACGATGATCTTGATAGGCCATTTCATTAAGCGATTAATCGTTAACCTTTGTGTTACGGAGCCCTGGGCCCGTTGCAGAAAGAGTTGCAATCAAACGCAACTCTAAAAATCATGCGCAACTGGATTTTCAACCAATCAACAGCGCGCATTTTTGACTTGCGATCGATTTTGATCAGGGACGGCGCCGTGATATTTTGATAATGGGGAGGAGAGGGGGGGGGGGGGGGGCTGAGGGGGAAGAGCAATGTGAGATAATGTGAGAGATATTCGGTCTAGACCTCTCTTTTATGTTTTTGTTTCTTCCCTTTTCCATCTTTTACTCTTCTATTTCCCCTATTTTTATGGAAGCACTAATAGGGACGGTCTTCACTTGCCCCCAGTGCATGGTTTCACCCCTGGATGTGAGTCAGCATCAATAAAGACTGGATGGATATGTATGAATTATTATTAGGTAACCAGTTCAATAATAATCGATGTTATTGTGTGTAACGAAATTCTTACAGCGATTTAAAATGTTGTTCATCAGTCAATAATTGAACCAAATCCATTCAATCGATGGCTGATCACATCAACCAACCACAATCAAAACCGAAAATAAAGCGGTCTGCCCCTTTCTTCTGAAAATTGCTCTCAAGTCAGACATTAATTAAAAACCAACAACCAAGTTCTATTGTAATCGCACTGCGAAGAGTAAGAAGTAACATGTAGACCTATGACGAGGAAACGTTCAGAATACTTGGAATGAGTGGGCGGTGTTTAGGTTCATACCAGGTGCGGATCCAGAGGGGGGCACAGGGGACACGTGCCCCCTTGAGAACATAATATAATATTTGTAATGTAAAAATACCATCGGAACCTAGATGTGCCCCCCCCCCCCTTGAAATTGAAGACCTTTTTTTTTTTGCTTGTCAAATTTTTTTCTGCACGAAATATCCTTAATTTGTTGTTGAAAACCTTCTTTTTTTTTGGGGGGGGGCGGCTTGTCAAATTTTCCTCTTTGTTCCCTCCTTTTAAAATTTGCCCCCCTGGCCTCTTTTTTATTATCCTGGAAAATCCCGCCCCTGGTCCGTACATCATGGATTCTGTGTTTACATGTTCCAAAAATAGACGACTATATTTTTAAATGAATAACTTAAAAAAACTACAGCATTGCTTGAGAGTTAATCCATGGAGCTATTAACACGATTGCCGTTCATTTGTGAATGAATTATACTCGTACATAAGTCCTATAGAAATATGTCGGGTCCAACAACAATATCTTGAAAATCTAGAAAAAAAATGTTGATTTTTTTCAAAGAATGGCCAGATCCAACAGAAACTATTACCATTATTACTTTTTTTCATTTTTATTCTTTAATATATTATTTATATATATATATGTATTTTAATTTTTTTTTTGTATTTACTGGGGCCTTTTCTTCTGCCATTTTTTTTTGTTTCAATAATATTTCAAACAATACATGTCGACCGGTGGCGGACCGTGACCTGGAGAAGACAAAGCATTGGAGGGGCACTGTATTGTTTGTGAACAATGCTGTGCCCCTCCAATGCTTTGTCTCCTCCGGGTCACGGTCCGCCACTGATGTAGACGTTATGATAGGTTAGGTACAAGACATAGCTTACAATGCAAAATAACGTTATTCAATAATAATGTGAAATTTTTGAACAGGCTCAAGTTTGGACGAGGAGGGGCTGCTGCATGGAGGTCCGGGGCCGATTGCACGAAAGGGTCTTTCCAAGGACCGTCTTTCGTGTCGCCCATCTTTTATGATACGCTATAAGCGGGGTGTTTCTGAAATTTATGATAAAGAATAAGATTTGTTAGCTTGCTTTTAAATCAAATTTTATACAATTTCATGATATATCGTATCATTTTATAAACAAATATTCTGTTAATTTTAAAGGACGAATGAAATATGTTTGGAGATGATTTATTTAAAATGCGTTTCACATGGCGCATCATAAAAGGCACGAAAGACGGTCCTTGCAAAGACCCTTTCGTGCAATCGGCCCCTGAAGCCGGGCTTTGAATAAAGTTCCTTCTCCATACAACAAACAAGTTGTGGACTATCTCATGAATGTAACGGTATCTAAACTTGACTTCACTGCTCATCCGAAAATTGTCTTTGTTGTGGTATCATCCGTTTCGCGCCTTTTCTATGAACCCGCGCGCCGGCTGAAGCACAATCCAAGACCGTTGCCACACCTCGGGATGTTTTCTGTGGTTTGAGGTTTTTAGGGGGCGTATTTTTTTGTGTCCCTCCAGTCGGTAATTTTCTTTGTCTTCCATTTCGTTATTTCTAGAATTGTTTGAAAAATTTATTTAATATTTATGTTATTGTTTCATATTAATTTCGTGCATGACCATGATTATCACATTATGAATATTGCTCGATATAATTCGAATAATTATGTGCTCTTTCCCATTTTATGATCATTATTTTTCATGTACTGTAAATATATTTTGTATAATCTTAGCCTTTTCATATTTTTCTTTTATCATTGTCCCCTTTACTTTTATATATTTTATATGTTTGATGTACTGTAATGAATCTGAATAAATCAATGAATGAAATTATTTTTCAATGATATTAAACGAATCTAAATATGGATCAAAACAAAGTTGTCCAATAAAAATATGCACAAATTATTTTTTTTGCACTTCGGCCAACACGATCAGAGTCGCATTTTCAACCAATAAAAAATATGATATTGCAGGGGGGAGGATTATTTGATGAGGGGATGGGCGACGGTCTAAAATGTGAACTCGTTTTTTTTTAATTGCACGAATAGGGATAATAATGTACTATGACACCGTTCTCTTTCCTTTTCACTATATTGAAAAAAAAAAGAAATAGGGGCCGGCTACCCCCCCCCCTCCCCCTCCCTTCCTGGTGCCAACTCTGGATCTGGAAACTTAATTGCATGTCCTGCAATTAGAAGAAATCTCGATGAAGACTGCATGGCTTCATGAAAATGATATAGCTCTGTAGTATACAGCTATAATTTTTCCGGGTTTTATTTTTAGTATTTGGATTCATTTCATTCATTTTATGATGCCATAATGGGGATCCTTACGTTTTCACTGCATTACAACATTTACCTTCTGTATTTATACCCGTAATCGGTTTAAATATTAGTCTTGAAACAGAGCCTGTTTTGGGCGAGCAGTTGTCTTATGTACATTGATTCGAGGTTTCAGTGAAACCTTAACCCAAGACAGGGTCTGGTTATAAAGCCATCGTGCGTCAGTCTTGCATTGTTACGTAACAATGGGAAGTCTCCCTCTCTTTGTACTGTTACATCACCGCACATTTCTCTGAAAATGAACATAAAAGATATCCCGGTAAAGGAATGTCAGAGAATAAAATGAAATTTGAAAGTCACATTAATCGTGCGATATAGGACGCGACACACCCAAGTGTAACTTCACGTGGGTGCATTCAGGTCAATAGGCCTATCCATACATTTTAAGAACTAAATATTTCGATTTGTTTGTTTATTTTTTGAGGGGTATGATACTCTCTGATCAGTTACACTTTCATTAATTTTTAGGCTTCTTGGTTGATTGATACATGTATTTGTTGATCCATTCATTTATGATGAAATGTTTTATCTATTTTCTTTTCATGTCAATCAGATGGTTTTGTGTTTGCTTGCACATTCGTCGGAGCAAAGCCCCCCCCCCCCCCGATAAATCCATGATCCGATGCATGCTGTTTGTGTCTTTATGTACTCATTTAATTTATTTAGTATTTTTTCACTGTAACCTGATGCCGCAAAATATTGCAATTTCATATCGATTTGATTTTATGATTCCATAACGCAAACCAATAAAAAAAGCCCCTCATATTTAATAATATCCGTGCATGTATGCCGCAAACCATGTCAACATTCATAGTACAAAGACCTCGCAAAAAAATACTATAATCGAAAACCAAAACCATAAGTGACACTTAAGATACAATAACATTCCACACAATCCAATGACGGGGAGCGGATGTAAAAACTTCATATACCACATCGCTCTTGATGTATGTCGGCTGAGCCTGTGGAAAGCTCTTAAGTTGTCAAGAGCCAACAATATTTATTTCAGAAAAGAAGCGTAAGATCTCAAGAGACGCCCCTAACAATTTCATGCAGCCCTATACATTTTTTTTAATTTTAATTTTTTTTATAAAGAATCGTTAAGAATTTCCATTTTGTAAAAAGAAAATAAGAAAAAGACAAGCAAATAAAGAAAATAACAACGATCTGCTCAAAATAATGGTAATAAATTTTCTTCACAAAATCTGATTTATAAAAAGAATATACAACACTGGAGAGATCATTTCCTTTTAAAATCTTTTAAAAAAGCTATATTTTCCTGTTTTGTGTGTGTGCAGTGGCGTGATGTGTCAAAAAAATAATGATGAGTTAGACAGAACATGACCTATATGGCCCCTGCATGGGGCAAAATTTCTAAAATGTCGATAACGGGACGAACATTTCGACTTTGTGAAAATGAAAATCTAACTTTTACATTTAAGAACAAAAAATCATATTGTACCGTTTATATTTTACTTCTCGTTCTTTTTCTCTCTTATTTTTTCTCTCTTTTTCATTGGTCTCAAAGCTTTATTTTTTTATTTTTATTTTATTTTATTTATTTATTTATTTTTTTTTTATTTTTTTTTTTTTTTTTTTTTGGGGGGGGTAAGTACCTCAAGGTTCAATTTTGTCTGTGTGGGGTGTTTGTACGGCCCTGCATGTGTCTTTTGAATCGTCTCCCTGAATTATCTGATTTTCACAAATATCATTTTAATATGAGGGAGGGACTTCCTCTATATATCGCTTTCACAATGAATGTTTTCATTTGAAATTCTGAGACGGGGAGACATCCGGGATATACCGAAAGAATAAAACAAGGAAGTGATACTGTTATTCAAAACCACAAACGCACATGGACCGAGAAATGTTGGATGCTTGGTAATGGACATTGTTTGGATTCAAAGGATGCATCGCTATGACATTATAATAATGGACGATTTTTTTTTCATTCATAAAGTACACCGGGGGGGGGGGCACTCGGATTTGTAAGGGTATGGGTGTGCGCCCCAAAATTCTGAAACCATGTACGCAGGGGGCGCGGAAAAGGGAAGGGGGGCTTCAGCCCCCAACTTTTTTTTCAATATCTGATTATTTTTTTTTACATGGTCAGCCCTTTACTATTGAAGCGGTTCCACCGCCCCTGGTATATCCTTAAGAAATAAAGTTGCCCATCCGGGGCTTAAAAAATATAGATCCCCCCTGCAAACGTCGGAGAACTTGGGAACTGGAATTTTACATGAAGTGGAGAACTGACGCCTGAAATGAAAGTCACGGGGGTGTGAAAATCTGATTATGCTATTGAGAAGTTGACAACTGCTGACAATGCCGGGAAAATGGGAGAAGGGGGCTTATGAGGGCGGCACATACTGACATTAATGTGAGTCACCCCCCGGACAACGCCTCGATTTATTATACAAATCACTACATTTTTTTCGATCATAAATTTTGAACAGTTGACAACATAATTAATAAGTTCTTAAACTCATTTGTACTAGTTCAAACAATGTTCAATTTGCCTTTTTTTAATTTCAACGCTTGGACAAAATGACACATCTTTTTTGTCGTTAATCTTCGAGCTTTCCAATCAACCACCTTTGTTGAGATCGCAAAGCTTTAACTGTTGAGAATTCGTTCAATTCATTTGCCCGTTCGCTTGTTTCCGAGTACATCTTCAGTCTATTATCTCCACGCTCTTTAAATCAGACCGAATTGATCAAGAGTCTTTGCGAGGTCTTTTCCTTTGAAGACCCCTCTGTCTCTGTTGTTCGAGCCCCTGTACTCTCCTTTTGTTCGAGATCCATGCCATCGATCACTCCATACCTCATGCCAATATCAGAAAGTCTTTCAATAGGCTATCCTCACTTTCTAATCTGTCTTCTCGACAAGGTCAGACAAAGGAAATCAATAGGCCTTGTCGCTTGGACAACTCCAAGTCTGGGCGCCAAATTTGACTTTCGCTTTTTCGGCGCGGGAGAATCGAATTTGCCGTTTCTGCCACGAACATGTTCAAAACTTGTGATTATGTATGTTCTAAAGTACCCAGTTTCATTGAAAGACATGTCAATACCCACTCTTTAATTTTGATATCGTTATTTCTATAGTAGTAGTAGTAGTAGTATTAGTATTAGTAGTAGTAGTAGTAGTAGTAGTAGTAGTAGTAGTAGTAGTAGTAGTAGTACTAGTAGTAGTAGTAGTAGTAGCAGCAGTAGGAGTATAGTAGTATAGTAGTAGTAGTAGTAGTAGTAGTAGTAGTAGCAGTAGCAGTAGGAGTATTAGTATTAGTAGTAGTAGTAGTAGTAGTAGTAGTAGTAGTAGTAGCGGGAGTAGTAGTAATAGTACTACTAGTAGTATAAAAGCATCAGCAGTAGAAAGGACATTTTGCATATAGGCCCCTATTCAACTTCAGTAGAACTAAATTTTGTAGCTTTTCTAAATTTCTGTAACTTGTAAGAGATTGTATGGTATTCGCCTATTTTATCAGACATTTTGTTTGAGAAATCTCCATGGAAATAATGAGAATGGTGTCTAATTGCTTAGTGCTAACCATATGATCTCATATTATTCTATTCCAACTTGAATTATAAAAAATGGTTATTAGTTACATGTTTGGTACATAGAGCATTGATAACAATGATATCAAAATACTATTTACTGAAGGCAGCCTCATAGTTTTACCACCATGTCTTTTTCGAAATTCATACATGTATTAAAAATTCCCAGTTTTGAGATTACCTTCCAACCTCCGTTCAAAATGTAAACAAACGTCTAATTTAGGCGCGTTCAAAAACAAAGAATGGGTTCGTTTACTACGTTGTGTTTACATCCCATCCCGCCTAAAAATACATCGTTTGAACATTGCAGATCAGACGCACTTTTCTCAAAAGGTCATCGATGTCTGCTAGTCTTGGTAAAGAACGTAATTTTGCTCTCGACATTTATATTTCAAACAATACATTGAATCGTATTATTCTTTCTTATTTTATATAATTTTTATAACTTTTAACTATATTTTACTTCAAAGTTATATGGGTACATCAAGATTCTTTTTATAAGTAATACATAATATTTGTATAATATAAAAGAGGTTTGTATGTAAGGACTAAGCAATGACGTCTGTACTGTGGAGTCTCAATATTGGACGCGTCTACTTCATTTGGGGTGTACTATTTAGTGAGCGTACTCATATAGCGATATTCAAGCTGGATTACAAGTTTTAAAATGATTAGCAAGAGTCAAACGACAAAAAATGTGAAGAATTATATAGAAAATACCTGGTGAATCTAAAAAAAGGTTATTTATATAATCTACATTCATTATTTAATAATGCTTCAATATAGCGATCCCTAAAAAATATAGGAGTCAGGCGAGATAAACTGCATATTCATGAGTTCCCAGTGACTTCATTCACAAAAATGTACACGACGTAGTATACGGTCGCGTGCCCACGTATCGCCTCGTATCCAATGCGTTGGCTCGCTGTGTATTTTTTGTGTACACACAAAATTCGCCGGTTTTCGGCATCGCGCCAAAGATACCGGTAGTACATGCATAGCAGCGAGAGCGAACACACCCGCGACAATGATCGAGGAAAGATTTGAGTGCAATATGGATCATAAACTTGCAGATAGCCCCGATTCAGGGAAATTTTCCGTGTGTTTAGACTTTTCAAATTCACATTTGGATTCATCAGGATATATTTTAGGAAAAGAACGTGAAAGAAAGCCAGTAATAAGGACTTTGGTAAGCATCGTCTCGTGTCTGTGTCCTTTTTTTTCGACAACGGCCATGTGGCGCGAAACGGAGTCGCCTTATTTTTCATATTTTGTTGTATCTCAGTGAATTACATGTCCTGTTACTAATTATGTGTTTAGGTTCACAATATGTGGATCATGGTAAGTATTAATAATCATAGTAACCTAATCGATTTGAAAAGTATTTTACATTCATTTTCACTTTTACTCATCCATTCATTCCGCATCACACGCATGGTGGATGCGATTTCCTTTTTTGGTTTTACGTAAATCGTTGCCAATTTACTGATATGGTTTTAAACAGAAAATAAATAATTTCTAGAGAGTCTTAAATAAATTTTGACCTATTCGATATATCATTTTGTAAGTATTTTATTTTGAGACTACTCAAATTTTTAAGGAAGTGTACAAATCAGCCCTTATTTACCACTGAATTTTGATCTGTGCGGTGGGCGATCGATTGGCAACGCAGCTTGATTGGAGCGATCAGCGCGCCAACATTTGAACGGTGAATTGCGATCCAGCGCCAAAATAGGCTGCGACCCAAAACAAAGCCAGCCATATCCAGGGGGAGTGTTTACCCGTTCAGCTGGCGGGCTGTAGTTGGTCAATGTAGATTATATTACCAGCTCCATGTTCAAATCTAGCGTCTTTCGAGCATATATTATGTTTGTTGAATTATTTTTTTTCATTCATTGATTTAATTTTAGATAGATGTAATTTTCATATCTAGAAAATGCTAACTTGTCTTTATTTTGGCTAACCCTCTAACAAACATGACAAAGTTATTCTAAAAGTTAGATTTACATGTAGATCTGACAAATACTAGATTTGTTTTTAAATTTATCTTTCAATATTTTAACAGGTAGATCTATCATCTAGGCCTTATCTACATTCTACAGCATCAATCAGTTTTGACTTTTGTCATGACACTAAATTAAGAAAGTTAAGAAACAAATCAATCTAAAAGGAAACAACTTGGAATTTTAATAAAATAAAAAATATGTAATCTGGAGAACTTTCAGCGTTTTCTCTCTTCATTATTTATATAGTACCGACTACCGAAGCAAATTATCCAAATTTACTCACTGCCATTAGGAGGAGGCAGGCCTATATCCAAAATCTTCACCAGGTATATCTAGATGAAATTTCTTATCTAAAAAAAATCCAACAATATTGTTCGAAATATACATGAAATGAAATACTCCGAAAATATGCTTTGCCCAATTGATCCTGGGCCCAGCAGCCGCTGTGCAGCGCCAGATCAATGAGGCTCTATCCCTTTAACCGTTAAACGCCAAACAACTAGGGAAGCAACTCCTTCTTTTAACATCTATTGGACTTTGGTCTGACGCGGCAGGGGTTTGAACCCCCAACCTCCCCCGACGCTCTACCAACTGAGCCAACACACCGGTTGGAGCCTTTTTTAGTTGCAAATCTTAGGCAACTTATTAATATCCACCTTTTCCAGATGACTTCCAATATTTTTGCAATAAGAAAAAAAAATGACTTTTTGTCTTTGATGTACTATTAGCTATAGCCTATAGTACAGTTATTGATCTACTCAAAAGTTAGTAACCCCCTTCACGCACTCGTTTAATAAATGTACTACTTTATCACCTGACTTGATCTAAAACATGGTAGAACATGAACATTTAAAAAAATGTTCATATTCTGGTGGGGTTCACTACCAAGTATGTCTGTATGTTTTTTGTCCCTATCTACATGTAGCAACCCCAATCTAAATCTCATGATCTGCCCAATTAAAAAAAAATACAAATTACAAAAAAAGACATGGACTTCGGAGTCCAGACTGATTTATTTCGGGTACTTTTGTTTTCAGTCATAATCACTATAAATTCTGAATCATTTAGGCCCATCTTGGGAGCGTTTCATCAATATTTTCATCCGACAAGTTGTCAGATCTGACATCTTTCCATGATTTTTATTTGCTGAGAGGCATTGTTCCTATGGTATCTTGCCGGATAAAACGTCCGACAAGTCCTTTCATAAAACGCCCCCCAGATGAGATGATTCCTTGTAAAAATTTTTTTAATTGTTATGATTTTGCATAATTACAAAGTTACCCCTTTTTTATTATAATTTCATGAGCAGCAAAATACAATTTAGCAAAAAGGAAAAATCCTAAAATTAGAATCACTGCAGAAGTGTCACTTTCTCCTGCGCTGCAATTACCCGTGCCCCACCTTCTCTTTGGTAGCCCCCTCTTTTTTAGTTTCCTTGATTTTTATTTTGAAAAAAAAGGTAATGGAAATGTGACCAGTACCTACATGCACGACAATGAATATCCTCACATATAGTGTATGTAATGATTAAAATACATTATTTCTTTTTTATTCACAACGTGATCCAGAGGAAAATTACAATAAATCTAATAAATCTGACAATTGGTTTAAAAACCGCAGTTAGCAAGCATGGTCATGAAATACAGCAGGCCCATTGCTGGAAAAACATCAACAATACACCGGATACATGCTAGTAAATTTTAATCTCTTTCCCCTTCAATGTAAATTATCAATGGTACAACATAAGCAAGCTGAGATGGCTAGAAATGGTCTTAAAGTTCAAATCAAAATCCCAAAGTTATTGACCCCAGTTCTCTGCTAGAACCCATGGAAATTTTACGGAAACACAATATATTTTTTCACAGGATGTTTGATCATTTTATATATTTTTTATTTTTTTTTTATAATAATGATAATACATGAGATTTATATAGTCACTTTCCATCTTGATTAGATGCTCAAGGCGCTTCAGAGCAGACCAACAAAAACTATTTACATTTATAATACATGTCTGAACAATAAAACAATTTCTATCAAAAAACACTTAATTTTATACAGTATGATTTCAGGTAGACCAAAAGCTTCAGTCTCTGTATTTTGGTTGTTCCGCTGAACTGCGTTGGCTCACTCACCAATATGTACATACACATGTATTCCACAGGCTAGGTCCTACATGAGCAAAGGCCCGCTCCCCACATGATTTCTTAGCAACTGGAATTTGTAAGAGATTAGATGATAAGGATGAGGATAGTTTTTTTTTCAACTAATGATTTATTTATTCATTAATTAATTTATTTATTTTTCTATTTTTTTTTTTTTGGGGGGGGGGGGGTAAATTGGTTGTCTTTCACAATTGACAGATGAGCTGATCCTTAATGATTGTAGGCCTCGGGGCATAACCGACCCAAGTTACTATGGTGTAACCTTTTCCTGGTTTAATAATGTAATTGAATGTTTTTAATGCTATTTTACAGACCAAAGACTGCAAGTTTTCTTTACACACGTATATGTACTAGATTTGATTCTCATGGGTCCTTGAAAATCCTGGATTTTTTTTAGGCCTGAAAAGTCCTTGAATAAAAAGGTTCAAGAAATTATCTCAAATTTTTAAAGTATTTTCAACCAAAATGGTACTTATATTTATTTTATTGCATTAAAAAATATGTTGTTAGTGTGGCCTGGAAATTCTGGGAAAAGTCATATTTTGTTGTTTTTCTGCTCAGAAAATGAAGTGTACATGTACAAATTTTGATAGAGAAAAAGAAAAGTAGTCAGACTGTTATATTTTGTCATATCAGAACAACAACCACAATTGAATGACTGGTTATGGTGGTTTTTAGTGTAGCCTCTTACTTTGACTGCAGTACAGTTTTTATACCATTTTTTTTTTTCATTTAAGTTAGAAACACTTTGAATCCAATCATTGGAAATTATGTATGGGAAAGGCAACAGTAGATTGGTGTTAATTTTTTATATTTAAGGAGGAAAAGGAAAAAAACGTAAGCATTCACTGCACATGTATGTTTGGTTAAATTCCATCAGAGAAGCAAAAGTTGTGATCTTGCTAAATTCGAATTGTGTGAATGCATACATGTATTTCTATACGGTATTATCAAGCGCATCAGGGTTTCCAGCCCTTCATGGAAATCAGGGAAAATTATTTTACTTTTTTCCAGTCAGGGAATTTAATTTTTAAAAAATACCTCACATCAGGAAAAAATCCCTCAAATCAGGGAATGTTCATCGGCCCAAAAGTCGAAAACACAGTCGTCAGTCAGACTTATAATTTGTTATATCAAAACAACATCCACCATTGAATGACTGGTTATGGTGGTTTTGACTTTACTATAGCCTCTTCAGTACAGTTTTTATACTGAAAATACATGAAATTCACTGCAACAACTTAGAAAACAAGCAAAAGTGGGAATGGGTTTTGATTGTTTTCATGGAATTTTTAAATTTCATCAGGGAAAAATCAGGGAATTTTTGTTTTCCTGGGAAAAGCTGGGAACCCTGTCCTGACTTATACATTATTTTCGATTTAACAATACACGTATGGTTTAGGGGAGGGGCTGTAACAAGTTGTTTGATTTTCATGCATTTTGCACTGGTTTAATATATGTTTAAAAAGTTATGTGGAAAAAAAAGTTTGAATTGTAATCCTTTTTTAATTATTGATGTTAGATTATTAATATTATCATTAGATTAAAGAAAAACAGGGAGCAAAAGCAACAAAAACAAACTCAATAGGCAGTATTTAAGGGTCATGGCTATTGAACAATTTCTAACATCTGGAGAAAAAGATATTGAAAGTGACGACTTCACGTTTGTTATAAGAAAAAACAACACCATGTACATGTGTACATGTACGATGTACCCATAGTGTGTACAATATGTACACCAAGAGACATGTGTTGAACATGTACAGTGTACATGTACGTACCACACAGCAAACTACATGTACACACGTGTCCATTGTGTACAATCTAGACTTTTCACAAACCAGTCTAGTTCCCTCTAGAGTTTAAAACATTATAGTCCAAGGAAGTGATTTCATGCTTGTGTTTCTATTCTGTTTTATCATACTTGTGTGTCTTTTTTACACGAACCTTTTGTTTAATGTTTCCGCTGGCAGTCTTTAGAACTTGTAAGTTATTCTAACAACAAGCACTTTGATAGGCGTGTGTATGCATGACAGTCTTTGTCTTATGAGGTAGAATTTCTAGCAATTGCCGAAGAACAGGAAAAAAAATTGTTAAGTGTTGTTTGGTTCATTTTAGTTGTGATTGTGAAGGCTAGTTTGTGCTGTTCTGATTACAGTCTTTTTGATTTATTTTTGGCAAGAATTTAACCTAAATTAATTCACTTATCTCATTGTTCTTTTTTTAATTGGCAACACAATCAAAATATTTCATATCTGTAATCTAAAAAAAAGTACAATCTGACGAAATTTGTATTTATATCCAGAAAGATGAACTTGAAAAATATATATAGATCTATTAAATTTCAAAGTAAAAAGACTTTGATAGTGCAAAAATTCAAGTGAAAATATGAAAAATAATATTACCTTTTAGATATTCAGATACAAAGCTTTATATTCGCTCCAAGACATGTTCACATTTTTTTCCCCACAAAGTACATGTAAAAACAGGGAAGACATGGATGGCAAAAATAAATGGAAATTTCATCTTACACTGTACCAATGCCATTTAAATTCAAATAAGAATTTAGAGGGGCAATGACCAAGATATTTTAAAGATTGACATACAGTGATACACACTCTACTCCTACAACTCTGATGCAAATTTGCAATCTTACTTGGCAGACGTATGTAATGCATGTACAATGTAGACCTTTCTTACTGTGGTCTAGCGCCATCTGTAGTTTGGCAGTCTATGCATGTTGATGTGGCCTTATGATTTTTTTGGGGGGACAAAATAATGTTGACGATAAATTTTCTACAAATTTGTCAAGGTATTATGGGATAGTCTGCTGAGATTCACATTTAATGTACATGTAGTCACGTTCACGTACCGTATGAAAAATGTTGTGCTTTGAAGTATTTTCATGGAAAGAATTTAAATCCATTGAGTTTTGAAAGTTATTTCCTTATTTTAAAAAAGTTTTTTTTTTTAGAACTGTGGCTACTCGACTAAAACTTCAGTGTGCATCAAATTGGCACCTTTCTGCAGCTTACCCTATAAGTATATACATTGGGTGATTTCAAGTTCGGTGTTGGCCTTGGTGTTGGTGTTAGTGTTGAAATTTTGGTTGCTTCCCCTAACTCCAAAACTTATTCAGAGCTTGTAAAACTGATCCAGATCACATTATTGACATCTCAACAACTAGTGAGTGACTTTTTGGGACCATCCTCATTTTATCTTTGGTGTTATAATCGTGTAAAAATTGACCCAACACCAAACACCAAAAGGTCAACACTGAACTTGAAATCACCCATTAGACCTCTATTGTTTTACTAGGAATCATGGAAAAAGAAAAACTGCAAAGGGGGGGGGGGGCTTAGGGAGATTTAGTCACCAAAATGTTAAAAAAGAGCCCTGGAATGAAAATAAAAGATTTAAAAAAGCCCCCAATTTTCCCCATTCACTGCAATTTGAACCTCATCCAATGTTGCAGATTCTGGCAATTTATTGGTTGTAAAAAGCAACCCCTCCCCCCCCAAAAAAATAAACAATAGTTATTTTTTGCCTGTATGCAATACACCTGTAAATAGTACATGTATGTAAGCTTGTACACCTACAGGATACACTATGGATATGCTTGATTGCGATTGTATACAACATTTATTAAGGAAAAGGTCACTTTTCCAAAAGAGGCCTCTAAAGGTTTTTTATAATGCATAGGACCTACTGTATATCAGTCACGTTCATCATTCATTGTGCTAAGGAATGCCGATTTCGGGGGTCTTTAGATGTTGTCTCTCCAGCATTCTTTGTTTTTCTCACTTTTTCCCTTTTTCTTTTTGTGGTATTTTTCTACTTGTTTATCGACAGAATCAATGCAAATAGAAATCTGATTCCAATATCTTTCATATTCTGGTTCTACTGGCTTATTCTTGTGAGAATTTGTTTTCCCTATTATTCCCGTATTCTTATTATTGCTGTCCTTTTTTTGCTGAAAATATTTCTATAAGAATGGGGAGACGTGCCTGCATAGCCGGGTACTAATCTTTGTTTACAGACTTTTTTTTATTGCACAGTATCATGCTAAATCATAAAAAGGGTGTGTAGTAATATTTTAACGATCCACTCTTCAACGTTCACAGACAGTACTTTAACACTGCTTTTAAGAAACGTGTTCAAAGTGCAAAATCAATAAAAAAAAATATAAACTTCACCCAGACATTGAAGAAAGACAATGTTTGTCATCTCCAAATATGATATGCCCTTGCATTTGTTTTCCTTTCTTTTTGTTTGACCTTGTCAGCAAATGACTGGGTCATTGAAGTATAAAATTATTTGTACAGATAAATTAATTCTGGTTCTTATTGAAAGTGGTTGTAAAAAGGATGCTTACAAAATTCAATGCTTTTTAGGCCGTTCAGACTTGATAAAGTACATATGTAGACTAAAGAGTAACAATCTTGATCATTTCTTTCTCCGTCTCTTCTTTTTTTGGGGGGGAGATTGTAGATTTAAACTTGATTAAAAGTGGACAGGGGAAATTTCTTTAAGTGAAAACATGTTCTAGTAGGATCCATGGTGAAAATAAGCTATTTTTTTGCCAATAAAAAATCAAGAATATGTATGTAAATCCATTCAAATGAAAGAAATTGATAAAATGAGCAGGCTTATTCGTCTTTTTTTTTAAATGAAATATCATTTTTTCCCTAAAATTGTTTCTTCACTTGATTATCAGAAAAAGTTTTACCAATGTAAGTTTACAGATTACAGCCCTGTTAACTGTACAAACCTACATGTAATACCTGTTTACTGATAAACTTGCAACCACATTTTCCTGTGTGCCCCTTTCTGACCCCACGCACAAAATAAACCTCTATTAGTATTATTATCATGGTCAGATGATCAAGCACAATTACTATTGGTGGGCTACTCCACGAAGTCCAAAAGAATCCCTTTCCAAAGAATTGGTTCTCTGATCAACTCCAAGCCATCTCAGAAGCCCCTATTGTTGTCTCTTGTTTGCGGCTTCAAAGCACATTGTATTGCAGAATCAGGTTAGCGTGCGTAATTCTATGGTATAGGCTACACAATGTCATAAACTATACCTTCTTTATGAGTAACCCTTTAAACTCTCTAACACACACAGACCTTTAGCCAATCACAGCTCGGTATGAACAATAGAAGTTAGCAAAGTACAATGCTGGCAGCCCATCCCTGATCGAGGGGGTGTCATCGTGTTCCTTCTGGGGTTTTTCTTCATACACTACTGTACAACAGCCCTGTTGATGATACACCTGTTGACTTGTTTGTGAAGTGTAGTTATATCCGGAAAGTCTATCTCGACCACACCTTTTGGTGGAAAAGGCAGCCATTTTAGCAGTTCAGTCGACTTACCGTACAAATTTGTGGGTCAACTGTCTATAGTTGATGTGAAATCACTGCCTTTTTCAAGAAAAAGAAGAAACCCCAAAGTTTGTTCAAATCGTTTGAGCGTGTTCTTCTCACAGCTGACTTCTGTTCCTTTGCTTCCGGTTGTGATTTTTCAAGTAATCCGTGTTATCCGTTACTCTTGACTGGATACTTGCTCCCTTTCTTTTTTTTAGAAAGTTTTTTAAACTAACTGAACTCAAGATGAGTACGGATAATGTTGCCTTTACTCCCGATGAAGAAGCTGGCTCCAGTGGCAATGCAAATGGGAAACCAAAGGTAGGCCTTCTAATCTATGATGATTAGTTGTTGAAACAATATTCTCATCAAGAAACTTGCAATCGATAGCAAGTCAATGTAAGATCCCAAAATCGATCATAAGTCTTGCAATTATTTTGAAATTTGCAATTGATGGCTAGTCTGAATCTTGTATCAAGAAGTACAAATTGATCTTCAGATTGATCTGTCAGTTTTAATTTTGCAACTGAAATTTGTAATTGATTATCATTTTCTTGCAACTCCTCCAAAGATTGATCTATCAGTTGTAATTTTGCAACTGAAAGTTGTAATTTTGCAACTTAATGTTGCGATTGATAAGTATTCTTTTGTAATTCCCCCAGCTCTGTTGACTTTTTTGAAGTTTAGATGATTGGAAAGACTTGTTTTATTTTCTTCAGGTGTTACTTTGGTGGACTTAACTTTAAGTTGATGTAAAAATAATTCTGATTGACAAGATTATTGTTAAGTGGTGTGTGGTGGTTGTGTCTTGGTTTGTTTTGATGAATCCAATAAAAATATATGGGATGCTGCTTTAAAAAGATGAGTTTAATAGAACAAACTTGGAAGGTGAGAGGGGAAAGGAAAGATAAAGGGGTTGATGTAAGATACAGAGAGAGGTGAAGAGAAAGAGGGGAGAGAGGGAGATAAAAATATGGAGATACATTGTATACAAAAGGTAGTGAGAGTTAAAGAAAAGAAAGAGTGAAGAATGAGGGAGGATAGAGATGTAAAGGGAAGAGAACATAAAGGAAAATACAGAGAGATGAAATTAGCAATAAATTTATTTATACTAAATAGGTCTATATAATTTTTTTTGTTTTTTAGCAAGCAAGTTCATACAGTTGATTTTAGTTAATGCTCAATTTACTTCATCCAACATGGTCACCATCCATAAAAAGCAATATAAATCTTGGGGAGAGTATCATCAATATTTTTGTCTGACAAGTTAGTTGTCCAACAATCTTTCCTAGATTTTGATTGGCTGAGGGGCACCGTTACTATGGTTAGTGTCAGATAAAATACTCCACAGATGTTTACCATTGAAAGAAAATGAAATGAAATTAATTCCAAAACCTTGAAATTGTAGACCTAAACTTGGTCAGTGTTTATTCTTCCTTAAAAGTTTATGATATAATGAAAAATTATATGACTTTTGTGTTTATTGCTATTGCAGTGTTATTCCCATTTTTTAAAAATAAATTGATGTGCAAACAAAATTCAATAATGAACCTTTTTTTCTATTAGTTAGATCATTGATAGGGTTTCATGAAAGGACTTGTCAGATACATGTATGTGATTATCTGCCATGTTTATCTGACAATTTAATTTTTTGAGAAAGAGTGTGACTGTGATGCTGTCCTGAATCCACTTTTGTGTGTGTTACTGTTTGAACATTAATTTCTAGCTGTTTTCTGAACATTTTTCTTGTTCAGATTGCTAATTTCATTTTGCACTGTGAATTTAAACAAAATTTTACACATATTTTAGTTGTGGTCTGTTCATACTTTTATTTTCAAAAACACCAAAGTTTGTTGCCACTCTTGCAAGCCCCTGGATCCTTGACATACCTTATTTCCCAACATGACGAGCCAAACCCCACTCTCCAAAATGAATTCCACATGATATTATCTCTTTTCAAATTGCAGTTATGTTATTGTCTGGTTAACCTGGTATTTCACCACAATGATAGCAGATATAAATAAAAAGAAAGAATAATGATTTTTTTCACAATAAACTTAATTTCGAGGTTTGGCAGGATGATGAGGTTCATATCCTCCGCTCTAGTTGACAGTGACAAAAAGGAATCAAATGACGTGTGAATACATTTTGAGTTATTGATATTTTTAAAAATCTGAATGTAATGGAGTCTGCTCTTTTGGAAGTTGACTTGTCTCTTGGCTCCTTTTGCCATTTTTTCTAATGAATGTATTTGTTGAATCCTTTTGTGAGATATGTAGTCAATTGACATAATACTTTGAGCATACATGTTGGCCATGCTACATTAAACAATTTCATCCAGGCATAAAACCATGTCAGTTCAAAAGTTAACCACAGCATAAAGGTAATGATAAACAACTGGGCCCCATTTCATAAAAAAAGTTATGATAGCAAGTCTAGCTTGAATGTCAACAACTGTACCATGACACAAAAGTGCAAATTCTGATTTTTTATTGGCTCTTCCATTGAAAGATGATATTACAGCAAGAGATGGTTTCATGGCAACTGTTTGTGAAAAAGGGCCCTGGGGTTTTTTGTTATCATTTTTCAAAGCAAGATTTCATGCTCTGAAAGCAAATCTGCATCACATCCCATTGTCATTTTGAGCTGATTGAAAATGATATTTTTAGATTCTGTTTTGTAATTTTTCAAATTCCAGTCGGTGATATCAATCACTGAATGAATAAAAATATAGGCCTACATTGTACTGTAGTAAGTGTGATCTGCTCACTCTTATTTGAGCCTGTTTGGGGACTTAACTTAAGATATAAAGATGCCTTTTATTCAAACCGATCAACTCTTATTTCGTCACCTTCTTGTCTCCACAGAGTGATGAATACAACGACATCGAGCTGAAGGAACACCTACCGGCGAGCACGCCAAGAAAGCCGGGCTTCAACGTCGACGACACCCTCAACAACACCGGTCAGTCCATCGACATCCCAGAGGAAGGGAAGGCCGACAGTGCCGGACAATGCTGGACGGTAATTCATTAATTGACAGTTCTATTGTAACATGCAGGGTTTCAAACCCCCCCCCTTTATTTTGTGGGGGGGTACATATTGTCCAGGCCATATGATTTTGAGCTTTGTTGTTGAAAATATGGGAGAAACTAGGAAATATGACTCTGGCCTTGATAAATGCTGACCCTGGTGGGCATTTCATTAAGCCGTTCTTAAAGTTACGCACGGCTTGTGACCTTTCTTGTGCCAATCTATTCCTTTGTAGCTCACCCCCTAAGATCATGTTACAGTCGAGCGTAAAGTTGTGCGTAACTTTATGAAACACCCACCTGGTAATCTTAGAAGAGGATGGGGGGGGGCTCAGAAAGTTGTTTCATAAAGTTATTGATTTTTACATTTTTCATTTAAAAAAAATCTTTTTTTTAGATGACTGGAATATGAAGATCTCAATGAGATATTTCAAAGATTTTTCTTGAACTCTTTAGCCTAATTTGTTGCCTAAAAAAGGGAACCTTGTTGCCACTTTACAATAAATACCAGAGACCTGGGAATAACAGGATCCAGTAGACAATGGGTAAAAATGGTTTTGTTGTCCTGTTCATAGCAAAGTATAATTGTACTATACCCCCCCCCCCCAAAGGAAAGAATGAAGACAGTTTTTTACACATCAACACAATAAGACCCCCTATTTGCATGGATCATAAACTTGCTTTACAACACAACCATGCAAACATTGAGGGGGGGGGGGTGGTCATGGTTTGGTGATTCACATTAGTGGTTAGTTAAAAGGATGCAACATTTCACACAAAGGAAGGAATTCCTACTCTCAGATCTAATTTTTGATATGAGATAACACATTGTAGATCACTGTAAAAACATTTTCAAAAAGCTCCAAGTAACCCAGATGACCTTTCTGTTCTCTTTCATTTTAATAAATTGTTATCCCCGATGATACATGTAGTTTGTAGATATAGGCAGTCACATATTCATCTCATCTTTCTTAAAAACTCTATCTCAACCATTTCAAATATTTAAGACGTGGATTTTGCGGCTTGGTGCTAAGTCTGCTTCCTGCCTCCTCTCTTTACCCCAGCAAATGGGAAAAAAAATAACAAAGGGGCCGGGATGAATTTCCCCCCAAAATGGTCAAATGAGCCCTGGAAATAAAAAATTAAAAAACCCTGGAAAATCTCTATTCACTTCAATGTTAAAGCTTATCCAATGTAGCAGAATGTGGAGCGTTGTGGACCAGTGGATAAGTCTTCTGACTTTGAAACAGAGGGTCGTGGGTTCAAATCCCAGCCATGGCATAATTTCCTTCAGAAAGGAATTTATCCACATTGTGCTGCACTCTCCACCCAGGTGAGGTGAATGGGTGCCCAGCAGGATTAATTCCTTGAATGCATGAGCGCTGAAAGGCAGCTAAAGGCGGGGTAATAATAACGTGCCTTGGAATAGAATATTTCTAGATACATGTAGATGGTGCTATATAAATGCCTATCATTATTATTATGGTTGTTATTATTATTATATATATATATTTATTTTTTGTCTACCACAGCACCTGGATGGCATCTTGGATGTTGTCAAGGAGTTCTACGTCAACCACAAGAAATACATCCACTACGCGTTTGGTGTCGTGGCTCTCATCCTATGGCTCATCTATCTCGTCTTCGCCTGCATCTACGACGTAGATGGCGCCACCACGCTTCTCGTCATCACTGGGATCGGGTTCGTCCTCTTCCTCTACAACGTGCTCAGCGATTTGTTCGGCGAGCAGTTATACGCCGCTGCCGTCAAACCCGTTGAAACTGTCTCCAACAAGTACTGGCGCTACTTTAAATGGTAAGTACAGGAAACAAAGGCTCAAGTTTTCTTCGTTTTGTTTTGGGGACTTGTGAAAATGTTGTAGTAAAATGACTTTGAATGATCAAAAAACCAATTGATTATTCAAACTTAATAAAAGGTCTTTTATAAATATGAAGCAAAGTGTCACCTTTCAAGGTGGTCTGTAAAGTCTAAAATTCAGAGTATCATATTCATGGACATGTGAACAAATAACAATAAAAACTGACATTGATTAAATTTTAAACATCAATTTTTTTCTCAAAAGGAATGCTTTTTTTTCAGCAGAAGATGTCCATGGTGATATAATAAACCCCATAGAAGAAGAAATGAACAAAGACTTTATTTATAAATTCTCAGTTGGCCTGTTAACGGCGATGCATTGATGTCAACGGACTAGATTATATGGGTATGAGGGTACCGATGGTAATAAAAATCACCTTTGTGAATTTGGGCCATTGGATTTAGAGAAACCCCCCCCCCACAAAAAAAAAAGTGTGAAATTAAAAAACCTGGGCCACGTCTACAAAGTAGAGCGGTCTGTTTAAATTTTTGATCAATTTAATTATTTAAAAAAATATTTGTTGTGATTTATTTTTCTTATTCCATCTCAGGCCTTTCTTCCTGATTCTCATTGCTGGCCTTGCCGTGATCCTATACTTCCTGACCCGGGACAACCCCAACCAGCTCATCTCCTTCTCCGGCCTCGTCTGTTTCATCTTCTTCTCGTTCATCTGCTCCAAGCATCCTCGACATGTGAGTTCCTTGAAATGCCATCAGAATTCCGTCAGATTTACACCTCTGCTCATATCCTTAGGGTTTAGGTCTCCCTTTTATTAGGGGGAAAGTGGGTCTAAACACTCTTGATACCTTATTCCTTTAAAAGAAAGTCTGAAAGAGATCAATGACTCTACTCCTATTTTTAAGGTTTGGATCTCCTAGTTGGAGCAACAATTGGTCCAAACATTAACCTGAGGTCATATTGTTATTTTCTAAACTTGCATGAATTGCACACGTGGGCAAAAGGGTCCCCTGCTCCCTTCCTTCTCCATGGCTGCCCCAAAATAGACTAATGTCTCTTTGGTCCGTAGGTTTCCAAAGAACCATCCAAACGATGAACTCGCCCATCTTAATTTTCTCTTTTGGCTCTAAAGTTTTATCCAGTCCCGTATCTGCGATTTTATTCTTCAGGTCTGCTTGATCAAATTCCAATGAACTATCTTGTGAATAACAAATTTTATATGATCTCTCCCCTCTGCCCCCCTATAGGTCAAGTGGCGTCCGGTGATCTGGGGTCTGGCCCTCCAATTCCTGCTCGGACTCTTCATCCTCCGGACCCAGATCGGTTTCACCATCTTCAACTGGATGGGCAACGTTGTCCAGACGTTCCTCGGGTACTCCACCGCAGGCTCCGTCTTCCTCTTCGGGGACCTGTATTATCAGCATTACTTTGCCTTTGCGGTAAGTCAATATTAATTCGCTTTCGCTCAGCAAATTGGCAACAGTCATCCGCTTTTTCTTTTCATTTTAATACTTGAAATATGGATATCTCATCAGTCAAATGTATGAAATTTGATGAAAGTTGTCAATTTGTTTTTTTGAATAGTGATTTTGGTGTTTTACTTGCAATAGTGGGAAAACAAAGTCTATTGTAAAATTGGCAACAGTCAATAATTTTCTGTTCATTTTATACATTAAAAGAATTTATGATGGATCACAAAAGTTTAATGAAAAGTTGCCAATTTGCATTTTTGATAGTTATTTTGTGTACAGCTTCCATTCAGGAACGGTACCACCAACAATTGTATCAACATTATCATGGACATTTTCTTACTGTAATCCATGTATAAATGCTAGCATTCAGCATAGTACTGCAAAAGTGTCTCTGAAAAGTATCTGTAGCACAGCTCTAATCATCACATGCACCTTCTTCCCAACAGGTCCTACCAATCGTGATCTACTTCAGTAGTGCCATCTCCATCCTGTATTACCTTGGTGTCATGCAAGTCGTTATCAAGAAGATCGCCTGGATCATGCAGCGTACCATGAAGACGTCGGCTTCTGAGTCCCTCAACGCCGCCGGCAACATCTTCATCGGCCAGGTGAGAGTCAGATAGAAATGTTCATTCTGTCTTTAATTTCTGTGAAAGCTACATGTTTATATTTGATTTGATTCATACAATGCATCATGGTCAACTTAGATCATTGTCTATGTTAGTATAATAAAAAATATATGCATGCATGAAGTCTGTTTTAGTTGGAGAATTCTTAATTGTGGTCGCAATTTCACAACAATCCAAATATTTTTCAGGCTGAGTTGTCTTAAAGCAAGAAGCTAATGAAGTAATGAACATTATGTAATAACTATTAGATATTGACAACTTATTGAAAATAACTAAATATTTATAAAAATGTAAGAATGCGTGTTTGCAAATATAATAGAAGTAGTTATGTTTGGGGCACTTTTCGTTTGAAATTTTAGTGGGTGTCGTGAGCAGTGTTAGATGAATGGTGGTCAGAAATCTGTGCTGGTTGGACCTGACCACTGCTGACCTCTGTAGCTAGAACACTCCGTGAGGCAAATCATTGATTGCATTTATATTTGCTATTTTACCAGACTGAGGCTCCTCTACTAATCCGTCCATACCTCCCACAAATGACACGCTCTGAGATCCATGCCGTCATGACTGGAGGATTCGCAACCATCGCCGGAAGCGTCCTCGGTGCTTTTGTCGCCAACGGCATCAGCGCAACACATTTGATCTCCGCTTCCGTCATGTCAGCCCCAGCTGCCCTCGCCGTTTCAAAGCTCATGTATCCAGAGACGGAAGTGTCAAAAACAGTTACAGAAGAAGATGTGAAACTGCCTAAAGGGTAGGTTGTCTTGCGATTCAGTTCTTGGTAGAGCAAGGATCCTCCTACATGAACACAAATTTTAAAGAAAAATGTATGAATTAAACATTACTTTGGGAGAGTTTTCATGGAAGGCATTATCAGATGATATATCTGACAGTTCTGACGGAAACTGTCAGAAAAGGGTGCTTCTCAGTCAATCAAAATCAAGGAAAGTTAGACAGCAAATGTTGATGGAACACTCAGGGTCTCTTGGAGAGTACCTTATTAAAGCTAGTGGTAATATAGATTCATATCTGTCAGCAACCTTTCTAAACAGTCACTTAAATAGTTTCCACTCAACCAACTAACCACAAATCTTTCTTTTCTTTTCCATCTATTCCTGCCTTCAGAGAGGAGAGGAATATCATCGAGGCTGCCTCGAAGGGTGCCTCCCAGGCAGTTCCTCTAGTCCTGAACATCGCTGCCAACCTGGTGACCTTCTTGGCTCTCCTGGCCTTCCTTGATGGAGTACTGGGTTACCTAGGAGGAAGAGTTGGCTTTGCTGAACTCTCTTTCCAGGTGAGTGCTATGCTTCTTCATCCGTCAAACAATTCTTGAAATTGATGATTCATATTATTTGGCTTGACTCAACCTGTTTCAGAGCCTTACTGTGACCATTTTTGTCAAAAACTTCTCAAAATGTATTGTTCAAGCTACAAAGTGCATGAACATTGTAGCATTTCTGCTACCTGCAGCGATTTTGATTTGGACAGTCCCAGTTGTCACTCACTCTCTATTCATTGAAAAAAGATACAGAGACTGGTGATCTGTGTTACTGGTTCGAGGACATATATTTATTTCTTTCTCAAGAGAGACGAGATCATGACCACTATAGGTAGACATTTGTTTTCATGACAAGGTTTGGCTTGTCTTCATGACATGGTTTGGCTTTCTGTCTTTTCTCCCTTGGCTCATCTGCAGGTACATATATCTTAGAGCAACATATCTAGGCCGCTATAGACGGGTCATTACAGCAAGTTAAATGATTTCTATCTTTTTGTGTCTTCTTTCCTGCAGCTCATCTGTGGTTACGTCTTCAGACCCATCGCCTTCATCATGGGCGTCCCTTGGGAAGAATCTCAGAGGGTCGCCGAGCTGATCGGTCTAAAGACCTTCATCAACGAGTTTGTTGCCTACGATGAACTTGCCAAAATCCTGAAGATGAGGAATGAGGGAGCAGTGATATTTACGGTAACTTAGTGCTTTCTTGCCCTGTTGTTGCTTTCCATATCTGGGCTTCATCTTACAAAGTGATGTTGTGTGGTTGATCCAGTTGTTATCTATGGAAAGCCATCAATGTCATAATTTTCTTAACAAAATTTACACACCGTTCCTTTGCAAACAAAGAGGAGTGCACTGATTTTTGAAGGGGATAATTCATGTATATGTTTATATGTGTCATTTAGAAAACACTTTGAACTCGCTATTAGTGCATTCTAGATTCTGGAGTTGCTGGCTTTCCATTGTCATGATGGCTGGCCCCGATCATCTATGTCATACTCGACTCAATTGCTGTTTTTAAAAGAACCCCCAACCCAAATCTTAAAAAAAAACTTCTTAAAGGTAAATCTTTCACTTCCATAACTGAAAAAAATCCCTTTGATAATTAAAAAGAAGAGGTTTAAAGTGTGCCTCTGAAATTTGAAGTTTTTATGGACATGAAGTAAAGTAAGAGGAGAATTAATATGAAGGACGTTGGATAAGCCCTCTGACTAAACTTTACCCAATTACACGTATCCCATTACAGGAGCGATCTGAAGTCATTGCGACGTACGCCCTCTGTGGTTTCGCCAACATTGGATCCATCGGCATCCAGCTCGGTGGACTGACTCCCATGGCACCCTCCAAGGCCAAGGATCTAGCTGCCGTGGCCGTCCGTGCCCTTATCGCGGGAACTATAGCCTGTTTTATGACTGCTTGTATAGCAGGTAAGTCTAAGAGATAGTGATGATGATGATGGTGATGATGATGATAGTGGTGGTGGTTGTAATGACGGTGATGATGATGATGTTGATGATGTAATGATTAAGAATTTTGTGGTATATCACCGTGTGTGCAACACTCTGAAAAATGACTGATAGGGATAATGATGACAATCTTGATTGTAATATTGGTATTTATATAGCGTCATATTTGCATTTATTACCCATTCTAAAGCACACTATTATAACTCCGGCTTTAGCTCGAGCTGTCTCTCTCAGTTCCCTTGCATTCCTTTGTTAATGTTACGACACACACATGCCTACTTCTTGAACTACATGCATAAGAGGTGTTTTTCCAAGGTCTTTTATTATTTTCTAACTTTATTCGATCATCATTCTTTCATTCTTCTGTTCTTCTGTTTTCTCCTCTGTAGGAATCTTATTCGTTCCTACGGGATCAGATATGATGGTGACGGCCGCAACCAACGCCACGATGAACAGCACCATTGCAACAACGATAGAAGTAACGACGGAAGCCTTGACGACGTTATGATAAGGAATAAACTTCTTTCGTCGGTGACCCTGTAAATTTACCTTTCCCCCGAAGAGCGTAATGATTTTTATATTGAGTTGAGTGTGTGAGGGCGTGCGTGGGAGTGGTCCTGTCTTTTTCCTGAAAAACGGGACGAGATATCGTTTATTTTTTTTCCAAAGCTTGCGTTTGAGTAATTACCGCCTTTTAAAGCAATAGTAGGAGTGATTGGAAAAGCATCATTTTGCAATTTATTCATTGAGAAGGACTACTAAAGATATCGCTGAAATTCAGATTTGCCATATCTGTCCTATTTTTTATCTTGATCCCTCAAATATGAAATATTGTTTTAATGGTTGCTTCTATTTGCTAATTATAATTCCCCGCTTTGTTGGTGATACTTAATTTTGTTTCATTGAGATACTACAACAGGAATTTATTCATTTACCCATCAATGAACAAAGAAAAACATATATTATTGGCAGGGTTTAATCCTTAAATCTTTTCTCCTCTAAATTGGCAACACAGACACTTCTATAAAGATGGGTATTTTTTAAAATTAGAAATACATGAAATCTGAGTAATATCATATTTGAAATTAACATATTGCCGATTTTTCTAACACAACAAAATATATGTGTTGCCAATTTAGTCATGCTTCAGACGGAATGATACACTTGTGAAATCCTGCCAATTGTTAAATGTGATAGTTCAATAGATCATCATTCAACAAACAACTTTATTATTTTTACATCTCAGGTAAAACCATTCGTTTATTTTACATTCATATAAATTAAAAATCCCATCAAATTTTCATCATACAATTCCAATCATTTAATTGTAAAGTAAATGAATTTTATGAAGTGTTTATATTTATTAAACTTTTTATACATATCCTCGTATTTAAAGAATTGAGGCTCCCTGAATGTATATAGCTATTTTCCTCTGTATTTATTTTCCAGTAAAAATCCCCTTAAGATATTTTAACTTGACTCAATGAAATGAAATTGACTCCATTTTATGAACAGCAGAAATGCTCTCTTAAGAAGTGTATTTCCATTACTGTCTTATTTATTCCTTAATAGGAAAAGAGCTTGATATTTTCTAAAAATTTCTTGTCATTTGATAAACATCCTCATTTCTGCTTTTCTACTCCAAACACTGGTGCAATTCCGTAAACTAATTAACCTTATTGTACATCCAATCCCCATTTTTCTCAAGTTTTACTTCACTTCATAAACTGAGCAAGTCATGGTCCTTTGAGAACATTACAGACTGTCATAAGAACAAGAAATCAGAGACGAAAAATTCATGAAGGTCCCACAAAGATGGGGTCCGACGTACATATTTTCTGGAATTGCCCACTGTTTCTTGATATTTTGCTTGGAACACACAAGGTAGTTTTGTGTAGCTGTAATATTGCAATGTTTTTATATACATCAGCTTCTATACTGGATGCCATACATTACTATTCTATGTGAATAACCAATGCAAGCAGTACTTTTTGGAATGGAATGTGCCAGAAAATATTCATAAATTTGATGTTTTCATCACTCTTTCTTCGTGTGTGATAAATTCCATGGTGGATGTTACGACTTGATGATGTTAAAAGCACAAAATAAAGCCTTCATAATTGGAGAGTTTCTTATGTTATAGAACTTTTTTATTTTTTTTGGGGGGGTAGTTTTCTTGATTTTCTAGCTCTTATTTTATCGATGCCATCTTTGTACCCACTTATTAGGGTTTTTAATAGAGTGAGAAGTATATTTCTTAGACAGAATGATGTATAGAGATTTATAGCAAATTTTTAGAATGTTCTTGTTCCATAGGCAACTGATACTTTATGGTTTAATCAGCTTACAAGATTTGACATCTCTCTGGCTATTGTTTACATTTCCCTACGTTAAACTTTTTTTTTTCAAGATAAATCATTTCTATATCACCATCATGTGACAGATAAGATATATGAAGTTTCTTTTGATCTGTTGTGCCTTGAACTTAAAGAAATGAACTCATAATGTGTATTTAAGTTTTAAAAGCAAATACGCTGATGTTTGGGTTACCGGTATTGCATCATTATCCTTTTTGGAAAGTTGTTCTTAAATTGTGAAAAGAAACTACAGTGTTGGTTGGGACATTATATTTTGCATTTGTGACAATCTGGTTGATGCAAACATGCTGGTTTAGCAGAATTATTTGTTTTTAAACGGATTTTAATTTCATGTCAAGTCATGCATAATTCATGCATCAAGTCTCGATGTTAGGATTGATGGGGGGGGTTAAGGCCACACAATTACATGCAAGAAAAGGGCAACATATTGTTAAATCTGCAAATGTCCTTCATGTTTTTACTGTTTTTAATTAAGTAATTAATCGCTAATGTCGGTGTATGGTAGCACTGCGTGAACATGCAATAAGATGTGTATGTATTTATTTATGAGAGTAGATTATATCCATTAGGGGTCAACAAGTGGGAAGGGAGAGGGGTGTAGCATTGATAGCATGGCGGACATGTAAAAAGAAAAAAAAAATCATATTTCTTTGCAGCATACAGAGCAATTTATTGGCAGTAACTGCCTAGTTTTGTCTGAAAACCCAACAGTTCTTTTCAGAACTACCCTCAGCAGGGGGGTCAAAGGGAAAGTTCATTGACCTTTGACCTCTCAGTCAGGGGGTGACCCCAAAAGCTCTTTTCAGAGCTACTTGTAAATAGTCTTCATGCAAAGAAATAATGATTTTTTTTCTTTCTGTTCCTCATGAAACGTGAAGTGTTTGTATTTGACACCCCCTCTTAACACGCACACCCCGAAGGAAGTGTAAACTTTTTCTTATAACAAGTATCCAAGGTGCTAATAGGATATGAAAAAAAGTTATCAATTTTACAGATTCTCTTGCATTTATTTCCAGTTTCCACATATTCAGCACCACTTTGCCATTCAAGAAATAAAAAGACTTGATGAATTGAGTGAAAATTACTCCTATTATCAATGTTAAATGAATCATTAGAGTAAATATTGACATGGGTGTATGGGAATATTTCATGCTTTGATTTCTTGCTATTCTTGGTATTGATAAAAAGTTTTGTCCTTTGAATCTAGAAAAAAAGGAAAATAAATTTGATTTTATGCTGAGTAATGACGCGACAGGGAATAATAAGAGAGACCATCTGTAAACTGGTCCACTTCTGGATAATAATTAAATTTTATGGGCTTCTCAGAAGATATTATTTTGTAAAATATGTAAAATAATTGTGTCCATGTTTACTTTGCTATGTAATCCTTACATATCCATTTTAGGGATGAAATGGCTTGTAAAATGAATTTCTTAGAAATTTATTATTGTCTTATTTGTTGTGGTATTTGATGTAAATAAATGAGAACAGATCTATCTGTTGATGAAATAAAATATATCGATTGGTGACTATTATTCAATTTCAATTCAATTTCAATTTATTTTCTCATAAAAATCCATACAAAAACACAACATATACAAAGCATCGTATTAACAAAATAGAAAAACAACAACAACAAATAGAAATAAACATTGGATCGAATATGAGAGGGACAGCAAGAAAGGAACGAGCCTTGTGATTAGCTGACCCTATAACATAATAATCAAAGACTTTAATAACAAAGAAAAAAAAATCACTAAACTACAACATAAAAAGGGGGGGGGTTGCCTAATATGCCTAAATTAAATTTATATAAACAAACTTTATGAATAACTATTTAAAATAATTTGCCTTGATTTTGACTTAAAAACATTTAATGAAACTGATTGCCTGATATCTACTCTTCCCTTCAGGCTTGAAGGGAAGAGGACATTAAGATGAGATGGGAGGATAGCAAGATTGATTGAGAAATCGGCACTAAAAATGAGAGGGAGAGAGAGAGAGGGTGGGAAATCATACAAGAAAATATAGATTGATATCCGTGCGTTTATGATGGGTAATTATAATAATTTGATTTATTTATTTCCATATTCCAATAAGCATATACAAGAGTAATAATTTTTTCTAAGCATAACATAACAAGCTGATGAGCCTTCGGGTGAAACAGTCTGTACGACCAGCTTAGTTAAGCAATCCAACCAATAAATTATTTATACTCAGCTCCTACACAGTCGAGCACTATTAGATATTGCAATATATCACTCCTTACTTGCTTACCTAATTAATAACATATACATATTACAATCTAATTTGAATATATCTTTACTTGATAATTTTCTCTTTTTTTATAATTGTAAAAAAATAAAATAGCAGAAAAATTATATATATAAATATATTATATATTATATATATATATATATATATATATATATAATATATAATATATATAATTATATATATATATATATATATATATATATATATTACATACATATACCAACATAATACATTTGAAATGTGGGAGACCTTCATCTTAAGCTTAGAGCTTGAAATTGATGAAGGCCTCAAGAAGAAAGGGGAAGGAAAATCAGACAAACAGTGCAATAATAACATAGGTATCTTTACCCAGGGAAGCCACTTCCGTTCTGAAAACTGTTCTCCCAGTAGGACCTGCTATTATCATGGGGGCATGTAATTGTGGGTTCGTGATAATCATAATAATGGTAACAATGATATGATCATAATTATTATAATCTGATCATGATGATAACATTAAATGATAATAATCACTATGACAGTAATAAGCAATATGAAATACAGCATTTATTTTGAGCCATCGGTGGCGATTCTGCTGTGCAGAGGGTTTTTAGGGGGGGGGGGAGAAAAGCAGTGGAAGCGGTTGGTTAATATTTCTTTTCTCTTTTTCAAAATATATTTTTAGAAACAGGCTCTATAATTAAGAAGTATAGTCCAGGGCTTCGTCTTACAAAGATTTGCGATTGATCTGATCAATCGTAACTATGGAAAGCCAGCTAAGTCAACATGTAGAATGCATGTTTGCTCAAATTGTTTTTCTAGATATGAATGTATATCCATAAACTCATTGATTTCTTGACAGTTCGGGGTGTTCTCCTTTCTCGACAAAGGACATTTTGCACATTTCCTGCAGAAAAAATTATGACATTGATGGATTTCCATAGAGTTACGATTGATTGGATCAATCGTAACTCTTTGTAAGACGGGGCCCAGGTGGGTGTTTAATGAAGCTGTTCGTGAAAACAGTTAATGTTGAATATTACCCACCACAGGAAATACCAGGCACTCTTAACTTATAAACAGCTTTATGAAACGACCCCAGTACATGTAGTTCGTTATAGTCAGGGGCCGAAATTTGAAGTTTTGGGGACAGAGTTTACAAAAGCACCAAACTTTCCCTATGTTACTATTAGGTCAATAGCTTTATTTTTTCCACAGAACATGGTGCTGAAAATTGCATCTTCATGCAAAAATATGCTAATTTATGTAAATTAGCAGTAATTTATGCATGAAAGCCATATGCCAATAGGAATTAATTAATAAAAGTTAATAAAAAGAAACCAAACTTTAGGAAAATGTCTATCAGGTCAATAGCTTTAATTTTTCCCACAGAACATGGTGCTGAAAATTGCATCTTCATGCAAATATATGCTAATTTATGTAAATTAGCAGTAATTTATGCATGAAAGCCATATGCCAATAGGAATTAATTAATAAAAGTTAATAAAAAGAAACCAAACTTTAGGAAAATGTCTATCAGGTCAATAGCTTTAATTTTTCCCACAGAACATGGTGCTGAAAATTGCATCTTCATGCAAATATATGTAAATTAGCAGTAATTTATGCATGAAAGCCATATGCCAATAGGAATTAATTAATAAAAGTTAATAAAAAGAAACCAAACTTTAGGAAAATGTCTATCAGGTCAATAGCTTTAATTTTTCCCACAGAACATGGTGTTGAAAATTGCATCTTCATGCAAAAATATGCTAATTTATGTTAATTAGCAGTAATTTATGCATGAAGCCATAATGCCAATAGGATTTGATTAATAAAAGTAAATAAAGAGATACCAAAATTTAAGAAAGTCTCTTTTAGGTCAATAGCTTTAAATTTCCTTATCAAACATGATATTGAAAATTGTGTCTTCATGCAAAAATATGTTAATTTATGTAAATTGGAAGTCGATTTATGCATGAATAGTAAAAATTAGTAAAAAGGAATAAAAGGAAACCAAACTTAAAGAAATCTCTATCAGATCGATAGCTTTATTTTTTCTTATCAAACGTGCTATTGAAAATCCCGTCTTCATACAAAATATGCTAATTTATGTAAATTAGCAAATTAGCAATTATTTTATATGTATAAATTAGTCCCATTCCAATGGGTATAAACAGTGGAAAAGGGGCCAAACTTTTGAAGTACCTTTATTAGCTCAAAAGTTTCAATTTTACCAGCAAAACATGCTATTGAAAATCCTATTTCCATGCAAAAGTGTGTTATATTATGTAAATTAAAAATAATATATGTATGAAGCTGTATTCTAATGATTAAACAAATATTACATAAAGCATATAGCCGAATGCCAACCCAAACAGTAGCAAAAATCGAGCCAGAGCAGGCAAGAATCGAGTCAGAGCAGCCAGAATCGAGTCGAATCAGTAGCCCGAATCCTCTGATTATTGCCAAATGACGATGTGAATAACGACCCTAATCGAACGACTCTGCCCGAATTCGCCAAGTACGCCACCGAATTTCCCGAAAATGCGCCAGATTCTTTCGAAATGGGCTTACCGATTCGGCAGCTATTCGGATGCCATTTTTTCTAATTTCTGGTCAATTCGTCTCGTCTATTTTCTTCTTTGTATTCGAGTAATGATTCGTACGATATGGGGAGGCAAGAGTCGGACCTTTACTCTACGACTGATACGAATAGGTCTTAATCTTCCCAGAGTACCCCCAAATGCCTCCCAAAATCCAACCGAATTCCATCGGAATACATCCCGATGTGGCCCGAATGGAATTTGTCGTAGCCACATTCGGGAGTATTTTTGGAGGTATTCGGCTGGTTTTGACCATTTTCATAACGAGCCGAATTCCTCCAAGAATATCTCCTAATCCCTCCTGAACTTTCCTGCATTCGGGGAGAACAGAGTGCTCCAAAGTCCATCCTTATGTGTATTCGGATGGATTTGCTGATTTGGTTCCGGTTTAACCCATGTTTTAAGTAGGCAATCCATTTCTAGATGACAAACCAGAATAGGATGCAACTGTGGTAAACAGTCTCTGCAAACATTCAGATGATAACCAAAGTACAGTCGCAAGAATACATTACGTCATTCCTGGTTTAAGCTAGGTTTACACCAAAATCTAATTCTCCCGAATAAATTCGGACTGATTCTGCCTGATTCACATGGATTAGAGAAGTTCCCCCAAATAGAGAAGAATGGGTCCTGAATATGTCGCGACTCAACGTAGAATCGCCAGGAATTGACCAAATCAATTTTGGCCATCCCCAAAAAGCAGAATGCCAACACGAATAGTGGAAGACAGTGGTTCGAGACAGTTATGTCCAGAAATAAAACAAATCGTCCGAATCTGTCCAGACTCCAAATGCCTCCCCGAATCCAACCGAATGTCACCCGAATACATCTCAAATGTGGCCCGAATGAAATTTGTTTGGTCACATTCGGGAATATTCTGGAGGGTATTCGGCTGGTTTTGAACATTTCAAAATGAGCTGAATTTCTCAACGAACGTTCCCGAATTTTCTCGCATTTACGAAGGCAAAACAGAATATTTCTGAAACCACCAAAATACGTGTATATGGATGGATTCGCAGCTGATTCGGTTCCGTTCTAACCCTAGCTTTAAGCAAAGGGTTACACCAAAACCAAATTCGGATCAATTCTGCTCAAAATGGCCTGGATTCAATACTTATTCATCTCGGATTCGGGGAGCTCCCGGAATCGATTCGGAAGGATCCGGGACTATTCTGTTCTCCCTCAACATCGGGAACATTCGTGGAGGGATTCAGCTTGTCTTGAAATGTTTAAAACCAGCCGAATATCCTCCAAAATACTCCCGAATGTAGCCATGACACATTTTATTCGAGCCACATTCGGGATGTATTCGGTTGAATTAAATTAGGGGAGGCATTTGGACAATTATTTTAGGAAGTCAGTAGCTCTGATTCGGGAACTATTCCAGACCGAATTGACTCTGATTCGGTCTAAAATTGATTGGGAGAATTTGGTTTTGGTGTTACTTAGTTTTAGAGATAGAGATCAATTCATTAGCCAATAAAGAAAAATCACTGAAATTATTCAGGTCACCATCAAGGGACGACAGAAAAAGAAAAAGGATCAGGTCTCTTTGCTCAAATCTGATGTGTCCCTGTTCTAAAAAAAATGTACATTGTTGTCAGAGGGCAGACTTGGACAGCTTTTTCTGACATGAGAATCATCCATATACCCTCCTCTTTCTTACAGGGGAAAACTCTACTTGGTAAAGAAATCTGACCTCTTGATTTGCTTTGTAAAGAAAGATGAAATACTGTTTATCTTTTCCATATGATTTCGGGGGGGGGGGGGGTTTTATTGTGAAAGGGGTATGCACAAGATTTATAATTTGCATAAATTTGCATTTTAAACATGATACCCTCCTCTGGTTGCATGGAAAGTCACCATAATGAATGAATTGTGTTACAGTGTCTCATATGCATGGTGTTGTGCTCGTCCCTCGGTTCAAAACCTCAAAATATGATAGTTGATGAATTTTACACATATTTGCATAAATTTGCATTAATTAACATTGAAAATTGATTCTTATTCTGGAACTGTATAGAATCAATCTAGATTTGATGCCCCATCAAAATAAATCCAAAATACCCCCCAAAAAGGAAATAGGCTTCTATAGAAATGTTTAAGTCTGTACTATACACATACAGTAATTTACGGTGAATAGTGTGATTTTGCATAATTTTGCATAAATTAGCACTATGAAATATGATTCCAGTCATTGATATCGAGGCATCCTATCAAGAATTAATGCTTTTGATACCGGTGACACATATGGAAAAAAAATGTGATTTTGACAATTCTATATGTCGACATATGATAAAATATGTGTTTTTACATATCATTTGCATAAAATTTGCATAAATTAACCTTAAGAATTGATTGATATTCACCAATGTTTTAAAAATCGACCTGCAGTTGAATATTTAGCAAAAGAAGACCCAAATACACAAAAATTGGGCATTCAAAAATTAATTTTAGTGAGAAATGGCGAATTATGGGTTTTTTGCATAAAATTTGCATAAATTAGCATTTAAAAATAGGGTGCCCTTCACCGATTTGGGGGCACCCTATCTAGAATTAATGCTTTTGATACCAGGAACCCACATGCAAAAAATGGCGCTTTTGTAAATCCTGTCCCCAAAATTTTGCTAAGGCCCTGACTATTATATGTGGAGCGTTGTGGCCCAGTGGATTAGTCTTCTGACTTTGAAACAGAGGGTCGTGGGTTCGAATCCCAGCCATGGCGTATAATTTCCTTCAGCAAGAAATTTATCCACATTGTGCTGCACTCAACCCAGGTGAGGTGAATGGGTACCCGGCAGGATTAATTCCTTGAATGCATGAGCGCTAAAAGGCAGCTCGAGCTAAAGCCGGGGTAATAATAATAATAACAATGTTAACGCGCCTCGGAATAGAATATTTCTAGATAGATGGCGCTATATAAATGCCTATTATCATTATTATTATAAACTTTGCCCTAATCGTGATAATAGCAACAACAGACCGAGTTAATGTTTTAAAACGAAAGACAGTTATACCCTTTAATTATCACAGCTATCAAAATATTCATCCAGTGGCAAGCAATTCCTACAAACAATTTCCTCACCAGAACTCTCTTTGATAATAAAGATCGCTTTTTAACTCCTATCTTCGATCCAGATTGATCAGACTTCCTGTAATCGCTACTCTACTTTTTTCAATGAACCCATTCCCATATACTCAAAGTGACACTCTCAACGACTTTTGATACCAATGACTTCAAATTTTCACAAATTTTGTCATTCAGATGTATTGCGATTAGAATAAATCGGATATGGGTTGATTTAGAATGCAGAGCCTTTTTAGATTTTAACTTGTTTGATAACTGTTCTTCAAGCGGTCCTTGTGTTGGGATATTCTTCATGACATTTCTGCATTCTAATACAGTGTATGTGGGATGTTGAGCTCCTACAGCTGAAAGTGCCCCGGTGTGGTTCGAACCCACAACCTTCCATTCGAAATGAAAGCGATGACGCACTTTTTTGTGGGGGGGGGAGGGGTAACCTATAATCTAGACGGACACTGCTGCTGCAGCTTTTGTCTTTGCCTTTATGAATACAATGCTGTTACGTGAAATGTCATTAAAACGCGCGGAAGAATATGAACCGTAGCTCTTTTTTTTTTGAACGAGCATTACAGCGCATTCATTGCTTATGACTTGAACTAGGGACCTACATTTCGAGAGCTTAGTCAAATACCACCGATTATGATGTCACTCAAAATACGTGTTCTACGTTTCTGAGAATCTCATCTATATGATAGTGAGATGGGCCTCGGAACGGAGAGGGGGGGGGGGGTGGTGGCTGGGTGGGCTTCAGCCCCCCTATCTTTCCAGACCATGTACGAAAACGTAAAAAATGACATTCTGATTGTGATTTTTTTGCGTGATCATGCAGCCACCCCCACTCACACACTTTTGACTCAGCCCCACTTTTAAAACCGTTTCGCGGCCCCTGAGCTAGTTTCGATTTGCAATAACATATAAGCCACTGAATTCATCCAATCTGATGCTTTGATTCGATATAGAAATTGTGCATTATTGTTTTATAACATTTTTTATAAACGGTACCCGGATCTCGAAACTGAAATAATTAGGACAGATTTGTGGTCAATAACCCCAAAATAAATAACAATTAAAAAAAAAACCTACAAGATGGTCACATTTCCACCACATAGTTTTGATTTTATTGTTTCACGTTTTTAAATGGGATTAAATTCGACATCTTACATCCATTGTCCATTTATTCCCATTCACATTGTCTAATTTACTTTATGTATTTTCGATGCAGTATGTTGTAATTATTGTATTCAATGGAAACAAAAATTATTGCAATGCAACTAATGTCAAATATATTGATGGCATCATTAAAAGCTTTTAAATGAACCCCTAATTTTGTGGAGCTATTTCGTAAATATCCTTGACCCTTTTTATTATTTGATTGGAGTCGGAAAAAATAAAGCAACGGAAATACAATGCCACAGCCAAATGACAACATGAACTGTTATTACACATGTATAGTATAAATACAGAGGTTTATCCTTTTCCTATTAGTTTACCCTTGCGTCAAATTGGCAATATACAAAATTAAAAACATTTTAATTGGTATTTTACTTTTCTGTATCAAACGGCCCGTTAATCTGAATATTATTCATTTCCAGTGATTTAATTGATTTACAGATAAAATGAAAGAATGTAGGTCGGAAAACCAGTAAATTTCCTGAGGGTTTGTTTTTATATGGAATAGGGGTCCAAAACGGCCGGCATTTTTATTTGAGGTACTTTCTTCTTTTATTTCCATCGGGAAGGAACGTTGGCACCGCAGCGCAATTCACGAAGCTCTCTTTCGTACAGCCTTGGATATCATAGAAAGAGGGGGGGGGGGTACATGAAAAGTTTTTCAGTGATTATCACCGACTGTTTTTCTCTCAGCCAATCAGATCCAAGGATCTTCAGTAGCTTATAACATACGTCGGTGAAAATCACTAATAAACCTTTTTATGAAACGCTTCCCAGTTGATGTGTGAAAGATCAAGATGTGACCCTATTAATGAAAAAGAAAAAAAATGACGTCATCTTCAGATCATCTTGCCCTATTAATCCAAATATCCCGATGCCACCCTGGGGGACACACACACACACAGACACCACGTACACGCACCCACACGCGAAAAATAAGTGGATCGGATTGAGACCTCGCCTCACTTTCCATTTATCGTCAAGTGACTGTGAACATTAAATCAACAGGAAGACAACTAAGAACTATAGGCCTTTCCCACAGAAAATATTTACTATTTTTTTATTGTAACTTCTGAGGACGTGGGGGTGGGGTGGGGTGGAGGGGAGGGGGTCAATCTATGAAAAAAAAGGAGGCCCACACTTGAAATGTATAGGCCCTATATGTCATTTTTAACCAATACGTTGACCCAGTGGCAGAAAATAGAAATGGATAATGTTGGTTTTTAACGTAGCGCGTTTAATCTTATTTGAATTCAGGACCAAAATAAACTTAGATTAAAAAATCTTCACATTGCCTTCTATAAAACAACCACAACAAACACCCAAAACACGTCATTGGTTTAAACAATTCTTTCTCATTCGCTTACATCTTTGTGGAAACTGGAAACTTATCGAATTTACAAAGTGCTTGTGCACACACAGAAGGTTAATTTAATAGCTTTTAAACAAATAGATGGGAGTTGTAATTATTGACCTAGTTTGCAAGAAAAATAGAAAAGAAAAGCGCGCACGTATTGATGGATACAGTCACACCAACATAACCAACTCCAAACCGACCGATGGTATGTCGTTGGTAATAGCGTAATAGCTTTGATCGGTCTGAAGACGGTTAAGTGATGTGACTGAACAACTGTTACCTGATCGTGGTGATAAACCTATTGCAAAGGCCTATACATCAGGAAACGTGTTTATTACCTCAAATTCATTCTGGACTTTGGTAGTTGACTGATTGCTCTGACAACTCTGGATTTGGAAAGGAAATGTGAAAAATAATATTGAAGCAGTCACAGACCTTTTTTCAACGTTATTGAAGGTGCTATTACTTCGTCCAGTTCATATATCTTTGTAGGAGACTGCAGCCTGCTTTAATATTGATCATGGTAAGTTTATGCTTTTCAGATATATTTATATATTTTCGTATGTATTTTTTCACGTTGTTTAATTTTGTCCGTTGGCTGCAATAGAAAAGAAATGCGAACAAAGAAATGGAAATTTGAGATATCTATTGTTATCCCCTTTGTCCTTTGATATTTCTACCTACCAAAGTGTATAATTTCTTGCCTGTCACTTTACATTCAGTTTTCATAATTATGTAATGCATATTATATTCTGCAGAAACGTGAAACGGAAATCAATAAAATCTAAATCGAATTCTTCTTTTAATTCTCCAAATACTATCAAGACAAATTTGAAAGAAAATAAGATGCTTGTTGGAAGTTTTCCCTTTATTTTTTTTTATTTTCGCAGTGCTTTCTACTTTGTCGTGACTATTCATAATTTTCGAATTTGAATTCGTTCGGATTAATCATTATTGTGTCCGATATTTACTGATTTGATATATATATATATACATGTATATATATAATATATATATATATATATATATATATATATATATATATATATATATATATATATATATATATAATATATATATATATATATAATACCCTCAGGGATAATTCAAGTTTTATTAGCGAAAATCAATGATAAAAATTTTAAAGGAAATGTTTATTTCCATTTTAAATGAAAAAAAAGAACGAACAATAAAAAGAATAAAAAAGGAAAGGGAATGACAGAATAACATAATTACGTAATTAGGAGCAGAAAATCACAAATGAAAGAAAAAGACAAAGTATTTGCATCAAATCAAAATATTATCAAAATATTTCTTGTCTTTTTTCAGTTTTATTGAGGCCTTTTAAAAACTTAATTTGATTTTTATGAGAGTGTTGCAATCAGTGTTTGTTGTATCATTCAAATCCAGAGAGCTGACCAAAGCTCAAAGTCAATGATAACCTGGGTAATTATGATATGATTGTGTTAGTTCAATACAAGCAAACTTTTTGGAGCTTTTCCAATTGTATCCATCTCAATTAAATAAGGAATCCATGGACTTGATATTAATATGAGTACCAGGGTTATTTTGATATGCATGGGGGAGGAGGGGGAGGGGTCTGTTTTCATTCTCAATTGAATGACCAGAGTAACATACCATATAAAAATTTACATGATCAATGCATGACTGTCTATAGGATTCTCTTCTTTTTACACTCTTACCATTTCTCCTTTTTTCTTGAAAAATTGTATGGGGGTGGTCACCTACCCGCCCCATTGTTTCGAAACCCCTGCTCTGTACCCATATCTTCCCTGCCCTTGCCTGCCACCGCCATGTCTTCTATTTGAGTTTGTTCTTTCGGTTCTTTATGGGTTTTATTTTGTGTCTTTTTTTCTCCATGTCCATAGACTTTTCCGGGGGGGGGGGAGATGCGTTTAAAAATTGAAGAAAAAAAATTGCGAGGGAGCAAAGTGACCGAGCTTGTCGTGGAGGCGCTTTTGTCTTTTATAAAGGTAAAGTGAAAAATTTCGCGCACACTGCTGGTGAAATTTGCGAAAACTTTCAACAAAAATGTCATAAGTTTTAAACATTTTTTCAGGGCTACCCTCTGTCCCGCCCCCTTCGCTGCATATGGTCATGTTTTTTTTTAATCGGTTTTGTTGTGTTTGACCATCTTCATGGTTATACTGTATATCAAGGTCTTCATGAGTTGTGCGGTAAATGGTCTGGTAGACCTCGATAGGTCAATGGACTCCTGCCTGTCCGATACATCCGCCACGCGACAATGAGGGCATTAATTATAGTCATATCTGTATTTCCCATTAAAATTAATCACGTTTACAAAAAAATTATATTGTTTTGTTTTTGTATTTGAAACGAGATGTGAAGCAAATAACAAAACCATTATAATTATTATTATAATTTATCCTATTATACGACTAGGTCTACCACCATCCTATAAATATGATGGAGCCCCCCCCCCCGCCATGCACCCTCCTGAATATATCTTTATTTGTTTTTTAATATTTTATACTTACAAGTGTTCTGCTTTCATGCCAATACTCCATTATCATAACCACTGTTTTGTTGACAAATCGTTTGATCTATACATACACGTAGCTAATGTTCGATGATAATTATGATTGAGGTACACCAGTATTAATCATAATTGCTTGCTAATCATATTTGATTTAAAAAAAGTCTAGAACTTTAACACCTAAAAATAATCATGACTCCTATAATTTGTACCATTTCCTATCTCTGCCATTTTTATCGCTACCATTTTTTTTCACTCGGCACCGTCTTATAACTCACTGCGAAGGAAAGACTCAAACTCGCGAAAAAATAAAAACAATGGGGGCTGAACCAGTCTTTTAAAACAAACTTGTTATCACACATTTTATTTGTATTTATGACCATATATATCTGTTACGTGGGTCTCGTGTGTATACTTCCTTGTAAATGGCTTTGTGTAAATATATTAAAGGGGAAGTTCATCCTGACAAAAATATTATTGTAAAAATAGCAGAAAAAATAATAAAAAAATATTGCCGAAGGTTTGAGAAAAATTCATCAAATAATTAAAAAGTTATTAGAATTTCAATTATTTGATTTGTGACGTCATATGCGAGCAGCATTCCTACATAGCGAATGGTAAAAAATCAATGAAATGTCATTTTCTCAGAAAATGGTTTTCACTGTAACTTTTGTATATCAATAGACAAATCATTTCACACCCGATCATGAAAAGAAAACAAAATTAAGTCATCAGGAACCATACAAAATTTGAAATTAATACATTTTATATTACATAACACATGGGGCAGCTGCTCGTTTATGACGTCACAAATCCAAAATTTTAAACTCTAATAACTTTCTTACTCTTTAACGGATTTTCCTCAAACCTTCACCAATATTTTTTCCTTATTTTTCTGCTATTTTTACAACAAAGTTTTCTTCAGGGTGAACTTTCCCTTTAAGTAATTGGTCATCGCCCGAACAGTTCTATTAATTCTCCTTGGTTTATTATTCAGCGGGATGGAAAATAATCGCAAAAACGTTTGTACAAGAAGAATAATGCATCTAAAACAGGAAACGATCGAGTTATTTTCACCAAATAAGAAAACAAGAAAAAGGAAAATCACATCAGCTACAGTTTATAGTTATTTAATTGATAGTATGAAATGGTGTTGATGAAACAGAAAACATTGACACATTATTTGCAACCTCAAGCGGCGACACCACATTGGATGTTGAAAATCTTTTAAGATAAAAGAAATATTAGAACAAACAGCGTTGGGAAAGAAAAGAGCAATGTAGATATGACTACCTTGCTCAACGGCTGTGCCGGGATTCGAACCCCGGACTTCCAATTGCTGTAGTCGGACTACTCGGCTGTAACATCTCTCTTATCTGTCTTCATTGATTCAGAAAAAACTTTATCAACTTAATGTGACCCCCAACAAACCAACGTTACCCTGGCAAAGTCTATTGCTATTGAACTTTGCCACTTCACAAAATAGGCCTACTACGGGCTTGATTATCGGTTTTGTGATCGTATTATATTCCTATTTCTCCCTTCAAACATGTAATCAGTAATAGTTATAGTTTTACTCTGAAATGATAGCCATCACCAATTAATTGAACATAGGATCAAATGGAAGAAGAATGACTACACACTTGTATTCATTGCTTCCAGGGGCGGATCCAGGATTTTCCAAAAGAGGGGGCAAATTTTTCGGAGGAAAATTTTGAGAAGCAAAAAAAAAGGTTTTTAACCACAGATAAAGGATATTTCGTACCCGAAAAAAATTGACAAGCAAAAAAAAAAAGGTTTTCAACCAAAAAATTAAGGATATATTGTACCCGAAAAAAAATTGACAAGCAAAAAAAAAAGTCTTCAATTTGAAGAGGGGACACAAGTCTATTTTAATGGCAGGTTTACATTACAAATTTTAATTTTCCTTCTCGAAGGGGGGGGGGGCACGTGTCCCCTTTGCCCCCCCCCCCCCCTGGATCCGCGCATGATTGCTTCAAATGCAATAGATCCGGGTTGTTATACAATCGCTCACTTGTTCCAGGCCCCTGAAACCTATTTTTGTTTTTTTTACAGGGGGTGCTAATGTAAATTTGAGAAGGAAAAAAAGGTTTCACTACAAAATTAAGGTCATTTTGGTCCAGAGAAATTTGACAAGCAAAAAAAAAAAAATAATAATAATAATAGGCATTTATATAGCGCCATCTATCTAGAAATATTCTATTCCGAGGCGCGTTGTTATAATTATTATTACCCCGGCTTTAGCTCGAGCTGCCTTTCAGCGCTCATGCATTCAAGGAATTAAACCTGCCGGGTACCCATTCACCTCACCTGGGTCGAGTGCAGCACAACGTGGATAAATTTCTTGCTGAAGGAAATTACGCCATGGCTGGGATTCGAACCCACGACCCTCTGTTTCAAAGTCAGAAGACTTATCCACTGGGCCACTTGGAGCGGGGGGGGGGGGTCACTACAAGCACCCCCCCTTCCCAGGGCCATGCCTTGCTCTGTCAATTGCTTAACTTTCCGGAAAGGACACTTTGGGAAGTTAAGGATTTGACAATATAGGAAGATTAACTGTCTTAAAAGCAAGTAGACGTAGACGAAAATGAACAAGCTAAATTTCCTTTGCATTTATACAAGTATTCTTATAGACAAAATATTAAAATGTCTAACGATGAGTAAATCATCGAATGCATAGATGATTTTTTTGGACATAAGTGACATCCCATTGTTATCAATAGTCACAAAAATCAAATTATCTGTGTAGCTTTGGGGATTTTTTGTTATTATTCTTTGCTTCAATATTTTATTATCTTTAGCATCATTATTATCATGCGGTTGTTATTATTTTGTTGCAACATGAATATTTCATTTTATAAATTGAATATTTTTATGATCCAATTGACAAATCTTTGAAAAATGACACCCGAAATGGTCACTCTGATCAGAATAAATAACCTTGTAGTAACCTCCATCACCCGAGTCTAACTATTTCCGTTTCATTTTTCCCACAATCAAATTCGAATTAAAACTCTCAATCGGAGTCTGGACGATGATGATATCTTGATATCTGTTTCCGGTGTGTATATGGTCACTGGGCCAGACGATTAATAGCTGGAAACCATGGAAACGGAGCCCTGAAATCACACAAGTTACATTGAATTAAATCGTTAAATTTCAGATAGCCTAAATTAACTTTTGTAATATCTGGGGCCTAGACAAGGTCATTTACAAGTCATGTAATTCTTAAAATTGGATCTTTGGCTCGAGCAAGATGAAATTACATATTTTTTTATTCCTTCATTTCATTTGAGTAAAGACATTATTCCAGACGGTATATATGTGCTGTATTGCTCTCTGCCCAAGATCACTTCAAGTTCAACTATTTCTAATTTCGGTCTTTGCGTCAAACTGAAACATATTTTATTCTTCTTACATTTTTATTCGACTTAAAACACTTTCAGACACTGAGTTTGATACATCTCGAGGTACTAGTAAAACGTCATTTTATTATCCGTGCATTTCTTCATCGCTGTACTAAATTGGATCTCTGAATTGAACTGAAATTGCCATTTAATTTTTTGACTTTTTTGACACGTGTAGACTCTGAAGTATTCTGCAATGTGTTTGTAATCTTCGGGTGAACATTTTGATGTTTTTTCTCTCTTTTTTTCATTTGCCAGTTTGTTCTACGTACGTCTAAATTTCAAAGGTAGTATTTGAATTATGCCAAACATGACAAGACCGATAAATGGAAATTTGATAGGCTTTTATATCCATGGTCTTCTACCTGTACTACTGCAGGATTTAAAAACAAATCCAAGTGGACTGCATGTATTCAGCTACCAATCGAATTCGGGATTTCTACAATTGTATACTTATAATCCTAAAGATATTTTTTAATCTCAAAGGATTTTAATTTAAAGCCTTGGAGATTTGATTATGAATCTTTAGGATTAAAACTAAATAACGGGTTCCTACACTCCAACTCGATGTATACCTGGATTTATTTTAAATCCATTTTCACTCTTAAAAATGTTGGAAACACATACTGTCCACACAACAATTGGTTAGAATTTTTATCCAATTCTGGGTAGTTTTAAACCAATAATGTGTGCTTTTAGTGAAAACTAAATAATATTGGTTGAAAACTATCCAGAGTTTGATAATTTTTTTTAACCAATTGTTGTATGGACAGTATGTTGCCCATCACTTTAAGAGTGTAACTAGAGTGTAAGTTTATAACATACACTCTAAATACACTGAGTAAAGTTTAACCCAAAACCCCATATTGGGCTATTTCAACGCAACATTGCGTAAAATTTATAAAGTATTGGATATCATTTTACCTAACCAACATGCATGTTCCCATTTTACCCAATATTGGGTAAACCTTTTCATCAATCTGGCAAACATGCACTGCAACAACAACGGTTTTGATTTAACACCAGCCCGGTATGTTCACACCAGAGAAGAATTGAGATAACACCAGTTTGGAATCAAACCGATGCTGTTTAATACTAATTGGTGTTGTATGAACACCTATCTGATGTTAGACCAAACTGGTGTTGTTTAACATTTCTCTGGTATGGACATAATAGATTCCGGGCTGGCGGTTAATCAACACCAGAGTTTTTTCAGTGTGTGCATTATTTGTTTTATTATTTCACCACATATTTAACAAATTATTTACACATACACGACATAGGTAAAGGCAGACGACAGCTCGTCCAATACTCAATCTTTCGACAACGAGGCCTTTGACGATATCGCTCTCGGTACCATGAACGATAACGGGAGTGCTTGCGATGGTCTTACGACCAGGAAACCGGAATCAAACGGCGTCGAACCGATCGAACCGGTAAGAAATTAATCAGCTTTTTGGTCAGTAGATTAAATTCAAAATGGAAAAGCGGTTTTTAAAATCCTTGAAGTCTGATTTCTTTTGGGGGGATAACAATACCAAAACAATAAGTTATACACTCTTAAAATGTTGGGAAACATACTGTCCACACAACATTAGGTTTAAAAATTAATCCAACTCTTTTTCAATCAATGCTGTGTAATTTTCACTCAAAGCACACATTATTGGTTTAAGACTACCCAGAATTAGATAAAGTTTTAACCAATTGTTGTGTGAACAGTATGTTGCCCAATATATTTAAGAGTGTATAGTCAAACAATGAACAGTTGTTGTTGATTAGTTTTTAACGGCGCTTTTTTATGATTGCAAATTAAAAAATCAGTTTGAATTTAACCCTATCTTGGCCGGGGTATTTTTGGAGTTTATATGGACGGCGGGGGGGGGGGGGGCTCCCAGGCCCCCCCCCTAAGATCTCGGCTGTCGACCGCGCGATTGTGCCGAAAATTGGCACGCGGGTTGCCTGGGACATAATCTACAGGATTGTATAGTAATTTATTTCATGCGAATCGCTATTAAGTGATTATGCTAATTTATGCGTAATTAGTATGCGAAATCATACTTTTTCCTCTAACTCCCTAAATAAAGCTCCAAATGTACTTATTTTTGGTATAGAAACTCTTTGCGGTGTTCTTAACAAGTGTAAATGAAAAAAATGCGATATCAAATAATTTTCTTATATTTTATTGGTTTTTGTAATTTCTTATGTATTTCTTTGTTTTTGACCTTTTGTTTTTCATTGTTTTTTTCAATGAAATTTGTTGGGGACTCTTCTGTGATCATAAAAAGCATAAAATAAATACATTTAGACCAGCAAAACTAAAATAATCATACATTTATGAATTTTGGTTGAAAACACAATTTGCATTGACTTTGTACACGAAATCACGTTTTTGAGCAATTTTTGGTCTGACATGCACTTACATAATGTTGCGTAATTTCGGAACCACGTACCGGGTGACGCAAAGTTGGTCTCAAAAGTTGCGCAAGACTTGAAAGTAAAAAGTCAGCGAGCGGCGCGGTCAAAAAATTTCGCGCGGCGAAAATATTGCGCGATTCGTTGAGGGGGGGGGCCTCCGAGGCCCCCCCGGCCTTAGGGTTAAAAAACAGATATCTATGTGTGTATGGACGTTAAATGTTTGTGTTCATGCCTTTAATTTAGTATTTTTAATAAACAGGTTATGAAATTATGTACTTGATTTCTTGGAGATCGAATTTTATATCAAGGCTCAGCCTTTCTGCTTTGCCAAATATCTACTTTTCGTACATGTGTATTATTTGTTTTATATTGTTATTTATCGTTTTGTCTGAAATGTATTCCATGGGACCGTTTTGTAGAGAGTTACAACTGTTGTAACTTGCCATTATGGCAACTACCATGGTTACCTTCATTCTGATTGGCTGTTGAGCTCTGTTACCATGGTAGTTGCCATCATGGCAAAGTTACAACAGTTGTAACTCTTTATGAAACGGACCCCAGAATTCAACGCATACATTCGTAATTCCGAAGCTTCGTAATTCCGAAGGTTCGGTTATTCCGAAGGTTCGTATTTCCGAAGGTTCGTAATTCCGAAGGTTCGTAATTCCGAAGGTTCGTCAATCCGAAAACGAAATAAGGTTCGTAATTCCGAAGGTTCGTTAATCCGAAAACGAAATAAGGTTCGTAATCCGAAGGTTCGTTAATCCGAAAACAAAATAAGGTTCGTAATTCCGAAGGTTCGTTAATCCGAAAACGAAATAAGGTTCGTAATTCCGAAGGTTCGTTAATCCGAAAACGAAATAAGGTTCGTAATTCCGAAGGTTCGTTAATCCGAAAACGGAATAAGGTTCGTTAATCCGAAAACGAAATAAGGTTCGTTAATCCGAAAATTAAATAAGGTTCGTATTTCCGAAAATGAAAATAATTCATTTTGGTAACACAAACGATGTTGTCATTACAAGATTACACGATATTATGCAATGATAGTAATAATGATCGATGATACATGCGTGTGTTGGGGCCAAAGCATGTATTTCATTAAGAATGGCGCCCTGATCAAGCATAGGCTAATTTCGATTTTATCTGAGCAATTGCTGCCTATAAGCAAATGGTTTAATTAAAGATGCAGGGGATCAAGTGTGTTGGAAGCGCGCGAGCAACCTCTAGATAATAGGATTTGTATTGGAGGGGATGTCATTTTTAATAACAGCTTCTGCTGGTAATAAAAATAATACTAATAATGATCCTTGTGAGATGTTGAAAGCGCGAATCGCAAGCTGAAACTAGTAGACATTTCATGTAACAAGACGTGAAGTGAGCATTCGGAGCATTTTTTTTGTAATCGTGAGAAAGATGTGTATCTTTCTAAAGAATTAATGCGAGGGCGAGCTGTAATTTGTTGAAATACTGACCTGGGGCCGTTGCATGAAACTTTTCCCTGAGAAAACTCAGGTTGTTTTTACAGAAGTTTTTGCCCTGTGCTAAAGTCAATGGCGGAAATCAGACTAACCTTATAGTTTTTAGTTTTTACCAGAGTTTTCTCAGGTAAAAAGTTTTATGCAACAGGCTTCAGAAAGTAATCTTTTAAGGACTGCATTTAGTGACTCATGAATAGAATATAGATATCTCACGAACTAAATAATGAGAGCGCGAACCGCAAGCTTAAAATTTGTGATATTCCAACCTGAAAACTGGACATTTCATACTTCTTTTTTTTTGTAACCAGGAATAGAATGAGTTCCTCAATAAACAATACTTGATGCGAGCGAGAAACGTGAGCCAAATTTTCCGATTTTCAAACCTGAAAACTGGACATTCTACGTGTTCTAAGAATTCTTGTAAAAAAATAATAATAGCTGGGAGAATAGTTTTCAGAACTGAAGTGGCTTCCCTGGGCAAATGATATCTATATCAATATTATCATTCTAGGCCCACATGAAATTTCCAAAAGTTTGAGCACGTGATTCGCTCGCAACATCTCACAAGGATGCCCTTTTAACAGTAATTGACCAAAAAGGCGAATTTTACATCTTCAGATTTGACTTTTCCCCCAAACCGCTTGCTCTCTACGCTCGCAGAAATGAAACGTAAATATATAACTTTAGTGATCACTTAAAAAATTGTGCTCAATTTAGTTACTACAAAACACACAACCTCTTTACACAGATGATAATCTAATGGTGAAAATATCCGTTTGCACCAAATTGCCCCTATTGGCCCCCTTTTTTTTGCTTTGCCCCCCCAAAAAATAATACGTTCCGCCGCCATTGGTTAAAACACGCATCGTCTTCATGGCTAACTGCAAAAAGTTCTTAAAATGTCCCCTTTAGATCAGGTCAGAGCTTATATATTTAAAAATTCTGTTCGCGCTTCTTGCTAGCAGTTATTATCTAAATTTAGTTACATAGGCATCTCGCTTTGAAGATCACAAATGTATAGTGACTGCACTTCGGAGTGCGGTCACTATACACGCTCTTTAAGAGCTAAATAGCACTTCATTTTTTAGAGTGTAGGACTACCCTTTCAAAGAAACAAAAAAATCAACTTTAAACTGCCGATCAAGGAAAACATGGCTAAAAAAATTGCCCCCCCCCCCTCTATTTGACGAAAGTTGGATCCGCCGGGAGGGAGGCAGGGGGCATCAAAATGAAATAAAAAAAAAACTGGGGAATTAATATTTTCCAAAATGGGAAAGTACCTTTTTCAAAAATAAATATGCCGTTTTCATGTTTTTTTCGAAATAAAATACTCTTTTTAAAGTATACAAGTTAAGTTAAGTTTTCAGGCTGGAATTTTGAAAAATTTCAGCTTGCGCTTCGCACTCTCATTCGATTGGTGAAATATGCATCCTAAAGAGGTCACTAAATGCTTTCTTTAACAGGTTCCTTTTCTGGTCAGTATGTTTAAGCTCGCGTTTTGCGCTCGTGTTAATTCTTTAGTTAGATGCACATCTTTTTAATGACAGCAGAAATCTGCTCGGATTTTAAAAAACTAATTTTCATTTTTTATTGAAATAACCTAAAGTTTTAGCTTGTGATTCACGCTAGCAACACCTCGCAATAATGCCATTTAAAGAATAATTGACCACAAAAAAAACGTTATACAACTTCACCTTTGAATTTGTTTTACCAAGCCGCTCGCTCATTATAATCTCTCCCGAAAAATAAAGCCTAAATATACATTTTGCCATAATAAGAAGTCACTTCGAAAAAGTTTTTCTCTACTTAATCACTATCAAACACACAATGACTTCAAGCAGATGATAGTCTTAAGGTGAAAATATGACCAAAGTGCCCATTTTGACGTATGAGTTTCATTTGTTCAGTGGCTTTACCCCTAACGAAAATTCGTTCGGCCGCCCTTGCCTTCCCATCCTCATATGATAATTGAACGGCAACAGTGTCCCCCGCCCCCCCCCTTGCCTCTGCCTCTGCTTTCCCGGTTTTCATTTTTTCGGATTAACGAACCTTATTTTGTTTTCGGATTAACGAACCTTATGTTGTTTTCGGATTAACGAACCTTATTTTGTTTTCGGATTAACGAACCTTATGTTGTTTTCGGATTAACGAACCTTATTTCGTTTTCGGATTAACGAACCTTCGGAAAAACGAACCTTATTTCGTTTTCGGATCAACGAACCTTCGGAATAACGAACCTTTTTTCGTTTTCGGATTAACGAACCTTCGGAACAACGAACCTCATTTCGTTTTCGGATTAACGAACCTTCGGAACAACGAACCTTATTTCGTTTTCGGATTATCGAACCTTCGGAATAACGAATCGTCGGAATTACGCCACAAATGTTCGGATTAACGAACCCTTTTTCGTTTCGGATTAACGAACATCGAGGTATAGGCAATTTACGTGTTTCGGAATTACGAACCTTCGGAATAAAGAACCTTCGGAATTACGAAGTGTAACCGAATTCAAACCCGCCATAGAAGTCAACAATATTATCATTGTTTTGATCTGTATACAACTTATCTTGCAGATTGGTCAGAAAGAATAACATAGCGGACTTCTAATAGTTTACAAATTAGTCATTTTATTGCTCTGGTATCTGTATAATTGCCATTCGCTAGACTTTCATTTGTCGTGTAAACACCGAACAACTATTGCCGTCCCACGCGAAAGAAAACACTGCTAGGAAATTAGTATTTCCCTTTTACAATAAGGATTATTAATTAGGAAGACCTTGGAAATGGGATGTTTAATTTGGAGGACCTTGTTTCTTGAACTGTAATAGATTTTTGATAAACAGGGCATTTTTCAACTCTATAGCTACACCATTCTCACTGCTTTCTCCTTTTCTCTCTTGCTTCTCTCTTTCCCCCTCTCTGCGCTCTAAAAATATTGGGTAAAAGTGCTCCATGTATTTATGTGTCCAACCAACATTGGACATTTTTAACTATCCAGTGTGATGATTTTTTACCCATTCTAAAGTAATTGCTGCTTATATTTTAACCTTACTGGACAATATCCATTTATGCTCTACATTATACTGTTTTTTTTACGAAGTAAGAATGCCCTTCTGTAAAATTGTATTTGATTTGTATTGTTTTATATTACTTTGTATTATGTTTTGAATGGAAATGAAATAAAAAAGAATTGAAAAAGAATTGAAATATGCTTCTCGCATTGGGTAAAATACTGCCCAAAATTTGTTGGGCACATATTTACCCCGTGATGGTTAATACTTTACCCAATATATTTTACAGTGCAGTTAAACTCTGGATTTAACCTGTATCCTTTAAAAAATGGGGGAGGGGAGGGGTGTTAATGTCAAAGGATTTAAATCTATAGCTTCAATTTCAAATCTATACAGATTTAATCTAAATCAAATTTTCGGCTGGTCGGATCTGGATGCATCTAAAGTCCATTTTTGAGAGTTCATTATTGCCATTATCGTAATAATTACGTATCATTATACTTGCTGTTGATGTGTTTTTTTTTTGTTAACTTGAAACAGTTTTTCCTTTAATGGACAATCTAAAGTTAATTTAAACAATAATTTTCAATCAATAAACCTTTGAAAAATGACGCTGGGAATGGTCTCTCTGATCAAAATAAATTTTCTCATTTCTCACCCCCTCCCTCTCTCGAATGAAAATGAAATGTTAAATCAACATTTGAAAGGTTGGAAGAGTGGCAACCTTTTCCATTTGTCGAACCTTGTATACTGCCGCTGTATCCAACATTTTAAATGTTTGTTCGAACCATTAACGTGGTATAAATGCAACATTTAGAAAAGGATGTCACCCTCCTCCCAAATTTTAAATGTTGATTCGACATTTTACAGTAATTAGAGGCTGATATACACGGTTAAAAATAATTTAATCAACGCCGTTTATGATGTGAATCGCACAGTAGTTGTTTAAACAATTTAAAATCTTAAACAATCATACCTAATTAAATTAGTGATAATAAAATATTTGAATTTAAACTTTGTTGTTTAAGGTACATGGAAAGTCCGGGGTTCGATCCCCGGCCGCAGCACCTATGCCCGTGAGCAAAGCATTTAATCTACAATGCTCTTTTATCTTGCTTTCAAATAAATGGCAATGCTATATGCATTATTGGTAACTAGGTGTGCATTTGTTAAAAAAAAAAGGAAGAAAGAAAAAATATTGGCACCATTCAATAGCATTTTACCATGAGATGGTACCATTTAAAAGTCAGATACAGTGGTAAACCTACACTGGTTAGATACAGAAAATAGAAAATCAGATGACATCGTTCATGATTTTAGCGCAATTCTATTATCGTTATAACATTTCATGAGTTCACTTTGTTTGGGGGCGTCGTGGTCTAGTGGTTAAGACTCTCGTCTTTCAATCTGAAGGACGTGGGTTCGATTCCAAGCCATGGCGTGTTTTCCTTCAGCAAGAAATTTAGCCACATTGTGCTGCACTCAACCCAGGGGAGGTAAATGGGTACCGGCAGGAAGTAATTCCTCAAAAAAGCTGTGCGCATTGGAATCGGTAGACTAGCTTAGCCGGGGTAGGAGCGCCTTGAGCACCTAGCAGGGTGGATACGTGCGCTATACTAATCTTATATAATTTTTTTTTATTTTGTCCTTCAAAATAAGCAATTTTCTAACAGTTAATTGTAATTATCTTTTATCACAGGAAATGAAAGACAAACTGAACTTTGACCTTGAAGATGGCAAGTCACCTGACCAATGTAAGGATGATGGGAATGAAAATTTTCAGATGACGCTGTGGAAGGTAAACTTTCTGTTTCCCATAATCCATCACTGCTGACCATTCACGTGACCGGCACGTGACTGTGAAATGCAAGGAGCGAAAGGGTAGGGTTATCAAAACGATCACTGAGTTGCTTGAATTTTCATGTCTCCATAGCAAGAACTTTTTTTTTTTAACTGAAAACACATTTTGAGGCATAACCGTCTCCCTTTATTTCCCTCCAATAAAGAAATACAAAGATTTTTGTTATTATTATTTCATATTCCTTTGCAGCCTGCATATAATATTCAAAGCAAAATACAATTGATAAATTAAATTGATGTGTATGATTATGTTATATTTATACTGCGTACCAAATTTCGAGCAAGTTCTTTATGACAATATTTTTTTTCAGTTGTCCAACAATATTTTGAACAATATTCATGGAATGAATATATTTCAGACATGTAGATGATTATGATACTATTACTGCTACCATATTGTATATAAATTGATTTTTTAATATCTGGGTGTTTATGTGAACTATCGGGAATAGCATGCTGAGCATCTGATTTTCAAGGTGGATAATTCGCAAGCCTTACGATCGATCTGCGACTAGTTTGCGACTGAGTGAAATGAGCCATCGGATTGCCATTTTATGAGACACAAATTAGACGAAACAGACAAATCGCAAGACAATCATAAGGATTTGACCTTTCGAATCTTTACAACGTAATCAGTTAATAGTTCATGCTCCATCCAATCAAATAGCAGTAGTACCGAAGTTCCAAGTGTAGTTCCATCGTAAATGGATCGCAAGGTGCGCTACATGCAATGCGATCATGATCAATCGCAGATGTGTCGCAATTAGATCGTAACGTCTGCGATGGGCAGTAGGTTGAGTCGATAGTTACCTAGCTCAAGATGTGATGTCTGGTGTGTGGCTGTGTTTGTGACAAGCTTTGGTCTTCGGGGGATAGAGGTCAACCATTAACATCGCAGTATGATCAGACTGTTTTGATGTGTTTTGGAGGACAGGTATGAAGGTTTTGTAAAAACCTGTCCTTAATCAACTACCAATCTCTTACCAATCCGTATACCACCAACAAATCCTATACAAGAGTCCGCCAACCAGCCTTAAACATCGCCACTGCCCAGGACGCCGGCCAGCAAGCTCAACCAACCCTTCAGCGAACAGCCAACTACCAGGATTCTACCAACTTTCCAACCAGTTAGGACCTGAGCTGCCTTGCAGCCACTACCTTTCAGCCTACCAAACCATCTCAACACCATCAACTATTCTACACCAACCAATTACAAATCCATCTGCCACACCAACCTCTCTCAACCATCCAATTCCTACTTTCACATACATCATACAAAAATAAAAATAATCCTAATTAACAAAAAAAAAGGATTTCAGGATTAGTTAATCATATTTCTAATTGGTTGTACTTGGTTTCTTAAAGTGCTTTATGTAGGTCTGTTTTGTGTAATTAAGTGGCGGATCAAGGATGGGGATGGAGGAAAATGTTACTTTCTTTAAAAAAAAAACATGAGAAAGAGAGAGAGGGGGGGGGGGGGGGGGGGAAACAATAGGAAAGTGCATAGACATTTTTTTTGTCGCTGCATGGCGTCAAGGGAAAGGTTTACTTAGAGTGTGATTATCATTTTCGCTCGTCAAAAAAAAATCGTCGCAATAAAAAAAAAGGAAAAAAAAGTCGGACTCTCTTGATTTTCCTCCCCCCCAAGGTTTCCAGGAACCGCCACTGTTTTAATTTTCTATGCTGAATATGTAAGCAAACATATACAAATACTCTTTATTAATATGTAACATATCTAGGTGACATATATCTTGCCTTACCCCCAAGATTAAGTTTAAACTAGCAAGTACAAGTATGCGATGTATTTAGCGGTTACACTTCGTAATTCCGAAGGTTCGTAATTCCGACCACGTAAATTGCCTATACGTCGATGTACGTTAATCCGAAAACGTAAAAGGGTTCGTTAATCCGAACATTTGTGACATTATTCCGAAGGTTCGATAATCCGAAAACGAAATAAGGTTCGTTGTTCCGAAGGTTCGTTAATCCGAAAACGAAATAAGGTTCGTTGTTCCGGAAACGAAATAATGTTCGTTAATCATTACGTTTTCGGACTAACGAACCTTCGGAATTACGAAGCTCACTTTGTTTTCGGACTAACGAACCTTTCGGAATTACGAACTTCATTTCGTTTTCGGACTTACGAACCTTCGAAAATACGAACCTTCGGAATAACGAAACTTCGAAATTACGAATGTATGCGGTATTTAGCAATGAGCAGATAGATGAAACATGGATGTAAGCAACTCCAAGAACAACAACGAACGACAAAAACCCAAATAGAACTTCATCCAAAAGATTTCAAAAGTTCATAGCCAATCATTTTGCCTCTACATTTTTATTTTAACAGCACATATACCGCATCACTGACCGAATCGCCGAGGTCTTGAAACAGAACAGAACGGTCATCGTCAATACCATCAAGACAGTACTCCTACTCCTCTTCTCTGCCTACCTTATCTACGCCTGCATCTACGATTTCGAAGAGGCTTTCGTCGTCCTGATCATCACCTCGCTCGTGTTGCTGTCGGCGACGTACGCGTTGGTCAGGGATACGAAGGGCGATGTCATCTTCAAGAAATGCCTCCATCCCATGTGGTTGATGATGGTCAGAGGTGTGGAGAAAACGAAGTGGTAATTGTCTTACTGACCTTTTTTTCTCAGATTGGTATGGTCTAAAGACAATGCTGTTATGTATTACATGTGGCAATAGAAGAAGAAGAAGAAGAAGAAATGATGACGATAATGATCATGAAGATGATGATAAAGTTGATGATGAAGTTGATGAATATGATGATGATAATGATGATGATGATGATGAAGAAAAAGAAGAAGATGATGTTCATAATGATGATGATGATGTTGGTGATGAAGATGATGATGAAGTAGCTGATGATGATGATGATGATCATCATCATAATCATCACCATCATCATTATCATCATCATCTTGTCGATCTGGTAAAATACAATCTAAATATGTATGCCTATCATATAATTCCGATGTTATTTTTCTTGGATATCTTGACAGGATCCTCGCAATCTTAGCAGTCATCGGGTTTGGCATCATACTCTTTTTCTTAACACGTGACAACCCCATTCAACTCATCTCTTTCGGTGGTCTCGTCATATTCATCACACTCCTGTATGTATTCTCCAAGTATCCAGAAAGGGTAAGGGACCAGCGAAATTATATAGCTGTATACCGGTAGAAAGTGGATATGACTCTTGGAAAGATGTAACTTACTTGTTTGGAATAAAACTTATCACTCGCTCAAGAAACTTCTGACAATGTTCTTTATTGGTTTTCATTATTTTCATTTCATTATTGATTACTTGTCATTGACCGACTGTCACCATAGTAACAAAACTTTCAGCCAATCGAAAGCAAGGATTTATATTCGATCGTTGTGAGACTTTAGCGTCGTTAGGGGGAATGTGGGAGGCAGACCCCCCCCCCCATTGGATTATTGTATTGTATAAATTTCACCAAAATTTTCTTTAATAATGGGTCGATCTGACTTACAAAAGTAAGAATTATTTAGCAAGAATGGTAAAGAGCTGTAAAGATCACATTGAAGCCTTGTTAAACTTGGTCCATACATATTTCCTTTTGGCCTAATCTGTTGCCTTGTTACCATGATTATAATGTGAATTATATATTTTTGTTTTAACTTTTATTTTGCAAAGCCATATATGTCTTTTCAAAGGTTCTTCTTTTTCTATAGTAAATGAAAAAAATCAATTATTGTGAATACAATTGAGTAAATATTTTTTTATGAGAATGGAATAAATGATCAATCGATCAATATCGAATGAAAGTTGGCACTTGCACAAGAAAATTAATTGATATTGTATGCATAGATTATATCATACTTTTAAATTGTGTTCATGCGAATTCGTAGGCTGCATCTTTCAGAATTTTCATTATCCTCTTTACATAATGTCCTAGGTGAAGTGGAGGCCTGTCATCTGGGGACTGGTCCTACAGTTCGTCTTCGGGATCCTGATCCTACGGACCTATCCTGGCTATGTTCTCTTTCAATGGATTGGTAACGTGGTCCAGGCCTTCCTAGGGTTCTCTAGCGCTGGTTCCCTGTTTCTGTTTGGGGAAGACTACAACGAACATTATTTTGCTTTCGCGGTAAGCAGATGATTTGACATGGGTAATTATTTATATATTTTTGTACACAGTCTTGTTTGAAATAAACAACAACAACAACGTTAGTGCGTAATATTTGTCAAGAGTGAATAATTATGTTGCTTGTTCATACGAGTGAAAGTTCTTTCAATTGCAATCGAATGCTGACACATGACACCTCGAGAATGTCTCCATGTTTTATTAACATCAGACATCAGTCATCGCCAACCGTTAAATGTTTGTAAAACAAGCAATAAGGCCACCTCAAAAAGTTGGAAAATCAAAATATAAATAGGCAGCTTGTAAAGCCATCGGGGATTTACCTGACCGGATATCACATGGAAAATAATATCTCGCAACATAAGATGAACTTTCATAGATTCATGTAGCTATCTCTTTTCTACTTCATTTTTTTCCTTCTAGGTACTACCTATCATTATCTATTTCAGCAGTGCTATCTCAATCCTGTACTATATTGGTGCCATGCAGTTTGTGATTAGGAAGCTAGCCTGGCTAATGCAAAGGACAATGAGAACATCAGCCTCAGAATCTCTTAATGCTGCTGGGAATATCTTCATTGGACAGGTATATAAATTCATATAGTTACAGTTTTTTTATTATGTTGAGTTGGAAAATACCAAATATTCCTAAAATAAATGGAGAGGGACACTATTTCGCAAGCCAGGCTAAGAAGATTGATTAAATTGCTATCATTACACCACTACCATCACCACCATCACTACTACCACTGCTAGTACTGCAATCACACACTATGATTATCATCACCATTACCATATCAACATCATCATCATCATCATCATTACCACCATCATGATGAACATGATGGTGATGACGATAATGAGGAGAGTGATCGTCATCACCATCATGTTCATTATCATCACCACCATCATCACCATCACCACCATCATCATCATCATCATCATCATCACCACCATCATCATCACCACCATCATCACCATCATCATCAACATCATCTTCACCATCATCATCACCCTCACCATCATCATCATCATCACCCCACCACCATAACCATCATTCTCGTCGTCACCATCGCCGTCATCAATGTCGACATTATTATCACCATATTTCTAAATGTAATTATAATCTTCATGTATTTTACAAATGTTTACAGACCGAAGCACCGCTGCTCATTCGTCCATTTCTTAAAGACATGACGCGCTCAGAAATCCACGCGGTTATGACCGGAGGCTTTGCCACTATCGCTGGTAGCGTTCTGGGAGCCTATGTTCTGAGCGGTATCAGTGCTGCCCATCTGGTGTCCGCTTCGGTTATGTCCGCACCGGCAGCTCTAGCTGTCTCCAAACTCTTCTATCCGGAAACCGAAAAATCAAAGACGGCGAATTCGGATAATTTGACTATTGAAAAGGGGTAAGTCCCTGATTGTTTTTTAAAAAATCTCAAAGATCAAGCAAACAGGATTCACCTTCGTCGACCAGGTAGAGCAATAAAAAAGGGTTCTATGAGCCGATACAGATCGGGGGGTTGGTCCCCAATTGGTATACACCCATTTTAAAAAGTCTTTGCTTATCAATTTTGTTTGAAAAGAAAAACTGAGGGCCCCCTCAGAGTCTTGCAAATTCTGGACCTTATAACACTTAGAAAGTAGGCATATATAGGGGAAAATCATAGATGTAGTAAGTCAGCGACTGATTTTTCTTTTTTCGGGGGATGGGAGGGGGGCAATCAATCTTCAACCACAACCCATACGCCCAGTGATAAAAAGACAATTTGTATTTGCCCAAAGGGCCAATGAAGTATGAAAATTAGACCAAATGATGATTCTTCCTTTAACCCTTCACAGGACAGAGAGAAACTTCATAGAGGCAGCTGCGTCCGGGGCGTCAACCGCCATACCTCTAGTGCTCAACATCGCAGCAAACCTCGTAGCTTTCATTTCTCTTCTTGCCTTGGTCAACGCCCTTCTCAGTTACTTTGGTGGATTGGTCGGATATCCTCAACTCACCTTCGAAGTAAGTATTGGTTTAACCCTATGTCCACTTTGCCCAGCTCTTACCTTGATGATTCATCTAAAAGAAAATGGAGTCAGGAATAACTGCCTCCTTCTCTGTGATGTTGTATAAGTATATATTTTGTGGAATACTCTGAACTCACCTTTCAAAGTAAGTATTATCCAACCCTCTGCTCGCTAATCCCAACAGATTGGAGTCAGGGGTGCCGCCATAGAGTTTTGCAGGGCATTATTAAAAAAAAACATGGCATGCATGGTGAAAAGGAATGAGAGAACTGGGTCCCGTAACACAAAGCTTACAATGTATATAGCAATGAACAATGTAAAATCAATCGTACAATCAATCGCTAACCTTTGTGTTACGGGACTTTGGATATTAGTATATCAATCAGAATTGAGTTCTATACAACCTTTTAAAATGTAAATACAAATTCTTATTCGCCTCTAACTTTACAGAAATATACAATCTAAGAATTTAAATCGATATCTTCTTAATCTTCTCCTCTTTCAGGTTATATGCTCCTACGTGTTCATGCCAGTTGCGTTTATCATGGGTGTCGAGTGGGCCGACTGCCGTCTCGTCGCTGAACTCATCGGCATCAAGACATTCGTCAACGAGTTCGTTGCTTACGATAAACTCGCTACATTCATTGAAAACAGAGAGACGGGTGCTGGACCAACGCTATCGTAAACATTTTTTAAACATCTTTTTAAAATTCAAAATGTGTTATGAACACTCTAAAAAGAATCATAGGAATTCCAATGGACGATTTATTTTCAAGATAATGTCTAGCGTAGATCCTTTCAGAAGAGAATCTATTCTTAACGTCTAATCTTACTTATTTTATAATGAATGTAGAGTTTGGTAATCATTATATAAATTGATTTTGTTAGTGGCACTATTGAAAAGATGAATGACTTGATCACTTTTCAGGAATTTCTAATAACTAGATGTAACCTTAAGATATGTGAAAGTTCGTGATGAAGAGTCGTTGCTTTTCCTTTATTCTTTGTTTCTTAGTTGATCGTTCTCCCCTTATTTTTACTTCAGAAAAAAAAACGTTTATAATCTTACTTACATCTAATGAGTAGTTTGTGTTTTGGGGTTGATTTTTCAGGTGGACACGTCCCTATGGTAAATTATTCATTATATATCCTATTATTTTTTTCTTTAAATTCATTAGAAATTAATAAATAAAATGTCCCTTTAATTTTTTTTTTCAGGAACGATCCGAAGTTATCGCGACATACGCCCTCTGCGGCTTCGCCAACATCTCCTCGATAGGGGTCCAGCTGGGAGGGTTAGCACCCCTCGCACCGAGCAGGAAACCTGACCTAGCAGCGGTCGTGATCAGAGCGCTGATAGCGGGGACGGCTGCGTGCTTCATGACAGCTTGCATTGCAGGTAAGTTTTGCCGAACTTTTCTACTCCATAGACAATTTTCGAAACTGCTGCAAGCAACGGGGACAAATACAAGAACACAGTAAAATGTATTGGAAATGTCCGTCAAACGACAAAGAACAACTGGGAGAAAATTGTCGAAAATTATGGTGATTCAGAACAGGAACGGCAGTTTCGTCTTGAGTTTTGGAGCTGACGAAATATTGCAAATATGTCTTTTGTCTAGAGTCCAGGGCGAAACTGCTGTTTTGAGTAACCAGTTTTCGACAAAGACTTCTTGGTTGTTCCTTGTCATGAATGGCACTTGACAATGTATTTTCTATGTTCGTGAATGCGTCGAGCGTCGTGGAAGTGAAAGGGGCCAACACTGATTCTGAACCTCAAATTCCTGGTTAGCTGAGAATATTACCATTCACAAACCTAAAGGATACAGCGAACGTCATAACGCTTGCAGTATATTTTTGTGGAAAGTAACCCTCTTTAACTTTTATTTTTCATTTTGGATTTTTATTTGGATTTTTCAATTCAAATGTGACCCCATACCTTATTGGGATTATATGACAGGAATACACTAATGCAAGACGATCAACATTTGTTATTATTTCCCTTTTCTCCATCGCCTGCTAAGGGATTCTATATATAAGTCTACATTTGGCCCTCTGATTTCATTTTATCTTCTTTATCATATCCAGGGGTATTGTACGTACCGGAAGAAGTAATATCAGGGAACTCGACCACGCCCATCCCCATGACAACCATCTACTAGCCAATGGAAATAAAGGATCATCCCGACATAGCGCCAAATCTCGTGTGATCTAATCTTACTCCATTGGAACTAGAGAAATCGTGTGAACACTGCCTTGATGTCTGCACAAGAAAGAGTAAAACGTGAATGGATTTCAATCCCTATTCACTACCTTGAGAGTGACGTTAGAGTCACTCGTTTTCGAGTGAATGAACACATCGTTAAGAATTCAGTTTTCTCAAAAGAAAAAGGATTTGATGTTCAATCTTTCTTCAACACGATTTCACCCTCCCATGTCTGGAAAGAACTTATGTATTTTGAAAAATATGTAAATTTATATAGGCTAAATACATTTATGAAATATTGAAAGGAATATTATAAGATATAGATTTAAATTTCGCAAGTAATAGGTTTCCAATCCATCTACTCCAAAGGTCATTTGTGATAGTTTGAAAGTCATTTGAAATTTTCTTACCTTTATAGGGAGTGAGTGTAATAGAAAATAAAGATGACAGAGAGAGAGAGAGAGAGGGAAAGAGAGTGAGTGAGTGAGTAAGAGACACCACAGAGAGGAGAGGTGGAATGGGAAGAGAGATAAGTTTTGGGAAAATGATAAAGATATAAAACATCATTATTTTTGTTTTGCTCTTTAAGAAAAAAAAAATCATTGTTTTGTCACTGCCTCTGACTAGTAGTCTCTTATTCAATTCGAATATTATTGTTCGAAGCTCGCTGCCAATAATTCAGGCTGCTAATATTATGTAACATGCACATTTCAGATGGAAGATTCTGGGTCATGTTAGTTGATATAATTCATGAACTAGGAATTCCATAATAATCATATTTTTTAAGCCCAGTATACATAACGATACAAAGAATATCAAAATTAGAAGGACGGAAAGTGGTTGGAGTGGAGCGTTGTGGCCCAGTGGATTAGTCTTCGGACTTTGGAACCGAGGGTCGTGGGTTCAAATCCCAGCCATGGCGCAATTTCCTTCAGCAAGAAACTGATCCACAATGTGCTGCACTCAACCCAGGTGAGGTAAATGGCAGGAAGTAATTCCTTAAAAAGCTGTTCGCGCTATGAACGCCTAGCTTAGCCGGGGTAATATAGGAGCGCCTTGAGCACCTAACAAGGTGGATATGTGCGCAATATAAATACCTTATATTCTTATTATCAAATCAACGGGAAAAACGCTGTCATTCCTTAGCCCTTTTCAAACTTTTCGCTATTTGTGTTTCTAAGAGTACCCAAACGCTGAGTGTTTTCAGAATTCTAATCATTTTTTTTCTTACATTACGAATAGAAATAAATCTGATCATCAGGGGCCCGTAACACAAAGCTTAGCAGTGATCGTAGAACATTTTTCTACGACTGATTCCATTTAAAACAGTGTACAATCAGTCGTAAAAATCAAGCGTACGATCAATCGCTAACCTTTGTGTTACGGGACCCTTGACTTGCTGTTTTGAAAGCGGCAACGACGATTTCCTTCAATTTCAGACGAGCTGTAGAAGGGTCCCAGATTGGACGTGAAACTGTTCTCTGTTTCAAACAGTAAGTCCAGATGATCAGATTTATATCTATTCGTAATTTGTCTTTCTTCCTGGATGAATAAAAACATACATCAATAGATTTTCTTATTTACCAAAAGAAATATTGAATGTATGGTGGCCAAGTGTCGCATTGATATCATGCAATATGCAGTAAGAATGCAATTATACTTGGTGTGCTTTTTGTAATAAATTTGGGAATATTATTATTATTGTCAGCTGCCAATTCTTGTAATTTCGAGTTGAAACAGGTTGCGTATTATGCAAGCCAGTGATAATGTATATGAGAGAGATCGAGACTGATTGAGAAAGGGTCGGAGGAATAAGACAAAGGGAGGAAGAGAGATGATGATGATGGTGATGATGATGGTGATGATGATGATGATGATGGTGATGATGATGATGATGATGGTGATGATGATGGTGATGATGATGATGATGGTGATGATAATGGTGAAGATGATGATGGTGATGATGATGGTGATGATGGTGATGATGATGGTGATGATGATGATGATGATGTGGGATGATGTTGGTGATGATAATGGTGATGATAATGGTGAGATGATGATGGTGATGATGATGGTGATGATGATGATGATGATGGTGATGATGGTGATGATAATGGTGTGATAATGGTGAGAAGATGATGATGATGGTGATGATGATGGTGATGATAATGGTGATGATGGTGATGATGATAATGATGGTGATAATGGTGATAATGATGTTGATGATGATGGTGATGATGATGATAATGGTGATGATGATGGTGATGATGATGATGGTGAAATGATGGTGATAATGGTGATAATGATGTTGATGATGATGGTGATGATGATAATTATGTTGATGATTATGGTGATGATGATTATTATGATGATGACGATGATGATGGTGATGATGATGATGATGATGGTGATGATGATGATGATGATGATGGTGATGATGATGATGATGATGATGGTGATGATGATGGTGATGATGATGGTGATGATGATGGTGATGATGATGTGATGATGGTGATGATGATGATGATGATGGTGATGATGATGGTGATGATGATGATGGTGATGATGATAATGGTGATGATGATTTTGATGATGATGATGGTGATGATGATGGTGATGATGATGATTTTATGATGATGACGATGATGATGATTGGTGATGATTATGGTGATGATGATGATGATTATTATGATGATGACGATGATGATGATGATGGTGATGATGAAGATGGCTTTGATAAGAGGAAGAGCTGATGAAATATAGAATCCCATGTCTCTTTCTTATTCATATACCCCCCCCCCCCCCCCCCGCTTAATGACAACTTCAGAAAATATCAACAATACAACTGAAGAAATTTGTTGGTTGAAATATGGAACGTCTATTGGTTTTAAAAATAATTGATTCTCATGCAATTTTCTTTCAAACAATTGGTATACTAGTAGTATTTGAACCAACATTCGGACTTGTCATTAACTTGTAATAAGAATCAAATATAATATTCCTCCAACAAATACGATTTTATTAATAAACCCAGACTGTATAAAAATATCCTTTTACCGGTGCAATATATACATACAGAATTATTTAAAAATCTTAACCAAATTAATATAATATACAACAAATAATTATGATTAACAACCAAAAATATGAAGTGCATCTAATTTTTCTGGAATAAAATGATCATTGTCACTACACGCTTCATCGATTTCGACATTGCATTCAATTTGATAATCAGTTCATTTTTTGTGTGTGTTTTTAGTCAGGGGAAACAACGATATTGAGTCTATAATAGTAATGATTACTAATCATCTCAATCCAATGTCCCGATTAATAAGTCCTTTTGAATTAAATTTCTTTATTCAAAGTTATCAATTTTCACGCCAACTGCTAATTGCCAATTGTCTTTATAAAAATAAATTGTGGTACATTTACGCTTTTGTCATCGTAACAATAAAATTTCATATATCTGAAAGATTTACTTTTCAAAAGCATGAAGTGATAATAATCAGCTCGTAATGCATATTGACGTCAATATAGATCACACCATAGACCTATTCCACAATGGTTCTCGACTCTTAACAATAATCACCCAAAGTGACAAGGTAAATCTTAAATCAGTAAATAGCTTCGCCAGTTTTCACGACTGCGTTAGGCATTTATTATCTCGGCGTAATATTGGCGCCGAAACCTAGGAATAAATTCCGACGGATGTGACGATCCGCAAGTTAGGTGAATTGGGAGCCAAAATCACTCGTCGTCAACATTTACCATGGAATAAAGGTAAACATTTGCTATTTAAGATTTCAAGATTCAACGATGCTGTCAGTGTGACGTTTCCGACTGTTGGGTTTATTGTATAGGCCTATAATTCTTCGTTAGAAAATAAAATGAACTAAAGGCGGTTTTCGAATGACTGTCAGCCTTTGACGAGGTTTTGGTCCATGTCTTCATGGGAATGGATAATAAAGATTATGAGATTGCTTTCAGTGCGGTGCCTTCGATTCGTTTGGATGTCTTGTCCTTCTCCTTTAGAATAATAAGTAAATACTTAGATTTCTTGAGACGCAACACGATCTTTCAAGAGATTCACGAAATTAATAAAGTATCAATAAAAACGTTGCAATTGTGACGTATCTTCGATAGTCTTCAAGTACTTTCTTACGAGAATAGGAAGAGAATTCTGAGACGCTATACACGATTTTTGAGGAAAATTTGGCCAAATAATCGAAATGGATAATAAGGACTGTAAACATTTTCGCGATGTGATCACAATTATAAATTGTGACATCCTGTTTATTATATCAATCTCTTGCCCCCGTCTTTGGAACAAAATCCCTCCATCTCTTCGAAACCTCTCTTCTCTTAACTCTTTCAAAAAACATTCAAAACACACTTATATAACCATAAACCTTAACTTGTCTTATGCAATTAACAGCGCTTTGTATCCTCTGGAAAAAGCGCTATATAAATCCAATTATTATGATTGTTAATTCTGTAGGATTTCTTGCACTTCTCCTTAAGAATAATAAGTATAACAACTTATATTTCTTGAGATGCTGCATGATCTCTGACGAGGTTTGTCCATGTTTACATCAACTAAAGCAGATAATAAAACTTTGAAATTCCTGTCAATGTGATGTCTCTTCCATTATCACGGATGTCTAGTACTTCTTCTCTTGAATAAGAAGAAACTTTTTTTTTCCTTAGACGGCATATATTCTTGTCGAGACTTTAGTCCATGATCGCATCAATCGAAAATAACCATGCGCTCAATGAGATGTTTCTTCAACGCCCTTGGACTTCTTGTACTTCTTCCTTGGGTTGTACGGGAAGAACTGCTCGTATTTCTTGAGACGGTATTCGTAGTAGAGGATTCCAGCTCCAGCGATCGCCATCAGTCCACCGAGAAAACAGGCCCAGAGAGCCGCTCTTTCGTCCGTCGACAGATACCGGAAATCTGAATGATTGGATAATTGATCATTGCTAATTTTAATTATGCAGAATTTATTTACATATTCATATTTTCATTGATTAATTCTCCAAATATGTGCTGGATAGCCTTCTACAGCCAAAGCGGCTGTTTTTCTGGTGTTCAGTTATGTCATAACTCAGTGCATAACCCCCAACTCTAATATTAAACTGACTGATTGGTTGGTTGATTGAAAATTGGTGCCCTAGCTATTTTGAGAAATGTTTAAGATATTAATAGGGGTAATAGTCATTTCTCCATCAGCAGAAGTATTCAACTTCATTTTCCATGGATAGGCCGGGAGATGGCGAATATTAAATATTTTACAAATCATGTTTTGTGATTGGGTATACGGTTATAATATTTTTGTGACGCTCGTCATAGCCCAGCCTTTTATTATCTTTATTGTTCCGACCAGCAAATGCGATATCAAGTGTATATCATTATTCTATTTTTTTTAGAAATATCAAAAGACGGCAGATTTTGCCCTAATAATTCTCGATAGTTTTGCGAAATACAGCGTGAAAATATATTCGTACTGTAAAAGGGGTGTATACTCCAAGCTAAAAATAATATGGTTTGAACAGATAATGAAAAATCAGTCAAACAAAACACTGAAAAAATATGTTTTTCCTTCAAGGACCAAAAATATTGGAATAACAGCTAATTAAGTGCATTAAGATATTCATCGCTACAACTTATTTCATTTTAAGGGAGACATATCATTTACACATGTATGAAAAACAATTATGATTTCATATAAGATAAATGGGGATGTGTCACCAGCCCATCGAATGAATATTAATGACGACGTGCATATAACTATTTTCACAATATATTGCTTAACTTCAAAATTTAATAACTTTGCTATTTGTTATCAGATTTTGACGAAATATTCAGCATTTTGCTCTGTGAATTTTACTCCATTTATATTGACAGAGGCCCCCTATGAATATTTTCTATCCGGAGCATCCCTTTAAATTCGAGTATTTTAACACTGTGAAAATATATTTACCCGGTCCACTATTTAAACACAGAACTGCACATCAATACAACTCTTCCTGGATTACTCCATACAATCCCTCTAGGTCTTCTAGTTCATTCTTACTCGCTGTACCACAATCTCATAATTCATGGGGGATCGATCATTTCAACTTGCTGGGCCTTTCCTATAGAGATCCGCAATATTTCTTGTCTCACCACTTTCCAAAGTTCTCTTAAAACCTGGTTATTCACGCAAGCTTTTAGGTAATTGTTATTCTACCCATCTTTTTAGTAGGTGTTCTTTCTTCCTTCCTTTCTTTTTTCTTTTTCCTTTTCTTTATTGCACCATGAGCATCTTCTTTATGATGGAAACTGTCGCATTACAAATGTTCATATTATTATTTATTTATTACTATCACACTGTGTGGAAACTGTGATCATTCCAGCTGATCGGCTGTCCCTCCCCCAGCCTGCAACACCCCCCATGACTACTTACTGAGGACCTGGGCTCCTGTGTCTGGTGCGATGATAACAGTCTCATTCATCGTGTCTGTCGTCTGTGACACTGCTTTATCCACGAGGAAACCGAGGACAGACAGCACACTGGCTATACACACATGGAGTAATGACGTCATTGTGATCTGAAATAAATTGAAAAAATATAAATAGTAAAATAATGTACTGGATTATAGCATAGCAAAGCATGTTTTAATGTACATAAACAAATTGCTATGTCTATTCATCACCATTTCTGCACTTCATGATGCTCCTTCCAGTGGCTCACTTTATTCATCATCCAGATAGCTTCTAAATAAGCTGCCAAAGGGATTACTACATCAAGTTTCAAGTAGAATCGTAGGATAAGTTTTCAAATTTGTAATATATGGTCACATAAATGAAAGGATATAGGGTCCATATAGACTCGTGTATACAAAAGTTGCGATTTAAAATATGAAGTAAAAATAACCCAAATAATCTTGAGATGAGTTTTATCTTCAAATATTATCTGCTTCGTTTAGGCCTATATGTTATATGTACATGTATAATAATGAAAATATACACTGCTAAATGATACGCGCCGTATAAAATGGTATAGCTATTATATTCATGGACTACATTCGTTTAGTTGCAAGCTATGCCCCTAATAAACGTACAAATTTCGAACCGAGAAGGGAACAAAAAGGTGTTCATAATTACAGGCAACGCTTGTTTTTAATGTCAGTGTCCGTCACGGTTATTATTACCTACAATTCGTCTCAATTTGACTTTCGAATGGCGCACACAATGACATACTTGTACCTATAAGGAGGTTTTACTCAAAATAAAGAGATCTGCATCTATACTTTTTCATTTCATTATATAGGCCTGTATGAAAAATAAAGACTGTGATTGCAATAAACTGCCCTGTAGAGAAAGCTCTACACATTCGGGCATATGTACATGTATATACACCCGAAAACAAAACATAGGCCTCATGCACGAAATTGTTGATTCACGCCATCTAGCAATATATATATTTGACTCTACTTTGTGTGGAATATACAGTACGAGACAGAATGGCCTTTGAAACATATGAATATATATACTCACCATTTTCTTTCTCCGATAATATACCAGTTTATTAAAATTCAAGCAAACGTAACCCGGAAATACTGTTCGAGATGTCAACTATATTATAATACTGCGCTATAAACGCCATGAGCGAAATACTGTTTGAACCAGCCTCAGTCTGTTGTGTGCATTCTATCTATGGCGGCTCGTTCGAAAAGCATTCGGGCGTGATGAAAATGTTTTATGGTTTCAAAGACGCCATTCACAGGATAGTGGCGGACTGGGTCATCCTTTATCCTTGTCTTTTACCCGATAACAATGGTTTATACCAAAATAGCTCTATGGTTTATACTATACTGGTGTCTATAATGATGGGGATATTATAAAGTGTGTATTGAATATTGTGGAAAAGATTTTGTTTTAAGTAGTGAAAAGGGTGAAAAGAGGGGGCAGATTGAGAGGAACAAAAGGGGATGGGTGGGGGGGGGGGGGGAGAGGGACACTCGGATTTTATACTTTATAACTGAAGTTGTAAGTTACTTTGAAGTTGCCTTGATGGTTACATCTCACTGTCTTCATAACGATGTTGTACAGATGAGCGTGGCAGGGTTATAAGGAGGCTCCTAGAGCTCTTAGAGCTTAATAGAGTAGTAGTAGTTACCTGAAGTTGCCTTGATGGTTACATCTCACTGTCTTCATAACGATGTTGTACAGATGAGCGTGGCAGGGTTATAAGGAGGCTCCTAGAGCTCTTAGAGCTTAATAGAGTAGTAGTAGTTACCTTGAAGTTGCTTGATGGTTACATCTCACTGTCTTCATAACGATGATGTACAGATGAGCGTGGCAGGGTTATAAGGTGGCTCCTAGAGCTCTTAGAGCTTAATAGAGTAGTAGTAGTTCCTTGAAGTTGCCTTGATGGTTACATCTCACTGTCTTCATAACGATGATGTACAGATGAGCGTGGCAGGGTTATGAGGAGGCTCTTAGAGCCCATTTAAGAACCCCGAGTAAGAACGATAGCCATCTGCAAATGTGGGTGCTTGGGAACATTCAATTCAACATGGAATGAGGTCTTCGAGAATTGTTGTCTGAATTCAAAAGGAAAGTGGGAGAACGATATTCAGATTCATTTATTGGTCCATATTAAAAACAGAAATTTGTCCTCCACTGGCAGTATACATTATAATATGAAATCCATGAATAAGCACTAATGACGTATAAATATTGAACATTGAAGGAATGAACACGTATTGCAATACAACAAAAATAAATTAGCAAGATAGTCACTCATACGTCAGAATGAAAAGCGAGTGGAGAGAGATAACCAAGGAGGAAGGATAGAAGAGACCATGTAAAAACAAAAAGAAAGAAGTCAGCTGGATTTGAAAAAAAAGTAGACCGTAAGGGCCCGTATTCTTAAGTCAGGTTTAACTAAGACCATGGTCTAACTCTTTGCTAAAATTATGGGAAGCTAAAAGTGTCATATATTTTTTTTATTAAGTTGTACGTTTCTTATGTTTACTGTGCTCTTTCCTGATTCATCGATGGTGAAGACAATCATCTATTTATACGATAGGCCGGAGATGTAATTTGGTAAAATTATGACGTCACCCATAGGTCGTCTGCCCACAATTGACTCCTATCAAAATAACCATCGTTGGTCCTGGCTTTATATCGAATGGTAACCAATTAAGCTTGTCTCAAAATGGTAATGTAAACCTATTACATACCATGGGAGTTATACCTTCTTGGAATAGTTTAATTATAACCACGTTTAAGTACTAGATTTTAGCTGGTATTTACACATACGAGTGCTAAAGGGGGGGGGGGGAGCTTGTTGAATACCAGAAATAATTCCAAAGTAGTGGTGAAGGTTTGAGGGAAATCCTTCAAAGATTAAGATTAGTTTTAGAAATTAAGATTACTGATTTGTGGCGTCATATGAGCATTTATGGCCTATGATTATGTTATGTAGGCCTATACATGCATGGTTCATCAGGGATTAAAAATCACTTTTACACAGGAGTTGGTGTGTTGTCTATTGCTATTTTTCTGAAGGTACAATAAAAAACATTATAATTTTTTTTCTAATAGGAAACGTCATTTCATTGATATTTTTACTACACATTAGCCTAATGGTTAAACTGCTAGTCATACATGACGTAAAAAACAATAAAAAAAGTTCTTATGGATTTAAAAAAATCTTTGATGCACTTTTCCTCAGACGTTCACCAATAGTTTTTTTGTTGTTGCCATTTTTACATTTCCCCCGTCAGGCTGAACTTTCCTTTAATTCGGATTTCAAACGGGGGGGGGGGGGGGGTCGCCATGTATTTTGATAGGGGAAGAACAAGAAAACATTAAGGTAAGGTAGTTTTATTCATGGGGGGGGGGGGGAATTTACCGTAAGGTAACATAGACTATATACCTCTTTTTATACTCCTCTATCTAGTTATTTCTGCATTTTCTTTTTTATTTTCATTTTTTACTACTTCCAAAATTACGGGGGTCACACCCCTTCTTCCAACAAGACCACGGGTCCGTTGCAGAAAGAGTTGCGTTTACACGCAAGTCAAATTATCAATCGCAAGTCCCTAATGCGCGCTGTTGATTTGTTGAAAATCAAGCTACGCAGATTTTTAGACTTGCGATTGATTGCAATGCTTTCAGCAGCGGGTCCCTCGTCTGCTTCAAGAGGATGTCTCACAAGATTCAAGGAATCAATCCAGAGTCATGAACTGACCATATTTCTACATTCTAGAATACAAACATACCCGACAAGACAGTGACCAAGAAATGAGACATATTCTTCTAGCCTAATATTAAGGTAATGACATTAAACATAAGTATTATATCATTCATTTTCTATTCCTCTATTCATTGATGCATGTATGCCTTTTAATCTATTAATTATTTTTTTAATTCATGATTTGTGTTCGTACTTCAATTCTTTCATCCATTCATTTCTTTCCATACTTTCTTTCTTTCCTTCTTTCTTTCCTTCCTTCTTTCTTTCCTCTTCTTTCTTTCTTTCTTCTTTCTTTCCTTCCTTCCTTCTGTCCTTCCTTTCTTTCTTTCTTTCTTTTCCTTCCTTCCTTCCAACCATCCTTCATCAACCCATTCATTCATAAAACTTATTAATATGCACATATATATATACATACATACATCTATCATCATATTTTTTTTTTGGGGGGGCATTCCTCATCCCTAAAAAATCCCAACAATAAAAATAGACATACATTGGCACTTAACGCTTTGGAATGATAAAGTCTGACATTTATTTCATAAACATCAAATCCTTGTAAAATCTATATATAATCATTACATATAGATACTTAATCTCATCATTAGACAAAATAATAAAACAGCAAATCTATTCCCAAAACAATTGCCAAAATCAAACAGCTGCTTAATATAAAGTAAGGTTTAACAGTGAAGTGGAAAATTAAAAAAATAGGGTAGAAAAGATTCAATTTCAAAATAGACACACTAGCCAACATAATTTGTCACTAAAGTACAAGTCCACCCCAACAAAAAGTTTATTTGAAAAAAGGAGAAAAATTCAACAAGCATAACACTGAAAATTTCATCAAAATCGGAGGTAAAATAAGAAAGTTATGACATTTTAAAGTTTCGCTTCATTTCACAAAACAGTTACATGCACATCCTGGTCTGTATGCAAATGAGGAACTGATGATGTCATCCACTCACTATTTGTTTTGTATTTTATTATATGAAATATTCTCATTTTCTCCCCATTGTCAAGTGAAACGATGATTAATTCCTCCCTGAACAAGTGGAATTATTATTTACTACTATGGTTCTGTCAAGTTGGTCCTTATTGTCAAATCTGTAAAAAATTGAAATAATGTATATTCAAACAATAAAAAACAAAAGAAATAGTGATTGATGGACATCACTGACTGTCTCCTTTGCATGTCACTGAGATGTGCATAACACTGTTTTGTGAAAAATAGGCAAACCTTTAAATGTCATAACTTTCTTATTTTACATCTGATTTTGATGAAATTTTCAGTGTTATGCTAGTTTCATTTTTCTCTATGCAAATCATCGTTTTTTTGGGGTGGACTTGACTTTAATAAGCACCACTTGAACGAAAAAAAATCTATAATTAGTACCTGAAAAATAGTTTGGAAACATTACACCTGAACATTCCACAAAAAATATACATATCATAATTTGGAATACATTACATGTACATTCTAAATCCATCACCAAGAAGACAGAGAACGGGGAAGGAGAGGGAGGAGGGGGGGAGGGGGGGGGGTGGAGGAGGGAGTGGGGTGTCATATTCTAATTATATGGACGAACAATTTTAGATGAGTTAAATAAATAACAAAAAAAAAACATGACAAAATACAGCTGGAACTGCCCAAATCATGCAGATAAACCTCTCGACGATGAGTTGTTGAATGGCAGGGGGGGGGGGGTGGTGGTACATAATCCTCTGGGGGGAGGGCAGGCAAGAGTATGTTTGCTGAAGAAACTATGCCAATGAGGGAGCAAAAGTGACTAAGCTCATCAAAGGAAGGTTAATTCATTTTACCCCTATGATTTTTTAAAAATCTTGACATCGAAAAAAAAATTGATTGATCTTATAGTCAGGTATTGATTGATCTCAAAGTCAGGTACAATATAACAGGTACAAGAGTAACATTAAGTATCAGAATACCATGACAAGGTAGCCCATGAAAGCCGACATCATGACATGGCTTATTTCCAATGGAGGTTTTAAATTTCAGGAGGGGGTGGCAATTTTCATTCACACTTGGACCGCCCCTCCCCTTCTCTAGCTGCAAGAAGGGGGGGGGGGTCAAATTACATCACTTAACTAAGAAAAACTGCATGGTAAAAATTAGCATAAAAGTTATGATGGTGCCTATCATAACTGTTACTTTTTATCAGTCATAAATACAAGAATTCTGAGAAATAAGTTTTCGGCCAATTAGAAAACATTATTTCAGTAGCTTATAACAGCTATTTCATGGGTAACAAGTCTTGTGAAACAGCCCAAACATTCTATTGAATATTGATGATGCTTCAACATTCTTGCTAGAACTGGTCTATAAGGCTATGTATAGTGCCACATTACAGGATTGTCTTTTACAATTTATTACAATTTTACATAAATATCAGGAAGACAACATTTCATTTGATCTCGATAATCTAACATAATTATCAATATCCCCAAAACCTGGATTCCACATCATAGAATTCAGGATTTTGATTAATATCCAGATGCGGCATGCATGAATAATAAACGTTACTCTTTGAAAGCACATTTGCTACAAGTCACAATTTTACTACATTTTACAACATGAGCATAGTTTTTCAGTCAGATGATGTAAGCCACTGACTGGTCAAAAGTTTTGACCAATCAGTGGCTTACATCAATTAGCTGACTTGCTATTGGTCACATCAAGGGTGTGATTTCAGTAGCTTACAACAGTAACTTCAACTTGCGATTTGCTAATTAGCACTAAGCCAATCACATGGTGTCCTTTCTGCAACTACACTGCAAAAAATCCGGTGTCGATTTAACACCAGCCCGGAATCTACATGTATATATGTCCACACAAGATAAGTATTGAAACAACACCAGTTTGGAATCAAACCAATGCTGTTTTAATACTAATTGGTGTTGTATAAACACCTTTCTGGTGTTAGACCAAAACGAAACGGGTGCTGTTTAACACTTCTCTGGTGTGGACATCTATAGATGCCGGGCTGGTGTTAAATCAACACCGGGAGTTTTTGCAGTGTAATAATGGCACCTGGCCTCTACAATTAGGGGTGATATACATGTAAGGTCGCAGTATTTCACAAAGCAAAGTTAGTGTTATAGGCTACTGAAATGGCATCATTTGATTGGTCAACAGAAATTTGTTATATTCGCTGAACATTTGTCACTGATAAGTATTTCATGAATAAACAAGGCAGAGACCTCGACGAACCATCGCCTGCACAGTGCAAAATGTGATAAAGAGAGTCATGGACATATACAAATTATATCAACGTTAATTACATCAGCTGAAAAACTGGAGTTGAGATACAGTTAATTATGAGTAACATAAGCACAAAAAATATTTTTGGCACCTTTCTATAAAAAAAAAAAGAAGAAAATGTCTGAATATTGGAAACACAGAAAAAGTACAAGACCCTACCTACTATGATAGGATCTTTTCGATAAAATACTTCAACCACTTATGGATGACCATTGTTTCATAGTAAACAATCCACAAAACCAACATAACGATACATGTACGTTACCTCTTTCTATTTCATAGAAATATACAGTACTAAAAAGAATGATCAGAATCTTCCATTGACAAGGTGGATTTCACAACTGAATCAAATCATACACAACTCAGGGTCCAAATACCACAAAGCATAGCAATTGATCATAAAGCTGTTTCATGTGACTGATAGTACATAATAATCAATGCAATCAATGAAAAAATCAGCCCTATGAACAATCAAAAAGTTTTGTGATACCAGGGCACTGATTATCAGTTGACCTTTCAAGTCAAACCTTTGTACCAACACCATAATAATCATGTATCATAATCACATACATCACGATCATATTGAAGTACTTTATCACTTTAATAGTTGATCACTGATTACACTTAATATGGAAGCTTTAAATAGCCATCGACTTGTAGAGATGACAAGATACATTATCTCGCCAAGTCGACATAATAACATTATTACGCCAAGACGACATACAAAAAAGTGTATGTCATCTTGGATACACTAAAGCTTCCATTTACTTAGGATACTGGAATAGCAGTACAGATGGTTCCTTGACGTTTGCTCCGGTAAAAATTGCTCCGCTATAAATTCTACACACTAATCATTGAACTTAATTCAACCCTGGAGTTAAAACTAATTACACTACACCCTACCCTAAACAAAGCCCTTTACATGAAATAAACCCATATTGCAACCCTAAATATACACCTTAGATGAAACAACACCCGGAGCAAATGTCGAGTCACCATATACATGTACATATAGCAGCAGAAATGTAGTTCTTAAAGAACTACTTCAAATACATGTACTGTACATAGAAGAGGCAAATTGAATACTCCGTTAAACAATAATGGTAGGTGTCCTTTCCCCAATTTCAAAAGAAAAATACAACTTCTGTTTTTGGTGGTAAAATTAGTAAGGAATCCAAGGCACAGAAATTTTGATGAATATACAAAAACTACAAATGAGTTCCTCAAAAGAGAAATGGAAATCAAAAACATGTTTCCTAATAACAATCATCACCACCATCATCATCATCATTATCATCTTTATCATCATCACCATTGTCATCACCATCATTATCATCAGCATAACATACAGCAAAATTCTGATTTCATATGCTTTGAGCAATTACAAACAAATGATGTGTCTGAACTCTTTACAGACGTGGGCCTGTTTCAAAGACAGCTGCAATTCATTTTGAATGATAAAGAAACTTAAGTGCTATTCAAAATTTCAAACTGAGGTGCAAAATGGGACAGGAATTTGATAAAAAAGACTATTGTACTTTTTTATTTAATACGACACAAATTTTATACCTTCCTCTTTTCAAATGTAGGAACCTGTTTGCCCCCAAATGATGGTTGTTTAGTAATGAGAAGTTGCCTATATGAAGGTGACGGCAGAAATTGATATAAAGATTTTACCCGCCCGGAGCCGAGCAGACCAGAAGTTGTGCGCTCAATTTGAAAAAAAAGAAGATAACTTCATATACTTCGGCCTTACCTTACTTTAATTCCCTAATGTATACATTTGAACTTGAACTGGCAAGAAACACATCTGAGGTGAAAAAACAGGTTTAGAGAAAGGGTAAGGGAAAGAAAGGAGAACTGCAAAATTGTCATTTAATCCCGCATAGCGCGGAAGCAAAATTCATGTATATAAATTTAGAGCAAGAGTGGAGGAGTTTCTATTTTGAGAAAAAAAATAACAAGACAAGAAAAACCCACAAAGCTACCTTTCTTCCATTTCCTCCTTTCGCTTTTTCTTTTCTCCTTTCTTTTTCCCCCTTTTTTTTTCTTTTTGGGGACTTTTTTTTTTGGGGGGGGGGCACCACCCCCCTGGCTACGTGGTGCCTGTCAAGCCCCCTCAAATCACAAAAGAATAAATCATTTCCATAGTGTTGTTTTGTATATTTCATATCTAGAGCATTATGACATTGACAGCTTTCCATATCTGGAGAATTATGATACTGATGGCATTCCATAGTTGTGGTTAATTGGAGCAATTGTGACTCTTTGTAAGACAGTGCCCAGGACACGCTTGCCTAAGAGACCAAACTTGAACAGAAGAATGCAGTTCACACATCTGTGATAATCATTAAAAAGGTATGTTTACAGAGAACGAGACAAATGAAAAACCCTAGTCTGAATGGACCCCCACAGTCAATATACAGGTATATGTATAACCTTGGAATTTGTAATCTACAATCATATGGATAATCTCAAAAAATTGTAAAAAGAAAAGAGTCAATGAATTTAAAAATAAATATGCACATTGGAACTATCATGTTTTAACATGATCAGAGGTGAACTGAAGAAATGTTATTGTATAAATAAATGATTTAAATGTAATGAACTCCACTCAACCCTATGCATATCAACAGTAAAGGTATGGAATAACACTATAAAGGCTTACAAGTAAACAGGTGCACAATTAATTTTGGTTGAAAGTCCAAAATTATAATAAAAGCAAAACACATATCAAACATTACCAAAGGTAAGACATAATTAAATGGATCCTCATTCATCTATATAATCAATAAATTTCAAAATTAATATATTTCAGATGTTCACAAGAGTTTGATTGTAATATTATTAACAGAAAATTATTACCAAACTAAACAATAGCAAGCAGGAAACAAACTGAAACTCTTGAAGTTATCCCCAGACTCATTAAAATGCAAGAATACAGAAACTGCTTGATCATTTTGTTACTATTTTGCCTCCCAAAAAATTAAAACATGTTACAGATGTGATAATTTAAATGAAAACAATCATTGGTTTACCATTAGAAAAAAACCTCAATTTATACCAGGAACGTTAACTAAATAAATGCAGCAATGAAATCATAAAAATTATTGCAATTTTGGAAGATAAAAGCAAATCCATAAGGGCTCAAGAATAATTCTTCACCATTAATCAGTTAGGCTACTTTTCACAATAAAGGCTTTATGTTTTTTTTACCATTTGATGGAACACATTTAGAACACATGATCACGTGACAAACATTCAATAAACTATTGCAATTCCTTTTTTCCCCTAATATGTACTATCTTTTAAGGCAAATATCAAGTTCGCCATATAAATATATATTTTCAATTGGAAAAATAAAAATGATATCAACGTCAATGGAGATCACTTAAAATTCAAAAGTTTAAGTTTTTATTTTTTCATAATCTTTCAGCTCTGGAAGGAAATGTTTAATTGCTGAGAAATGAGCAAGCACAGAATTCCATGAAATGTTGGATATTTTTTTAAGTAATATTACTAAACTGTCCCACATATGCTTTTCTGTGTTAGTGATCATCAGAATTATCGATTTTGAGCCAAGATTTCATGATCACACAAAGTTTACGGTTATGTACCAGATCAAGATGTATGATATTTTGACAATACCTTGATTTAAAAGACTTTAGCAGCGGAAGCTACACCTGGGGCAATAGGCCTATTATTTTGCGCCATTTAATGGGAAACTAGAAAGTCAGCACCTCATGAATACTAATAATTGCTCTGAAAATATATTGATTGACCATATGAATGGAATAATCAGTCATAGGAGCAAGGCAACCCAAGCATGGAGCTGCTAAACTGAAAACACTATAACTGCTCATGTTCTCAGTTATAAAACAAATGATGCATGAGGACCTTTTTTGCTGCTTCTGATTATCCCATATCGTTTGTATTGGACCCAATATACATGGGCTTGCCTGGGAGAGCATTCTTAACCTTTCAGAGACTGAAGCATCTTTGGCCTCTAGTATGATGCCACAGTATGGGATGCTCGTCACAATTCATGAAGTGTCGCAAGAAACTTGTAATCGGATGCCAGTCAATTTTAGGTCCCCAAATCCATCATAAGTCTTGCAATTCATTGCAAATGTGCATTTGGTTGCAATTCTGCTTCTTGTATTATCGAGTATAAATCAATGTGTTTTCGTTAAAGTTTAGTTGTAAATTTGCAACTGAAATTTGATTTTGATTGCAAATATTTTTTTGCAAGGCACCAATGATAGAGACATCCCTGGTAGTGAGATGAGGGTAGGTAAATTAAAATTTATTCTGAAGCAGTACTGACTAGGTAATTAATGGCCTACATCACTCTTTATGGTCTTTCTTCTTGAGTATTGGAGGGACTAAAGGTTTACTCATTTGCTTGCTGCTTGATGTCCCATTGCTGAAGAATTCCTCACCAGGGAAGGCCTCCTCGACGCTGTGAAGAAGATCCAAGGCGGGGCTTTTCTCGGCTGGAAGCGACTCCTTCTCCTTCCCATTCTCCATCATCAACCACATCACGTAGGCGAAGATGAGGGCCGACAATGCAGACGTCGCCAACATCCAGTACATCAGTACCATCGGGCCAATTTTGTCTTCAAAGAGGTAGCCGATGACAACAGGCACGCACATCTCGCCAAGGGCGCTACCAACTACGAGGAATGATGCGGTGTTGCCGGTGACACGAGTGTACGTTTCTAGCCAGGCGATTCCCGTCGGGAAGAGCGATGCCATCGACAGTCCTAACAAGGCACTGCCTAACCACAAGACATTCTCGTTTGTGTCTGCAAAGAGAGTCAAGATGACAGAGGTGGTGACGCATCCCACCATGTCGGCAATCACCATCTTGAGAGGCGAGATGACACTGGCAAGACATATGGCTAGGCCGCGCCCAAAGGTGAAGGTGCCCCAGAACAGAGCTGCAACATGGCTAGCACGGTCTTGCCCAAATTGGTGAGGACTCTTACTGGCAAACATAGGTACAAAGCTTCCATATGCCACTTCTCCACCAACATAAAGGAAGTAGAAGCAGAACAGGAGAAGCAGAACTCTGGTTCTAAATGGGAAGTTGTCCTTATCTGAAACTGCACCAGAATCCTCTGATGCGACGTACTTAGGTTCATTCTTGGGCTTAGTGAAAAGGAAATAGAAAAAGAGTACTGAGGTTATGAGAACAAAAACCCCTATGATGATGTATGGCATTGCAAATCTTGGAACCTGATGTTGTGGGGAGGATGTCGATTCGTTGGAACTGATAACGTTAGCATTCTTGGACTCGCCGTCATTCTCATTGGTGGAACTATTATCAGACTTTTCATCAGTGCTACCATTATTAGACTTTTCATCGGTGCTACCATCAGACTTTTCATCAGTGCTACCATCATCAGACTTTTCATCAGTGCTACCATCATCAGACTTGACATCGGTGCTACCGTCATCAGACTTGACATCGGTGCTACCATCATCAGACTTTTCATCAGTGCTACCATCATCAGACTTTTCATCGGTAATACCATCATCAGACTTTTCATCTGTACTACCATCATCAGACTTTTCATGAGTGCTACCATCATCAGACTTTTCATCTGTACTATCATCATCAGACTTTTCATCGGTACTACCATCATCAGACTTTTCATCGGTACTACCATCATCAGACTTTTCATCGGTACTAACATCATGAGACTTTTCATCAGAACTACCATCATCAGACTTTTCATCGGTGCTACCATCATCAGACTTTTCATCAGTGCTACCATCATCAGACTTTTCATGAGTGCTACCATCATCAGACTTTTCATCTGTACTACCATCATCAGACTTTTCATCGGTACTACCATCATCAGACTTTTCATCGGTACTACCATCATCAGACTTTTCATCGGTACTAACATCATGAGACTTTTCATCAGAACTACCATCATCAGACTTTTCATCGGTGCTACCATCGTCAGACTTTTCATCAGTGCTACCATCATCAGACTTTTCATCAGTACTACCATCATCAGACTTTTCATCGGTACTACCATCATCAGGTTTTTCATCAGTACTACCATCATCAGACTTTTCATCGGTACTACCATCATCAGGTTTTTCATCAGTACTACCATCATCAGATTTTTCATCAGTACTACCATCATCAGACTTTTCATCAGTGCTACCATCATCAGACTTTTCATCAGTAATACCATCATCAGACTTTTCATCTGTACTACCATCAGACTTTTCATCAGTGCTACCATCATCAGACTTTTCATCAGTGCTACCATCATCAGACTTTTCATCAGTGCTACCATTATCAGTTTTTTCATCGGTGCTAGCATCGTCAGACTTTTCATCGGTGCTACCATTATCAGACTTTTCATCGGTGCTACCATCGTCAGACTTTTCATCGGTGCTACCATCATCAGACTTGATAGCGTTGCTAACATTGTCAGACTTGACATCGGTGCTATTATCATCAGACTTGACACTGGTGCTACCATTATCAGACTTGACATCATTGCTACCATTATCAGACTTTTCATCAGTGCTACCATTATCAGACTTTTCATCAGTGCTACCATCATTAGACTTTTCATCAGTGCTACCATCATTAGACTTTTCATCAGTGCTACCATCATCAGACTTTTCATCTGTGCTACCATCATCAGAATTGACATCGCTGCTACCATCAGACTTGACATCAGTGTTAACACCATTAGACTTGACAACGGTGCCACCATCATCAGACTTGTCATCGGAGGTACCATCGTCAGACTTGTCATCAGTCGAACGACCATCACGCTTGTTCTTGGTGGTACCAGGCTTAATATCATTAGGATTGTTATTGCTGGTGCCATCATCAGACTTGACATCGGTGCTATCATCATCAGACTTGACACCGGTGCTACCATCATCAGACTTGACATCGATGCTAACATCGTCAGACTTGACATCGGTGCTACCATCATCAGACTTGACATCGGTGCTACCATCATCAGACTTGACATCGGTGCTACCATCATCAGACTTGACATCGGTGCTACCATCATCAGACTTGACATCGGTGCTAACATCATCAGACTTGACATCGGTGCTACCATTATCAGACTTGACACCGGTGCTACCATCATCAGACTTGACACCGGTGCTACCATCATCAGACTTGACATCGAAATCATTAGGCTTGCCACTGTTGAATTTTTCATTACCCAGGGTATGGATGGCATCCGTCATTGCTACATTCAGAGTTGGAGGAACCAAAGTGGAAGTTGTTTCCACCATATTGCCAGTGGTTGAGGTGTCTACCAGAAAGGGAGACGCCAGGAGGGGGGCGAAGAAGGCACCGAGGGCAAAGCTAAAATGGAGGGCTTGTAGCATGGTGCCTGAACGTTTCTTTCCCCACATTCGAAGGCAGACGAGATTAGCACCTGGGGGTGACAAAAAGAAGATGAGGAATGGTTAAAGGGATTGTTCAAATTCATTCAGGTTCCAAAAACAGTTTTCTCTTGCCGCTAATGCTGTAACAATAATTGCAAACCTTAGGTCAGACAAGAATCACCTGAGATTTTGGAGCTAATCGGGTACTCAATTTATAAGATACTGATGACTATAGTCATGACATCCCAAGGTACGCATAGTTTAACAACGGAGGGAAAACAATAAAACTTTTAATCAATATAGCGATGCTTACATGTATGAAATAACATTGTACAACGCCTACTTAGCTTGTTGTACGCGATCAAATGGAAGGCTGAATGTCACACATTTGTACCGTTGCACACAAGATGTACCATCCAAAATGTACCATTGCACGGGCTTTAGGAGGTGACGTCACAATGCCATTTCATTGAATAAGGTGACAATGCGCGTACAGCACGCTGGCTGAATGTGCAATGCTGTCCAACATCATGTGCGCTTGGGGATTTTGCTTTTCGCTATCAATATTTTTGCTCCCTTTTCATAGATTACTGGAGGGGAAAAACTCTTGTTTTTTCATATTTTCGCTAGATTCCAAGGCATTGTACAACACAAATAGCGAATATTCTTATTCGTGCAATGGTGCGAGATTTCGCATTCAGTGAAAGAAAGAAACGCTCTATTCAACTCGGCTAACGCCTCGTTGAATAGAGCATCTTTCTTTCACCTCATGTGAAATCTCGCACCATAGCACTCGTGCCCATTCGCTATTTGTATATTTTCAGGGTTTCCTCATGAAAAACTATCGCAAACACTGATAGCATTGTAGGCCCCACAGCTCAGATTTATACACAAGTCCACAAAGATATATTGAAACCCTTCGACCCTAACCAGACCCCCGGTATTAGCTAATACCGGGTGGAGGGAGGTAGCCTACTGTGCAAACCCTTCACTTGAGTTAAGGGCAAGGGTGTGTGTGCAGCCTACTCATGCCTAAAATTGAAACAGCAAATTTTGTATGTGCTAGTCTTAGCGTGGAGACACACTTGTTGATCAAAGTTTCAATCAGGGTCTGTGCCTGCAGACTAGGAGAGAGAGGGGGGGGGGGGTTGAATCAACCCTCCCTTGAGCTCTCGACCACCAATCGTGTGAATGCCGTGAAAATTGGCTAGATAATAGTGTGGGATGTAGTCTTCAACTTTGTATGGTTAATATTTCAGATATCATCCGATTTTTTGAATATGAATTATTTATATTAATTTATGCTCTAATTCACCATAAAAAGCTCATATAAAGCTAATTTTGGGTGTGAATATTCTTTATACCAATGCTAACAATTACAAATAAAAAAATCCTGATTTGAGAATTAATTTCTGATTTTATCGTTTTGAGAATGCAATCAAATTTCAACTGTAGTAAGTAGGGAACACCACAATGTATGTGTCAGTGAAAAGCACTTTGGCACAAAAATGGACATCATACACGTGCCATCGATAGGAAGGTTTTGACTTTGTGTGCTCTTTCCTGATTCATCGATGGTGAAGACAATCATCTATTTATACTTCCTGGACAATTATGAATGATTTGAGAGCCAAATGAGCTGAAGTATGATATCTTTTTTTTTATACATAATTCTTTTGTTATACATAATTCTTATATTTGTAATCTGCAATTTATTGTTTACGTGTGGGTCTTCCTTTTTTTTCTCCTTCACTCCGTTATTTTTGCTTTATCACCCTCTCTATTATCACCTTTTCGCATGCTTACTCTTGCCATTCTTGCTTTTCACCTGTTTTTACATATATAAATTAAATCTGTCTTATTACATGTATCTGCTCATTCTATTTCTTTTTATACTATTATTGCATTTTAAACATAATGTATATATTGTTTTCTCCTTCTTTAATAGTCACTGCATATGTATTTATTCATTTCTTTGTTATGTAGTTTTTAAAATGTAAACTCACATTGTTAGTCTTTGAACTTTTTGATGAGTATTGTTTAATAAAACCGAATTGAATTTGAATTTGAATCTCTACTTATGGTGATTTATGTGAGAGTGTGTGTGTATTTGAGTTTTGTCAGACGTGTATCAATCAGGTATGATTATATACGTCTGGGACCGACCTTTAACGTCACCATCCGAAAGACATGATCAGGGCTCGAACCTCAGCATCAATTTGTAATTTCCCCCACAGCTTGGATCACAGGCGCACGCCACAACGCCCAGTTGTGACAATTGGCTATCCATATTTAAACCACAACTTTAAACTTGAGAATACGGGCCCGTGTCCAAACCACTTTTGTGTTTCCAGTAGGCCTGTTGACAACAGATACACTTCTCACTTAACACTCAATTGCCCGTATTCTGAAGTCAGTTTTAACTTAGACAACAGTCTAACTCTTTTCTTATATCATGGGGAGCCAACAATTGTGTTTTTATTGTATATTTTATATGTTTACTATTTTGCTTTCATAATGAAGATACTTCATTTATCATTCCCAGACATATGAGATTATAATATAATAATAATATAGGTATTTATCTTGTGCACATATCCACCTTGTTAGGTGCTCAAGGCGTTCCTATATTACCCGGCTAAGCTAGGCGTTCAGAGCGCACACAGCTTCTTAAGGAATTACTTCCTACCGGTACCCATTTACCTCACGTGGGTTGAGTGCCGCACATTGTGGATCAGTTTCTTCCTGATGGAAATTACGCCATGGCTGGAATTTGAACCCACGACCCTCTGTTTCAAAGTCCGGAGACTAATCCACTGGGCCACAACGCTCCACGAAGTGAAGGGTTATAAATTGGATGTGTACTGTTAGGGATTTGTGCCCCCCAATTGGCTCTCCATAGTTAAACCACAACTTTAAACCAGGGTGTAATTCAGACCCGAGTTCAGAATATGGGCCGATGTGTGCAGCCACAAGAGGTCACACAGCAAGTGCACTTAAATCTGGAGACTGGACAATGTGAGAATCATTTTTTTCATGTTGTGGGGTTGGACAGTCAATGAGAAAGAGAATTAATGTAGTGTCATATAAAGACATTGGCCCGTATCCTGAAGTCGGGTTTAATTTAAACTCAGGTTTAAAGTTGTAATTTAAGTATGGACAGCCAATTGTTACATAAATCACTAACAGTAGAGATATCCTAATTCAGCTCAATTGGCTATCAAATCATTCATAATTGTCTCGGAAGTATGAATGAGTGATCGTCTTCACCATCGCTGAATCAGAAAAGAGCACAGTAAACTTTAGAAACATAAAAGTTAATAAAAATTTTGAGACTTTTGGCTTCCCATAATTTTAGGACAGAGTTAGACCATGGTCTAAGTTAAACCTGACTTCAGAATACGGCCAATGTCATTATTATTCACAAGTAACAGTATGTCCTTAAGGTTTCCCAATTTTGTAGGTAATACTATAAAACAAAGCACTGGTGTATCAAATATTGAACACGACAGTGATTTAATCTGAATATTTTGCACTAATTGGACACTGCCCAGACAAAATCTAAATCTAAGATGAGCAAAACCTGGAGGACTGGATAAAATGGCATGGTAACACAAAGAGTTAGACTGTTGCCTAAATTAAAACTGACTTCAGAGTACGGGCCATTGAGTATTATGTGAAAAGTTTATCTGTTGTCAACGGGGCCTTCTAGAAGCACAAAGTGGGTTTGGACACCAGTTTTTTTTTCACTGATCCAATCAGTCATGACTATGGAAAGCCAGCTACATCAAAAACCTGAACGTGTTAGTCTTATCAAATCAGTTTGCTCCTCCTCATTCCAAAAGGGACAAAGTGGAAATTTCCTGAACAAAGAATTCTGACGTTGGTGGCTTTTCATAATCGCGATTGATTGGACATGCTCACCTGTATCCAAGACACCCATGCTGATACCAACACTACTTATACACACTCCCAGCGCAAGGACCGTTGCTGCGAACGGGGCAACCGTGATCCCTATACCGCACAGGAGGAGGACAATGGCAAGAAGGAACAAAGGGTTGAAGGCTTCGAAGAGCATGCCTCCGAGGATGGCTCCAGAGAGGTAGCCGACACTCCGTCCTGCGAACACCATGGAGATCTTGGGCACCGTCGTGTGCAGGTGATCTGTCAGGCTCAGAAGCGTTGGGCCGAGAATGGACAGGCATAGACCCTGTGAGGATATATAAAGATTTTTTTTTTAAAATCCTAGTTTTGATATGATACAACAAAGCTTTAATAATAATATCAAGCGTTTAGGAGGCACCGATTTTCTAGTTGTCTATTCAGTGGTGCATATTACCCGGCTTTAGCTCGAACTGAGCTAAAAGCGCTTGGTTTTTTCAAGGAAGTAATCCTGCTGGGTACCCTTTCACCTCACCTGGGTGGAGTGCAGTACAGCATGGGTAAATACCTTGCTGGAGGAAAACGCCCTAACTAGGAATTGAACTCATGTCCCTTGAAAGACGAGCAATATCGTTTATGATAATAGTACTTGCTTACACAGCGCTCAACACTTGCTTTATAAATAGTCTCTATTGTCTCTCTCACTATCACTCTATATCAATGTAGCATAATTACCCTGGCTTTAGCAGAGCAGCTTAACATGCACTGCATTTCAAGAAACAAGTCCCTGCCAAATGATTTACCTCACCTTGGTTGGGTGAAGCACAATATGGATAAATTTCTTGCTGGAGGGATGAATGCTTGGAGTAGGATTTGAGCCCATGACCTTCTGATCAAGAGATTATAGTCAGAAACACTACACCATACCTCCACATTTCATTTTCATTCTTGTATTCAAAAATGTTGTTTACAATATATTATGTTTTTTACTGTACTCTTTTATCATGTTTTAATAGGAAAAAATTAGATCAGTCCCAGACAATTATGAATGATTCAAGTAAAAAGATATATTATGAATGTGTGGGCATGTGAAGGAATGCCATATAGATTTGACTATTTTTGCCGACGTTCTGCCAATCCTAATTTACAAAAGCTCTCATTTTTCAAATCTTAGTTTATCACCACGAAATTAATTTTGAAGGGACAACAATTGTTCTGTGATTTGAACTCTCATTTTAACTTCTTGAACATGCTCTTTTTAGTTTTCTTTTGATATTTGTCATCAATAAATTGCAGAACCAACTTCCAAATGTAATAAGAATGGCTCAGGCAGCATGTTCCTGATTTATAGAAGAATAGGCCTACAAGTTGTGATTCAAGCAGAATCCAAGAAATTAATATCCAAATGTTTGTAGAATTAAAAAAAATATCTGCTAAATGACTCTGGAAGAAAATGGGTAAAATAAGCTTGGAATTCCATCAAATGTATTTTTCCAAGCAATATTATTACACTATCCCACATATCTTTTTCTGTGTAAGTGATCATCAGAATTATCTGTTTTGAGCTAAGATTTTGAGATTTCACAAAGATAATGTTACATTTTTTTTTATTCTACAATTTTTTTTCTACATTAATGAACCAGTCCAGATCTAGACATATGAACATATGGCAACAATTAACCTTGATTTGAAAGACCTTCTCATGAATTTTTTTTCTAATTCCAATATTTTTGTGGCAACTACTATCTTTTACCTTTAACGTTTATTAATGAATTAATCCTTTTCAGTCCATCAAATTCAAAGCATTCATGTAGACTGATTTAATAATAATATAATTTAAGTAATAGCAGTATCATAGTGCAAAAGACGATATTTCAGGGTTCGCAAAGAAATTTGAAAACAGAATTCCATGACTGTTCCATGACTAAATTGCTGCTTTCCATGACTTCCCGTGACATCCCGGGAGTTATGTAGAATTTGGGATGTCACAAAACAGGGGAAAATGGAAATCATGAACACCAATTATAATAGCAGAGTATGATCACAGAGTATGAGAGTTGCGAGACACAACAAACTGGAAAGCTGCCATAGCCAAGAGGTAAATGCAATGCTGGCTTTTCACAAATGTTCTAATTCCCCGACTTTTCCCCGACTTTCCATGACCACAAATTCCTCCAGGATTTTCCATCACTGTGGGAACCCTGTATTTACATAGTGGTTGCTATATAAATTTATCTTATTATTGTCATCACTTTTGAAAGCAAATTGCTGTGGTTAAGTATAAGAATCTAATTCAATGATCACATGAACTAATAAGTTGCTTATGTAACAGGTCAAAATGAACTGTTTATTGAAAATTCATATATTTTCATTACTCTTAATAATTCGTCTGTAAGTAATAGATGCCTTTAGAGGAAGTGCACAAGAAGTAGTAAAAAAATAGAAATGTTAAACAATCTTCATGCTTTTTAGGAAGTATGATTCACACTCTTTCTGGGTAAGAGTGATGCTGAATGGTCTTTGGGTCAAAACATCACATTCCAGAGCTATGAGCTTGTATTATGGTCAAGGCTTATGGAGAGTGATGACTGCATAAAAGGGAGAGAGGAGTTTGCTCCAATTCACTCCTGCACTGCACCCCATTCATGGGGCAGGCAGAGAGGCTTCTTCATTTTCGGGTCAGAATTCTAGGTAAGATATTATTTTGTCAATTCTGTTAGTTTTGAACAATAGTTTATAAAGTTGGTTAACAATGTATTTTCTATTGTTCGGAATAAGAGGTTAGGTTATATTAAAGTGCTATCTATGCTAGCATAGCATACATGTATTTGTCTTATTCTAAGGGGTTTTGTGAATTGAATAATTAATTAGTTGTGCATCTGTCTTTGTCACTTCAGATGATTTTTGTGATATTTTATATTAATTACTTGTAATTGTATACTTGATTGTAGTATGTAGTAATAAACATAAAATGTGTTCGGTTCTAATCATAAAGTAAAACGGTTTAGTAAAATGATCTTTAGAGTTGAAGATTTTGGTTATTGAATTGTAAATTCAATGTTTCAGTTTTGTGTTTTCAGAGTAAAGGGTCACAACGATTGCTTACTATGTGTAATAATTGTTACTTTCCTTTTAAAGGTATTTGACATGACATTCGTGTAGCGGGTGAGGCTATCACGAGAGGAAATAATATGGTCCTCTAGGCCAGATTGCCAGGGTGAGTGGTTATCATTTATAAACCACTGTATTTCAATGCTAATTTGTTGGCATATTTTTATTGTTGGTTGGTAAATTTCACTTAATGGATGTATTTCATTTATTTGTTGGAAAAGTTATCCAACGATGGAGGAACTGAATTTGTGATTAGATGAGTTGAATTCAGGCAATATTGAATAAGTTTTAATGAATGGATATAGACAACATGTTTATCATTTATTATTACGAGTCTACTTGACGTCATATTGATGAATGTTTTATCTAAGAGTCACAAGCAAATATGTGTATATTTCTATTTTGTGTGTTTTTCAAACATATATCATCATTCTAGTTAATTGTTTTATTCTCATTGGTTTTTGCAGGTTTTTTTTTTATTTCTTTATCTTTTGTTCCTGTACATGTACTTGGAAATTGTGGAATTTTGTATATAACGACTCATCGATATTAAACGAACCGAAACACAAGGAATGGTGTCGTGTGTCATCTTTCTGCATCAGTTTCCGCGTGTTACAAGTGGCGTTGTCAGCAGGATCGATGTTCGTCGTTGGATACAACCAAGTTCAAACCCTGACAATCTGAGGAGCTCATCCGTGGACATCTTGATTTGTAAATATGAACGTAGCTTTAACACTGTTTAAGATGTATTTGTGTGTGTGCATAGTGTGAATGCTGTAGCCAAAATGTAGTTTGGTTTAAAATAATGTGGGGCTACAAGTGTAGTTAATAGGGACTAATACTAGTGGGAAGGTATTTTAAGAGATACCCTGTAAGAGTTTTCAGACCAAATGGCTTTGGTCAAGGGAATACTGAGTACTGTTGAAGATTAGTTTTGTGTTGTCATGGTAATGCTGTGGTTTGGAACAGTCCATGCCCCCCTTCTTATGTAATTTTGGCTGGTTGGATGGGAACCACACATTGGGGTGTAGGAAGCCAGAGACACCAGTATTTTATATGTTGATAGGAGGGAGTACAGTATGTGCAGAGAAGCTCTGGGTTTGGCAAACATGATTAACTATGAATAGTTGAGGCGTTTCTTTGTCTGATACTTGAAGTTTGTTAACTTTTTAATTTTTGTTTTGGATCTTGATTAATATTCGGTTTAATTACATGTAAGCTATGGCGTGAATTAATGTTAATTAATTGCTTGATCCAGAATGTGTATTTGATAGTTTTAGGGGCTACTTTGGAAAAAAAGTAGGGGAGCCCACGTGTTGATGAAAGTGTTTTACTTTCATGTGTCTGTGTGTTATAATGGTTATCATATTGTAATATGCTGATCTTTCTGATTTGTAACTGGGATTTGGCTAGGAGTACTGCTAGGTTTAGTCAGGATAAAGTATCAATGTTAATTTCGAGAACCTCAATCTGAGACCGGGATTGCATTAGAGGGATACTGGAGTGACTATTGGGGCAGTAAGGTTTTTCTCTTTACCTTTGTTTATCTGTTAACCTTCGAGGCCGGAAAGGACGCAGTGGTAGTTGAGAGAATTAGTCATAAGTTATGAGATTTTTCAGTGTGTTATATTGGTATACCATTGTTCCATTTGAAATTGCTAAGATTTGGGGAAACATCTAGTAATTGTTATTTGTTTATTGTCTTGTAATTCTTTAACAGTTTGAATCGGCTTAAAGTATAAGTAGGTATATTTTTGGAGGTTTAAGGATGGCATTGTAGTGATTGATTTTACTGGCTATAATTTTATAAAGGTCTGTTATTCGTTGAGATACATGGATTGTGAAGGTTTATGTTGATAACTAAACAATTGGTTGGTATAAACTCTGGAGCTGTTAGGATCAGTTAGGAAGCACTTGGAATGTTCAATGCTAGGAACCTCAACATGAGACTAGTATTACATAATATGGAGTGTACTTGAAAACTGAAACAGTTGAGTTTTTGCACTAGATATGTTTTCTGTGTTTATTCTCGTCACGAGACCAGGAAGTTCGTATTAGTGGTGCGGGTTCGCCAATACCGTGTTATTGCCGAGATTTTTATATTCTGTATCGGGTGATTACTGGCTTTATATATTTAGTGCCATGATTAATTGTAAATTGATTTGTTCTGTAACTGGGAACAAGCATCTCCAGGTAGTGTTATTTTAAGTAGGACTTTAATTTTTGTAATAATTTTGGTATAGTGAGTGCCGGGACGTCACTCAATTAAGTAGGGGAGTATGTAACAGGTCAAAATGAACTGTTTATTGAAAATTCATATATTTTCATTACTCTTAATAATTCGTCTGTAAGTAATAGATGCCTTTAGAGGAAGTGCACAAGAAGTAGTAAAAAAATAGAAATGTTAAACAATCTTCATGCTTTTTAGGAAGTATGATTCACACTCTTTCTGGGTAAGAGTGATGCTGAATGGTCTTTGGGTCAAAACATCACATTCCAGAGCTATGAGCTTGTATTATGGTCAAGGCTTATGGAGAGTGATGACTGCATAAAAGGGAGAGAGGAGTTTGCTCCAATTCACTCCTGCACTGCACCCCATTCATGGGGCAGGCAGAGAGGCTTCTTCATTTTCGGGTCAGAATTCTAGGTAAGATATTATTTTGTCAATTCTGTTAGTTTTGAACAATAGTTTATAAAGTTGGTTAACAATGTATTTTCTATTGTTCGGAATAAGAGGTTAGGTTATATTAAAGTGCTATCTATGCTAGCATAGCATACATGTATTTGTCTTATTCTAAGGGGTTTTGTGAATTGAATAATTAATTAGTTGTGCATCTGTCTTTGTCACTTCAGATGATTTTTGTGATATTTTATATTAATTACTTGTAATTGTATACTTGATTGTAGTATGTAGTAATAAACATAAAATGTGTTCGGTTCTAATCATAAAGTAAAACGGTTAGTAAAATGATCTTTAGAGTTGAAGATTTTGGTTATTGAATTGTAAATTCAATGTTTCAGTTTTGTGTTTTCAGAGTAAAGGGTCACAACGATTGCTTACTATGTGTAATAATTGTTACTTTCCTTTTAAAGGTATTTGACATGACATTCGTGTAGCGGGTGAGGCTATCACGAGAGGAAATAATATGGTCCTCTAGGCCAGATTGCCAGGGTGAGTGGTTATCATTTATAAACCACTGTATTTCAATGCTAATTTGTTGGCATATTTTTATTGTTGGTTGGTAAATTTCACTTAATGGATGTATTTCATTTATTTGTTGGAAAAGTTATCCAACGATGGAGGAACTGAATTTGTGATTAGATGAGTTGAATTCAGGCAATATTGAATAAGTTTTAATGAATGGATATAGACAACATGTTTATCATTTATTATTACGAGTCTACTTGACGTCATATTGATGAATGTTTTATCTAAGAGTCACAAGCAAATATGTGTATATTTCTATTTTGTGTGTTTTTCAAACATATATCATCATTCTAGTTAATTGTTTTATTCTCATTGGTTTTTGCAGGTTTTTTTTTTATTTCTTTATCTTTTGTTCCTGTACATGTACTTGGAAATTGTGGAATTTTGTATATAACGACTCATCGATATTAAACGAACCGAAACACAAGGAATGGTGTCGTGTGTCATCTTTCTGCATCAGTTTCCGCGTGTTACACTTGTATAGCGCATATCACTGCCCATGAGTGCCTCTGTGCACTTAAAGGAGAATGGAACCATTGGAACAAGATAGCTTGTGTGAAAACAGAAAAATCAAAGAAACAGATCAACGAAAGTTTGAGAAAAATCGGACAAAGAATGAGAAAGTTATGAGCATTTGAATATTGCGATCACTAATGCTATGGAGATGGCAAATTGGCAATGCGACAAAGATGTGTGATGTCACTTGTGAACAACTCTCCCCATTACTGTAGTAGGTATTTCACTTGAATTGCCTCTTTTATCACATCTACATGTATCCATAAATCATGTGTTCTTTCTACATGAGGGCAAGTAATACATATTTTCTAAGAATACATCATGGATAAAGAGTGTGTATCATCATAAGAAAAAGCAAAAAGAGACATTTTGTGGGTATTTTATAGTCCACCAAAGGGAAAGTTGTTCATCAGTGACATCACACATCATTGTCGCATTGCCAATGTGAGGATCTCCATAGCTTTAGTGATTGCAATATTCAAATGCTCATAACTTTCTTACTATTTGTCCGATTTTTCTCAAACTTTCTTTATTCTTATTCTTTGATTTTTCTGTTTCTACACAAGCCTATTTGTTCCAAAGGTTTCATTCCCCTTTAATAGGAAAATAGTCAAAGAAAGAGAGAAGATTAAAGCTAATTTATGTAGAATGTCTCCATCATAAAACCGTTACTTTAAACAAACAATAGTTTTGAGGCGACTTTTGAATGCAGAGCAAGTAGAGCACATCTCATTGTTCAAATCAATTCAAAATTTGTGGGTTTACAGTTGATCGCATTTGCTGAGGAGCCAGAAAAATGCCAAAATATGAAACACATATTTACAGGATATTATCCCGTTGACTAATGAATTCTGTAATTCTCATAGGCTTTGTACAGGAACGATCCTGTTCCAATAGGCAATGGGTTAAGATAAAACAAAAGGTGAAAATAATGAAAGGAAATGAAAAAGGGCTGTACAAAAAAATCTCCAAATTCCAAATCAATATGCTTATCACATCCTGATCAATAAATATCCTTGTGCCAAAATTGAAAGAAGAGTCAATATTTGGCCATTTGGCGCATAATAGTGATTATTTCTTTGTAATTTATATTCAGCATAAGATTGATAAATGTCAATATGAATGACGATGCCAAAAAATCTAAATTAAAAGGGCATTATTTCTGGTTAACAGACCATATATATTGGTGAATAATAATGCATCAATTTCTAATGTAATGTACTCAGCATATGTCTGTTATACAGTGCGTATCAAAAAAAAGTTTACACTTCGAAAAAGCCCTGGGAGTTAAAAAATATACAACATGTGGGTAATTTTTTCACATATAATTATGGGTTTGGGTCTCATCTATCCAATGAAGGTAAAAGTTTTGACAGAATGTTACACTTGAGTGAGCACTGTCCATTTTTGTAAAGCTCGCAGAAATCTGTTTGCGCAGAAATGCTTGTTTTCACGCTGTGTCAAGGGGAAAGGTCGAAATCAAACTTGCCCTGTGAAGCATTTCTCATAAATTTCCCTAGCACTTTTAGCCAATTGAAATAAAACGGATACATTCAAGCATTTTGTAACAATTTTGCCGCCCTAATTTGAAATTTCAACACTTAGTAAGCACGACTTTTACCCTTTTTGTGCCAGCTGGATCTGTGGACATAACTGAATCTGAACAAAAGTTTTTATCAGACATCTCCAGCATTTTTCACTAAGTTTTTATCATTTAAAGTTGGTTTACATTTCATTTTCATTTAATACTTGTTTCTCCACACTTTTCCCAAGCTTGGCAATGATTAACAAAATGAAAATCAAGCCTAAGCCATTTCATGTAAATCACAGCTCAGTGTAAAGCAAATATCGTCACGATGGACTTGGTGTGTGGGGGAGTGGGATGGGGTGCAATGCACTCTTCGAAGTGTTTTGGGCAAGGAAACAAGTTTAAAAAGGTAAAAGATATCTTCATATCAAGTTTACTTGCTAATTTCCACGTGTTCTTTATGATTAAGGTCTACTTTTATTCGCATAACTATTTCAAAGTTCTGCGCAAATCATTTTTCACCAACTTTTCAAAACTAAGTGGTGCTCACTCAAGCGGAAATATTTTTCGACACTTATATCGTCATTTGCTTAAATGGATCTGTACCAATGCTAAAATGTGGAAAAATCGTCAGGATATTACAAATATATAATTTTACAGGATTTTTTCTAAGTGTAAACTTTTTTTGATACGCACTGTAGTATTTATATAAAACAAGGCAAACGCCAAGCGTTGTCTCGCCTGCATATTGCAGTCATGAAGAGACTGCATGTCAAAACTATGCTATATGACTTCTGAGGCTGTCAGCAGTTTAGGGGGTGAATTGTGGTGTGAATATTATAAATGGTGCCAAGAACTATAGCTCATTAAATAAATAACAACAACAGTTTTTAAAGAATAAACAAGTAAATTACAAAATCTGGTTCAGGGATAGAGAGTACTGAGTTCTGAAGTAAAATGTTAGTTTTAAAAAGTATAAAATTATAAAGTAGTGTGAAAGTTCATTGACCTTTGACCTTAATCAAATTCACCTCACATTCGAACCTGACCTGCACCTTCAAAAAATGGACCTCTGTTACAAGTTTGGCGATCCCACCTCAAAGCTATAGAAAGCTATTGTGTGTACAACACAGCACAGTGCCAGTCATGGAAAGTTCAAGAGATGGACCTCTTGTATGAATTTGGCAATCCTACCTCGAAGATATAAAAAGTTATTGTGTACAACACCCGGGGGGGGGGGCCACTTCCATTCACTAGTGGATACCATGCGCGACCATGGGGTCTCGAAAAGCACCCTAAACACGTATTTTCCATATTCTGAAAATGCACCCCTTAACAAGTATTGGCGTGTGAAACCCTACCCTTAACAAGTGTTGGAAACAACATGATACTCTTGGCAAATATTCCCTGAAATGAACACCTAAACAAGTAAAGGAATGTTTTATTGTTACGGGTCCTTCGGTCATCGGCTTTACCTATTTAGTTTAGTACGACCCCACCTTCTACACCTCGCGCAAATCGGACTCTAAACACGAAGTGTTTAGGCAAAAAGGACATCCTTTATAAAACATTTTAATTTTGTTATATCATCGTCACAAATTCGACTCTAAACGCGTAATTTTCCTAGCGAAATAGATACCAGGGGTGGTATTCTGAAAATTGTCTTAACTTTTCTCTTAACTTTTCTTGTAAGTCAGCAAGATAACAGCGCGCTAAAATTCTCTTAAATTGGTATTCTGAAAATTGTCTTATCTCTGTAAGTACGTCCCCTATTTTATCTCTGACACGCCCAATATTCTGTCATCAACCAATTATTAAGCTTGTTATATGCTTAGGCCGACCAATAGAAGCATCTCTTCTTAAAAATAATGAAGCGCATTGTTGATGTGAGGCGTAATTTCCTTGCGCCCTTCGACGCTTATGCTTGTGCGCTTCTGTGCTAAAAATACACGTTGCTCTTCTCAAAGATATATTTTCTCTGAAAAGATTCATCATCTCAAATACCAATTTGTAATTGCTGAAAAGTCTACCAATCCGTCATTATAATGTCTTTTGAATGTCTCCTTTTGTAAAACATGATGTTCTTGCGGGATGCAGCAAGAAATGATTATTGCAGACTGGCAAATATCGCATGCAACAATAAGTTACAATAGCGCCCCACCTCTTGTAAATTTTATTGTATTTTCCAAGGAAGTTAAGAGAACGTAAAGATAAGAGAATTTTCGGAATAGCTTGTAACTCGATATTTTATCTTGCGCACAGACATATTAATATGCGCCAAATATACATTTACGCATTATCATCTCTGACATCATATGCGCTCAGTGAAAGTTACAAGAAAAGTTAAGACAATTTTCGAAATACGGATTTTATTGTAACTCTAAAGATACAAGAATATTTCTCTTAAGACAATTTTCAGAATACGGCCCCCTCTTTTCATTATTTTTGTGTTTTTGACAACCTTATCATGTTACGTACGTAACGTGCCCTATCGTGATATGACATCCTTTTTACGTGTTTTTTTGGTCGCGCATGCTATCCACTCGTCAATGTAAGTGGCCCCCCCCCGGTACAACACAGCACAGTGCCAGTCATGGACAGTTCATTGACCTTTGACCTTAATCAAATTCAACTCACATTCGAACTAGACCTGCACCTTCAAAAGATAGACCTCTTGTATGAATTTGGCAATCCTTCCTCGAAGATATAGAAAGTTATTGTGTGTACAGCACAGCACAGTGCCAGTCATGGAAAGTTCATTGACTTTTGACCTTATTCAAATTCTGCTCACATTTGAACTTGACCTGCACCTTCAAGAGATGGACCTTGTTATGAATTTGGTGATCTCACCTCAAAGCCATAGAAAGTTATTGTGTGTACAACACAGCACAGTGCCAGTCATGGAAAGTTTATTGACCTTTAACCTTATTCAAATTTGAATCATATTCAAACTTGACCTGTGCCTTCAGGAGATGGACCTCTGGTATGAATTTGGTGATGATAATAATAATAATATAGGGTATTTATATTGCGCACATATCCATCTTGTTAGGTGCTCAAGGCGCTCTTATATTACCCGGCTAAGCTAGGCGTTCATAGCGCACACAGCTTTTTAAGGAATTACTTCCTACCGGTACCCATTTACCTCACCTGGGTTGAGTGCAGCACACTGTGGATCAGTTTCTTGCTGAAGGAAATTACGCCATGGCTGGGATTCAAACCCACGACCCTCTGTTTCAAAGTCCGAAGACTAATCCTCTGGGCCACAACGCTCGAGGTGATCCCACCTCGAAGATATAGAAAGTTATTGTGTGTACAATACAGCACAGTGCCAGTCATGGAAAGTTCATTGACCTTTGACCTTATTCAAATTCGACTCATATTCGAACTTGACCTGTGCCTTCAGGAGATGGACCTCTGGTATGAATTTGGTGATCCCACCTCGAAGATAAAGAAAGTTATTATGTGTACAACATAGCACAGTGCCAGTCATGGAAAGTTCATTGACCTTTGACCTCATTCAAATTCGACTCATATTCGAACTTGACCTGTGCCTTCAGGAGATGGACCTCTGGTATGAATTTGGTGATCCCAACTCGAAGCTATAGAAAGTTATTGGGTGTACAACACAATTGTTGATGACTACGACGCCGGAAATAGTGATACCTATGTCTCGCTCCGCTACGCAGGCGAGACAAAAATTACGAATTACATGTACTTGGATTTAACAGGCACCATTTCCAAGTATTTCCTCACTAATTACATAACCATGTAATCAGTATCAATGCAGCCTGGTATAACTTCCTGGTATTGCAGTGCAATTTGCTCTGAATTTTTTAGTCTTTATTTATATTGCTATATACACAAAAAAGCTTTTGTGTAACAGATACATAATACTGTACATAACTTAGTTGACAGCTTTCCTGTTTTGACCATAAATTCTAATCAAATTTGGTAAGAAAAATTATATTACCGGTATGTAACGGTACATTACACATACCTATCCAATTTGACTTAATTTTTGTCATTTTCAAAAGGAATAGAAATAGTCGGAAAAGGATAAATTTTACAAACTATAACTTGTTCATATTTCAAAAGACAATATACATGTATACTTAAATCATGGATCAGTCTTTTTAATATGTTATTATTTTTAGTTTTCTCATGAAACTGGCGGCATCATAGGTCGCCACCGAAGGCTAAAGTGCACCTTTGTAGCCTTTTGTACTTCTTTAGAAATCGGAAGCTACATTCTAATTTGCATCTCAGTGTAACTCTATCCTTTTCACCTCCATTGTAAACTTTTTTTATCATAATCTGACTTAGAATTGTTTTTAAATTTTGTAATTTAATATTAATTTCTTGATAAAACATTATCATAAAAATAAAAAATCAAATAAATTAAATTAAAGGGATCCTCTGGGCAGAAGATATTTGTATCTCAATAAAAAGAGGAAAATTCACAGTAAAATGCTGAAAATCAGCTAACAAATAACAAATTTATTGAAGTTTAAAGATTTGCATTATTCCAGTGAAACAGTTCTAGGCATGTCTTCATGAATATTCATTAGGTGGGCTGATGATGTCATACGATGATATCCCCACTTCCTTCTGTATTTTATTAAATGAAATTAGGTTGATTAAAAAAATTCTATCAAGAAGTTAAACAATTAGATTGAAAGCTGATAAAGCGCATTAGTTATTTCTTGCTGCAACTTATTTCATCATTATGGAGACATGTCACTTTCATATAAGGGCACCACACTAACCTACTGGTCCAACTTGTTCATGTCGGACCAGTAGATACATGTACCCAGTTTTTCCATTTCTACTGGTCCGAACCTAAAGTTTACTGTCCCCCAAAATAAAGAAAACCATATAAAAAAGATGTAGTTTATTTTGCGGTCTTTTATTGCTTTTATTGCCCCCCCCCAAAAAAAAGTAGAATATTAGTTCGCAGGATAATTTTCCCCATTGCTATAATGCACAATTTCAACTATTGAAACTGAAAACCTTATTATGCATTGCTCATTTGGTGTAAATGGGAAGCCTACCATAGTCAAGAGGGGAACATTTTCTGACAATTAAAAAAAAGAGTTTGAGGTCAACATCAAAATTCTGGAAGCAATTTATTTGTCAAAATTAAGTGATAAATATCCGGGGGGGGGGGGGGGGCCACTTACATTGACGAGTGGATACCATGCGCGACCAAAAAAACACGTAAAAAGGATGTCCTTTTCACGATAGGGCACGTTACGTACGTAACGTGAAAAGGGTGCCAAAAACACAAAAATAATGAAAAAAGGGTATCTATTTCGCTAGTAAAATTACGTGTTTAGGGTCGAATTTGTGGGGATGATAAAACAAAATTAAATGTTTTATAAAGGATGTCCTTTTTGCCCCAACACTACGTGTTTAGAGTCCTATTTGCGCGAGGTGTAGAAGGTGGGGTCGTACTAAACCAAATAAGGTAAAGCCGACAACCAAAGGACCCGTAACAATAAAACATTCCTTTACTTGTTTAGGGGTTCATTTCAGGAAATATTTGCCAAGAGTATCGTTTTGTTTCCAATACTTGTTAAGGGTTAGGTTTCACACGCCAATACTTGTTAAGGGGTGCATTTTCAGAATATGGAAATTTCGTGTTTAGGGTGCTTTTCGAGACCCCATGGTCGCGCATGGTATCCACTCGTGAATGGAAGTGGCCCCCCGGGTAAATATCATGTCAGTCGGTAGGTGGGGAATCTCTGCCCCTGCCCCCTCTTCCACCTTACGTATACTCGTGGCATTTCCTATTAAAGAGAACGAAACGTAGGAAACAACTAAAGTCTGCTAACCATTCCCTATAAAACTAGATTAATAAATCATCTCTTATTGGGCATATTGGCAGAGAGCCAGAGACCTACACGTATACCACAAATATGGACGGCAGATGCAATGATGCATGTAGATGAACACATTATTATATGTAGGGCCAGTACAAACAAACATTAAAGAAGTTCATCCTGACATCAACTTTATAGAGTCTGTAATAAAAGCAGCAATGTGAGATAACATTTTTATGAAGGAAAAGGTTCACAAATATAGCCTATCCACAAAAAATATCTGAGGATGTTAGTTTTTTTAATCATACATACACTCTATATAGCCCGGACAACTCCCAGACAACTCCCTGAAAAACTGTTGTTTTTCAAGTCAATAAATTGTTGTTTTTAAGGGTTCATGAATACGACTGCACATTCTCCAAAGAAGCATACACAGTTTGAATAATATGTTTGAGTGTAACATTGAATTCACCCTGAGGAAAAATCATTTACAACTGCCCTGAAAAAGTTGAGCTTTTTGGAATTTATACTACTGTACATGGCACTAAGGAGTGCCGAGCACTGCTTGCATGTGATATACTATCACAATTTTTTTTCCAGATCCTTGACTCATGTTTTTTATTAAAATGAATTTCGGCCAAACCCTGATTTTGTTTGTGCTGCTTTTATGGAAACAAACTGGACGTCTGTGAGAACTTCTCCTTGAATAATTTTCAGGGGCTAACACTCTTCAAATTTTCTTCATAAATTTTCTCCAAATTCATAATTTTTAAGATGAGGTCACTTTTCCATTGAACACATTTCTATATTACAGAATACATGGGGATTTTTTTTTTTAAAGGCACAATTGGTAGACTTACTGAATGAATTGTGTGGGCAAAAGTGAAAGTGGCAAATGAGACTGATGTTACATAATAATACAACATCATTGCATATTTTAAAAGTGAAACTGTTTATACTGTTATACATCATCAAGTTAAAATATATTGCAGTCTATTGAGATCACATGACTGTAAAAGAATGAGAAAGTCAATCCCTTCTAATATTTATGGCAGTCTCAATCTCATGTGATTTATCAATCAGAAATTGTAATTAAAACACAACTTTAATACCCCGGTCACATTTGCTCTACGGCGGCGGTACGGCAAGTTGAAAACAACCAAAATTTTTTTGTACCAGCTACATATAGGTGGTTTGAATAACAAGTGGAATGCCTCTGGCCGTCTCACCTGCATCACGCGGTTCAATATAGCAGCAGTGCTGACTATGAATACTATAAATCTAACTCGCACAAGATGTTCAGTGATACATGGTTACTCTTATGTCCAAGTTTAATGAACTAGACCACTTTTTATGAACTAGACCAATAAACTTACAGAGATATGATGGTTATTCAACAAAAAACCCCAACATGGCCAAAGTTCATTGACCTTACATGACCTTTGACCTTGATCATGTGACCTGAAACTCGCACAGGATGTTCAGTGATACTTGATTACTCTTATGTACAAGTTTCATGAATCAGATCCATAAACATTCAAAGTTATGATGGTAATTCAACAGATACACCCAATTCGGCCAAAGTTCATTGACCTTTGACCTTGGTCATGTGACCTGAAATGAGCACAGGATGTTCAGTGATACTTGATTACTCTAATGTCCAAGTTCAATGAACTAGACCAATAAACTTTCAAAGTTATGATGGTAATTCAACAGATACCCCCGATTCGGCCAAAGTTCATTGACCCTAAATGACCTTTGACCTTAATCATGAGACCTGAAACTTACACAAAATGTTCAGTGATGCTTGATTACTATTATGTCCAAGTTTCATTAATCAGATCCATAAACTTTCAAAGTTATGATGGGAATTCAACAGATATCCCCAATTCGGCCAAAGTTCATTGACCCTAAATGACCTTTGACCTTGGTCATGTGACGTGAAACTCATGCAGGATGTTCAGTGATACTTGATTAACCTTATGTCCAAGTTTCATGAACTAGGTCCATATATTTTCTAAGTTATGATGACATTTCAAAAACTTAACCTCAGGTTAAGATTTCGATGTTGATTCCTCCAACATGGTCTAAGTTCATTGACCCTAAATGACCTTTGACCTTGGTCATGTGACATGAAACTCTAATAGGATGTTCAGTAATACTTGATTAACCTTATGGCCAAGTTTTATGAACTAGGTCCAAATACTTTCTAAGTTATGACATCATTTCAAAAACTTAACCTCAGGTTAAGATTTGATGTTGACGCCGCCGCCGCCGCCGTCGGAAAAGCGGCGCCTATAGTCTCACTTTGCTTCGCAGGTGAGACAAAAACGGCTGTTTTCGACTCACTTAACGGCCGCCATAGAGCAAATGTGACAGAGGTATAAAGCTCGTAAAAGGACATGAATGATGATGATGAATAAAAAAAAATTATTTCCTCAATTTCTGTGGTAAATCAGCCAAAAAGTGCATGCCACCAGTTCAATACGTGTGTCTACCATCAAACATTTAAAGCAAATTAAATTTCAATGTGCTTTATCGAATTTTGTGATTTTAGATGAAAATTAATTTTGGCTGGGTATCAGATCAAGATTTTAAAAATGCAACATTTTTCTTGTGTCGATATATGGAGACTCAATCTCAAAATTTGATAGAAACTGGGCAACTCCATGAAATATGTACATCCGACCCCTATACCCCCATACAATTTTCTATCTCTTATATTTCTGGTTCTTATGACAGTCTGTAATGCTCTCAAATGATCATGACTTGGTCAGTTTGTTGAGTGAAGTAAAACTTGATCGGATGTACAAAAAGGTTAATGGATTTGCCCAGAACAGTGCACTGTGTTGCATTTAAGAATGTACAGAAAATGACAGGATATAAAAAACCTTGGTTTATCATATACAGTGCGTCCCAGAATAAACAAAACCGAGATTAAGCGATTATTTATCATAACTTAATCATAAATAGAATAGACAAATGACCTACCAATTTAAAGCTTAGAATCTCCTCTTTCATCGGATATTATTTAGGTTATTTCTTATTCACGCATGAGTGAGCCAATTTGAAGAAAGGATACCAAAAACTCATTTGGCGGGGGGTTCGTTAATCATTTTGTTTCGGACTGACAAATCTTCGGAATTACGAACAGGGCGTCAAATTATTTTTTCTTCCTCAGGAGCAAGTTTTGAAGCTCAAAGTTTCCTCAATCAGCTGGTAAAAAAAAACCACTTGTGGTTGATTTTTCATAATCAACATTATTCTGAAATGTCTACATTTTTGCGCATTGTGGAGAAAGATACAACATGAGTTACATATTCACATGGTTGTACTGTTACAAAGTCACCCCAATAATACTTGATAACTTATGTATAGACTTTCAGTACTCACTTTGGCTTTGTACTGTTACAGGTAGTGCATATAATTGAGCATCTAAATGGATGAAAGATCCATTCCCAATCAGAAACTATAAGTTTAATGATGGAGTTGGGTCGTTTAGACCTAGAGGTACAATACACATTTCCAGCCTGGACGTTAGGACTTCTTACTGATACAAACTTACAGTATTTATTCTGTACTGCTTTATGCTTAAATAGACCTTGCAATTTTGTACAGTTGTAATCGTATGTATTGTGTACTGCTTTTTTTTCAAAATATGAAAAATGAAATTCATGATGATACATGTAATAAATCTCAGCTTTTCAAACACAAATTAGCTTACATGATACATTTGTACATGTCATATAAACTAGCATATGCTTATTATTACATGATACATAATATCGGATATATATATCAGAATCTCAAGTATCAATTGATAGATAAATAACATTGTTTTGCGCCTATACTCGATTTCCTCACTCAGACCTGTCCTCACCTCACTGGCACTGTGCAAGTGCAAGGTAAAATATGTATAAAAAATCCAGAATAAGTGTGCTCAGTATTACTGAATTACTCTGCTACGTTTTGCAAGCTAGTCTAGGCGTAACTAAATGAATGAAAATATGGCACTTTTTTCTAAGTCTCACTGGCACTGTGCAAGTGCAAGGTAAAATGTGTATAAAAAAATCCAGAATAAGTGTGCTCAGTATTACTGAATTACTCTGCTACGTTTTGCAAGCTAGTCTAGATGTAACTAAATGAATGAAAATATGGCACTTTTTTCTAAGTTTTCTCTTTTCTTCTTTTTTCCTCCTCCTCCTCTTCCCCTTTCTTGCCTTCCTCTTTTCTTTCTTTTCCTCTTCCTCTCCTTCCTTTTCCTCTTCTTTTTTTCTTCTCCTTTTTCCCATTTTTATTTTTCTCATGAAGGCACAATTTCCTCAATTTCTTCTGTTGCTTCCTGGGAGCGGTGCTCCCCGCTCCCGCACAATTTGACATCCTGATTACGAACCTTATTTCGTTTTCGGATTAACGAACCTTCGGAATTAAGAACCTCACTTCGATTTCAGACTAACGAACCTTCGGAATTAAGAACCTCATTTCGTTTTCGGACTACAAACCTTCCGAATTAGGAAAATTTGGAATAACGAACCTTCGGAATTACGAATGTATGCGCAGTCTCCATATCACTTTGGCTGTGTGATTGCATGATATCAATTACACAACACAAACGGGCCAGTGTGAACTCAAGTTCAGTGTTCTGAAATAGCCATATAATTTCTTATTCCTTTTAAGTTCTTTCAAACTTTGCTCTCTGTTTTTCTACTTTTACTCTCAAAAGAATTTTTACTTGGTCAAAAAAGTAAATTAAATGAGAAAATTAGCTATTATGAATTTAAAAAATAAATAAATGAGCAAATTAGCTATTATGAAAGTATTAAATAAAAAAATAATTAAATTAGAATATTAGCAATTATGGAAGTGCAAATTTTTTTTTACACAACTGTCCTGGCCTGCTTGGAAGTTTCTCTCAGATTGCAGTGTGCACATCTCATGCTTGAGTGAATCCTGACATTGTTAAACTCCCCCCCCCCTCCTTATCTCTGGAGTTCTCAGTAAATTTTAATCCAGTAATTACAGTGTGTCTTATTGATTGTCAAGCTATCATTTCAAATTTTATGACGTGCTTTTAAAGATAATAAAAATCTCAAACTGCATTTTGGGTTGTTGTAAGTCATAAAATTGCAATGCTTGTCTGATATTTATCTACATGAATTCAACTTATTGGGGGTGAATGTGACCTTGTAAAATGATACAGCTTCAAGACTTACCAAGCACAAGAATGCCATGCATAGTGCAAGCGTTTTTCTCAGTTTTCTTTTGTCCTTTTTGCCTCCGTTCATTACATCATCCATGTTCTTCACCCGCTTGCCTCCGATAAGATTACGACCCAGGTCATGGGCGTACAGGACGTCTTCATCGTCCGAGTCGGCCATTTTGTCTACATAGTGAAGAGAGAGATAAAGATTTAGTAATTTCACTTTACTTGACCACATGCACTCATCATTTTGGAACATTTCATGCCATTTGTTTCACACGCCAATACTTGTTAAGGGGTGCATTTTCTGAATATGGAAAGTACGTGTTTAAGGTGCTATTCACAAACCCATGGTCGCGCATGGTATCCACTCGTTGATGGAAGTGGCCCCTCTCTGGGGAAATCTGTTAGCATGGTTAGGCGTTAAACGATAAATACCACCAGAATTATTTCCAACATTCTTTCCAAAAATGAGGATGAAAAAAAATTGAGACCCAGGGGCAGTAGTATTTTTAAATCTGGATCCCTGTCGCTTCCTTTGATAAGAGTATTACAGTCTAAAACCAAAAGTTTTAAGGTCTCAGATTCAATCTTTGCACGTGGACGATGCCACACAATGTGGGGATTCCCCTTCGCGAATCGCCTTCATCAAAACTTTAAAGGGGAAGTTCACCCTGACAAAAAGTTTATTGTAAAAATAGCAGAAAAAATAATAAAAAATATTTGACGAAAGTTTGAGAAAAATTCATCAAATAATTAAAAAGTTATTAGAATTTCAATTATTTGATTTGTGACGTCATATGCGAGCAGCATTCCTACATAGCGAATGGTAAAAAATCAATGAAATGTCATTTTCTCAGAAAATTCAAAATGGTTTTCACTGTACCTTTTGTATATCAATAGACAAATCATTTCACACCCGATCTTGAATAGAAAACATAATTAAGTCATCAGGAACCATGCAAAATTTGAAATTCATGCATTTCATATTACATAACACATGGCCCATGGGGCAGCTGCTCGTTTATGACGTCACAAATCCAAAACTTTGAACTCTAACAACTTTCTTATTCTTTAACGTATTTTCCTCAAACCTTCACCAATAATTTTTACTATTTTTTTCTGCTATTTTTACAACAAAGTTTTTTATCAGGGTGAACTTCCTCTTTAAACCCTTCACTTTATACACACACACGAAAATGAATACGTGGGGCACAAAATCTGTCTTAGCTTAGGCCTAGTGCAATTTAATGAAAGAAAGAAATTCGGGAAAATATCACACCTTTGTGGAATGCAAGAGCTTACTTTTGAACGTTGAAAGTATTTGAATCTCCAATTTTCAGTGTTGTCACGTCACTGCACTAGCTTGAAAGCTGAAATTTTGAAAACTGGAAAAGGCAATTAAGACAAGACTTGTTTCGCGTCCTCCTTCTTCTGAATACTTTACAGGTATGGTGTCACTGATTTTATAGTCGCAAAAGAAAGAAAAAAGATTCCCGTAAAATAATGCCTGGTTTGAATTTGGAGCCGAACAACTGATAGAAGAAGATATTAATAGCTGCCCGGGATTAGCTGATGCTGTAATTAAGAAATAAACTTATTGAATTTCGCAATTCCTTTTTTTTTCTTTGGGGGGGGGGTTCATGGTGATTAACCCCCAAAATTTTGCTCCATATTGGCAATGAGAAAAAAACTCCTCTAGCACAACTTTCCCATGTGATGATTCCCAAAGAGGAAGATAATCCCCATTGGCGGATCCAGCGGGGGGGGGGGCACATATCCAGCACGTGCCCCCCCCTGAGATCAAGGCACAATTAAAATATGTAATGTAAAAGATAAAATGCCATTAAAATACACGTGCCACCCTCCCCCCCCCCAAAAAAAAAAAAAAAAAGTTTTTTGGGGGGGCTGTCAAATCTTCCTCTGAAAAAAATGTGCCCTCCCCCCCTAAAAAAAAATCCTTGATCCGCCCCTGATAAACAAAGGGGCGACAAATGGTCTTTGGTAGTGCATGGAGAGAGCCACCCCTCCCCCATAAAAAGGGGTAATCATCTGGTATGTAGGTCAGCACTGGATCATTTGGGTATAGGGAGCTTAATTAGGAGGTGTCTGTAAAGGTGGGGCCGGGGTGAGCGTGGAAATGAGGGGGCCTGAAGGACAAGGATTAATTTATTATTTTTTTTGTAGGATGCGTGAGTATGGGTTTCGTTATTTCTGTACTTTTCCGTATTATATTTTTTTAATTTCTTTCACTGGAAATAAAAAAAAATAATCAGCTAAATTGACTTATGAATTAATGTACATCTTTGTGAATTACTTATTTTACTGGTACCTTCGTGTATCATTTATGAAGTTATTTATCAGTTTATATTTGTGTAACACGCGGAAACTGATGCAGAAAGATGACACACGACACCATTCCTTGTGTTTCGGTTCGTTTAATATCGATGAGTCGTTATATACAAAATTCCACAATTTCCAAGTACATGTACAGGAACAAAAGATAAAGAAATAAAAAAAAAACCCTGGCAATCTGGCCTAGAGGACCATATTATTTCCTCTCGTGATAGCCTCACCTGCTACACGAATGTCATGTCAAATACCTAGAATTCTGACCCGAAAATGAAGAAGCCTCTCTGCCTGCCCCATGAATGGGGTGCAGTGCAGGAGTGAATTGGAGCAAACTCCTCTCTCCCTTTTATGCAGTCATCACTCTCCATAAGCCTCGACCATAATACAAGCTCATAGCTCTGGAATGTGATGTTTTGACCCAAAGACCATTCAGCATCACTCTTACCCAGAAAGAGTGTGAATCATACTTCCTAAAAAGCATGAAGATTGTTTAACATTTCTATTTTTTTACTACTTCTTGTGCACTTCCTCTAAAGGCATCTATTACTTACAGACGAATTATTAAGAGTAATGAAAATATATGAATTTTCAATAAACAGTTCATTTTGACCTGTTACATTTGCATTTCACTCCTTTTTTTTAAATGTCACTGGAGTAATCAACAAAAGAATACTTACAAAAATTACCGCTACTGTAAGAAAAAAATCTTAACGTGCCTAATGGATTCTAGATGAATAATGAATAAAACTATAATGATTGTTTAAAAAAGTTTAGTCTGCAAAGTATATACGGTAGGTCTGATTGTTTTTGTAAGTAGTTATAGACTAGTTATTATTATCCCAGGGGTCCACGATTTACAAAATTTGCTTCACAGTGGATTTCTCAATTTCCAGCGAAACTAATTTCTAAGTACTCATTTAGAGAAATTTTCACTGCAGAGGAAAGAAAGTGAGCAGTAAACATCAGTCAGAACGTAAGTCATGTTTAAAATATATCTAAAACTAAATGGGGGCATCGGCAGAATTCCCAGGGGGACAGGGGGTACGTGTCCCCCCTACTAAAAATAGTAAGGGGGACACACTATCAAATGTCCCCCTACTATTTTTGGTCTTTTATAATGGTAAGAAATACACCATTCAAAAACGAAATAAAACATGTATTTTGGGACGAGATTACTTTTTTTTTGCTTGTCATATTTAAAATGACCTTAAATTTGGGGTGATAACCATTTTTTTTTGCTTGTCAAATTTTGCAGCCCCTTGTCCCCCCTACCCTTTGGGAGAGATTTCCGCCCCTGAATAGAAGTTCAAACTTCTGAAGGTTCTCATGGCGAAGAAGATCAGAGCCGTCACGGTATTCACTTGGGCATAATTATGTTTGTCAGGGAAAGGACTTCCCAAACTCGACATTCCGACCGGCGTTTCGATAAGTGTGTTCTTGGCAGTTTTCAAAAGATTAATCAATATCAGGATACATGGGAAAGTCTCACAAACTATTAAAATAGAAGTGAGTTTGACCTGTTTCAGGATAATTGCCAATAAACCGACTGTTTATGAAAATCTTCTGTAATTTAGAATTGGCGCCCTCTCCAGGTCATATATATTTTTCTAAACTTAAATTAATTCCTTTGCACATTTTTTTTTTCACTAAATCTTAGAAATAGCTGATTGCATATCGAAAATTTTGAATTGTAATCCTATTCTTAAAAGTCACACCCTTCATATGCATACTTGAGAATCATTGGTTCAAATTACTTAATTGTACAGTTTACCCCAAAACATCAGATATTTAAATCATAAACTCCTGTACTTGTGTTTTATGATTATTCTTTTACCATTGCATATTTATTTTGCTTCACTCCTTAAGTCTCTCTGAAATAAATAATTAATTTGATTTAATAATTCTACAATAGGGTTTCAGGCGGATTTGACGCCATCATGTAATGACACTAGGTCCTTATATAGACTGAAAATATAGTTCTCTCAAACTCTGCGTCTTTATGTATTTGGAGCCATTTTCGATGGACGAATTTTATGCAATGAATACATGGAAATTCCGCACGGGGGGGGGGGCATTTTTAAGGGGGCTGAATATTAAACAAAATTACGATTAGATTATCATTTCATGTTTTACAAAGTTTTCTGAAAAAGGGTTATGATTTTTTTTTTTATGTCTGTTAAGAAAGAAAGAAGCGAACTTGCAAAGACCAAGTATATTTCGGCGAAATTTTGTTCCTCGATAAGTTAGACAGGAGTTGTTGTTGTTTTTACAACAAAAGTTTCCGGTTGGGTACATGCGACCACTCCTTGCGGTTGTTGTGGATATTGTACGGATGTCGCAGTCACTCCAGGCGTTGCCGACGAGTTGCCCGTGTCATTGCCGTGACAGCAACACCCCTGGCAACATTTCAACCCTCTGCAGCAATACACAGAGGCAACGATAGCGACGATGCCTTCGATGAAGAGAAGGACAGCGCCGACGGCATGGAGGATGATGGCGACGTCGAAAGTATCCAAGTAGCAGAATGTGTAGAAGCAGACGGACTCGTAGGAGAACACGCCCGCCGCCAAGCCCTCGGTGACCACGCCTACAAACCCGTCGACGGAGGACAACACTGACATGACAAGATACGCGATGATGACGCAGTTACGTCGGGATTTCGTCGTGATTCCGATTATACCCGAAGGAATGACGGAGAAGAATCCGATGCCAATTGGTAAACCTTCGTTCGGGTAGCCCATGTGACCGTAAACGTAGGTGAGAACGTTGACGACGACGATGGCGATACCGAGAATAAGCTGGATGATGCCGGTAGTACGACCTTTAGAAAGAAAAAGGCAAGAGAACAATGATCGCGGTCGTTCAAGGAATCGTTATTGACCCGAATTCTCAAAGGGTTGCTAATTTACCCCGGCCTAAGTTAGCCAAGCTTCGAGAAAAAAGCAAAATTTAGCTCGGTGGGCCAAGTGACGTCAAATGACGCGATTTAGCCCGTGGGCTAAGTTAGCAACCTTCAAGAATTCAGGCCATTATGGTTACTCATATAGAAGACAATCAGTGGCGTCGAGGGGCACTACTTGGCAAATTTCTAGAAAGTCACGAGACAGCGAAGCGGGCAAGAAAAAAATTGACCTTTTTAGAATAAATATCTAATGTTGTATTAGAATTTGATCTCATCATTCAGGAAACAACATCTTATATAATGGTGGGGGTGTCGTGGTCTAGTGGTTAAGACCCTCGTCGTTCAATCTGAAGGACGTGGGTTCGATTCCAAGCCATGAAATTTACCCACACTGCGCCGCGCACCCCGGGGGGGGGGCACTTACATTGACGAGTGGATTCATCTTTTTCACGATAGGGCACGTTACGTACGTAACGTGATAAGGGTGTCAAAAACACAAAAATAATGAAAAAAGGGTATCTATTTCGCTAGGAAAATTACGTGTTTAGGGTCGAATTTGTGGGAATGATAAAACAAAATTAAAATGTTACATAAAGGATGTCCTTTTTGCCCCAACACTTCGTGTTTAGAGTCCGATTTGCGCGAGGTGTAGAAGGTGGGGTCGTACTAAACCAAATAAGGTAAAGCCGACGACCGAAGGACCCGTAACAATGAAACATTCCTGTACTTGTTTAGGGGTTCATTTCAGGGAATATTTGCCAAGAGTATCGTTTTGTTTCCAATACTTGTTAAGGGTAGGGTTTCACACGCCAATACTTGTTAAGGGGTGCATTTTCAGAATATGGAAATTACGTGTTTAGGGTGCTTTTCGAGACCCCATGGTCGCGCATGGTATCCACTCATGAATGGAAGTGCCCCCCCCCGCGCCCGCACTCAACCCAGGTGAGGTGAATGGGTACCGGCAGGAAGTAATTCATCAAAGTTGTGCGCACCGAATCGGTTGACTAGCTTGGGGGACCCTTTTTATAATGCCCCCCATCTGATATGCCAGTGGTTTAATCTCCAAGTTTCTAATATTCACATATCTTACGACAGAAAATGTGACGTAAAACGGCAGACAGAGCAGATGTTATGTTAAAAACCTGTGACCTATTTTTTAAAGTGTCATGTTAGTCAACGGCCTATCGTTAAACGAAAGTCGAAAATATGACGTCATCAATGTTCTTAATTGCAACTCTATCTATATACTACAAGCTCCAACTGCTACATAGGCCTACTATCTTCAAACAAAACTATAACATGATTGAATTATTAAACCCCGTTGCCATGGTTACCATATACTGGATCAGCTCACCTGCTCTGATGTTGTATGTTTCTGAGTATCCACTACAACATCCTTGATGTGGTTGAGGTTGCACATAGATATATTGTTGAGTTGCTTGTTGTGGTTGCGTTGGATTTGGTACTTGAAGTGCTGGCTGCTGCTGCTGCTGCTGCTGCTGCATCTTTATTTATTTATCTATTTTGTCAAATTGAAAAAAAGAATAACCAAGACTAGATTTACTATCCTTTGGTTTTTGTAAGTTGAATTTACTTTTCTTCCTGATAAATTAACGACTATAAGCCTATAACAATACTGTAATATAGGCCTATAGACCTACATTGGTATTTTGTTTTGTCAAAATAACGTTGTCAACACATCATCCTCAGCGCAGCGTGTGATTTCAGAAACATGACGTCACAATAAGTTTACGATTGAAGCAATACGCATGCGTTTTGCCAGCTGCCGAAAAAATGACGCATTACGTCATGATAAGCCGAATATTTTGTCAAAGTACCCGTAAGCATCGAGATAAATGTTACTTAACTCTATTATATAAGGTATGTATATATTGTCAAGGAAACCTAGTGATGACCAAAACAACGTCATCATTGTAATTCCTGGGGAACGAGAAAATTAATACATGCATTTCACTCACAAATCTCGAGCTAACAAATTTTGTTTATATTCAGACTTGATTTTTAAGCAATTTTCGCACTCATGAACAGTATCCGTTTCCCCACAGTAAATGAATGATGCGACACGCAATCTGCCATTCATTCAAGCTTTTTTGCCCACGATAGCAGCAGCTGGCCACTGCATTCAATTTATTTGTGAATGTTCATGTGAATTATATCTTATCTAGTGTTATTACTATGTAACTGTCACGTTTGCAATTGCCCAATTATTTTGTATTTCGTTTGTTTTTATCATTATTGTGAACTTTTAATTATTAATATATATTACAGACTACTATAGTAACCCTCAAAGAAACGCATGCAGGTAAATCATGAAGAGAATGAGAATGTCAGTAAATAAGAATGCGGATGAGAAGCATCAGATTACATTTTTAGAAATGAACATTATAAGCGCTTTTGGCAATCGTCATGCCTACCTATCTAGAAATTGATTTTTTTTTAAATTCTGTCCTGCCTGAAAAGGGACAAGTTTTGTAGGAATGTTTGTAGAAATGCAAGACAAAAATACAAATAATGTAAGCGCGAAGCGAGAGCTAGTTATACTTTGATGTCCCGAAAAGGGAACATTTGATTAGTACAATCATAGGTGACACGACATTTGCTCCGGCGAAAATTGCTCCAGCGACAATTGCTCTGGGCTTTATATTTCTTATATAACATATAGGGCTGCAATATGGTTTATGTTAGGTTTATAGTAGGGATAAGTTCAGCATCGGATATAGTGTTAAATCCAGGGTTGAAGTTGGATCGCATTATTGTTTTGAATTTACAACGGAGCAATTGTCGCCGGATCAAATGTCATAGAACAAACCTCAATCAAATCACGAAGAGATAATATGTTAATGCAAGATTTAGACCTGAAAGCAAGCAGATTTTAAGCGCTCTTTTGAAATCATTAACATAACATGACCAGTAGCGTAACCATGGTTATGAGCTATGGGGGGGGGGGCAGAAATGGCACATGAAGAAAAGCTTGTTTATAAAAAGTTTCGAGCAAGCTAAGCGAGTGACCAAAGTTTTTTTGACAATTGGATTATCAAAATCTATTCTTATAAAAATTATAACGTAATATTAAGAAAATAATATCACATGTCACTCACCCTTTTCCTTCCCTCCCCTCCCCCTCATTTTATTTCTTAGGGTCCATTACCCCGAGGCGCCTCCCCCATCCTTACACCTGTGCGTGACGCATATATCCCACTAAAATAGCGAAAGCATGAAAAGCGGACAATTTTTTAAAAATGTGTTTTGTATATTGATTTGAAATTCTCTTGATTCCTCTCGTGAAAGTGGCGATCCTCAAGTTTTGTAATATTTTGTAAAGAATCATCTACCCCTCCCATCATGTTTTTCAACTTTTCTTCCCTAATTATTTCATTTTTTTCTTTTCTTATTCCCTTCTTTCCCACGGATTGCCTAAGCATTGAGGCAAATGGGCACTTAAGTGTCTGAAATGTTAAGTGAAAAAAAAATCATGTTCAAATATATTTATTTTTTTTCAAATTTTTTATTAAATCCGGTTATGGACTTAATCAACAATTATTTCTTGAAGTTGAAGGAACACCCACCACTCCCCCAACCCAACATCACCCTAATTAACAATACAACAACAAAAAATACACTTGAAAAGAATAAGTTCACAAAAAGGCAAACTGCGTTGAACGCTTATTTTGAAAGGGGCTTGGAAAACCTTGGAAATTGGATGTAGGCATTGGCGGCGGAAGGCAAAATATCTAAGAGGGTCCACCTGAATTTTTTTGGATAGACACAGGTAACAAATTTTGACAAGCAAAAAAAAAAGGTTATCAACCAAAATTTTAGGGGGGAACAGTTTTTTAGGGGGTCCATCTGAATTTAGGGGGGACGCAGTAAACAAAATTTACAAGCAAAAAAAAGGTTCTCAACAAAAAATTAAGAGGGGACGTCCCCACCTCACATTTAGGGGGGGACAGGTCCCGTCCCCCCCCCCCCCTGCTTTCGCCGTCAATGGATGCAGACGGACGCAGAAATTTCGTCCCGTATTAATTCCATTTTATTTCAAGATAACTGAAGAATTTCCGTTTTCATAATAATATTTTTCTCATCAAAATGTTGTGAAATTAATAATGGCCTCCCATTCCCTTCTCAGCGGTTTGGGCCTGACCATGAAAAATTAATCGAATATATAAACTCCATGAAAGTCCAATTACACTCGTACCCACCCCTAATACACCTGTCTACACGTGCTGGTAGTCGTGTTGCCATTTCGGTAACCAAGTGACAACAAGATTCGTTCACTTTAAAGTAGGGGATTCCATCTCAATTTTAATCGTTTTAATCTTCCTCAAATGCAATATGAATTAAATAATTACATTAAAAAATAATTTTACATAACTCTGATTATTTTTACTGATAATCAGATGTATAATTTAGATATTGAATATGATTTTGACCATAACATATTACTGTATACCCCTTTTTAAAATGGAAGAGTCCAAGCTTCTTGCTGATTTTCTTTACGGAGGTGATCGAACCGCAAAGCCTCGCTAATGTATGTACAATCCCTTTTGTAAGCCGATTTGGCCGTTTTATAGTAAATATTTACCACAGCGGCTGGATATATCGTTATCTGGCTATTATATACACCTCCTTATCTGTGATAATTTGTGATGATATTGCTGAAAAAGGAATACTAAACAGGAAAATGTCTGGATGAAATGTCAAATACAGAAGCCTAGGACAGTGTTTTCGGATTTTTAGAGTCAATCTCTGTTTTTGTGAGGAATGAATTGAGCGAAGCGAGGAGCGAGAAGGAGAAAATCTCGCTGCTTGAGTTTTGATTTTGTCGAGAAAATATTGCATTTAATTTGCCAAAATGGCGACGGGGATTGCAAACAACCAGCGAAATGCATCTGGATTCAAGCCTCCAAATCTTCCCAACATCGAACACCCAATGTCTCGTCTGGGAGATCGAAAATCGTTGAATGTTATCGGATCCAATCGACCGGAATCTGTAATGAGCTTGGGCTCCGGCCAGAACGCGATGGGGAGAGAGGCGAGAACTCCCCCGCTAGCCCCGGCTAGTCGAGCCTCCCTTGTTGGCCTCCATGCATGGGACGAACTTGATAATAATCTTCCTCCTCTCAGGGAAGGAGGCAAGGAAAATAAACGGTCAAAGAAGCAGAAACATTCAAGGATGATGACATGGCCCCCAGGTAATGTTGTTTTAAGGCCGAATTATACTCTAACTCTCTTTCTGGTAATCTCTGCACCTTCATGACCTTTGAAGTTTGAGGATATGGGAATAAATAAAAATGTTTCATCGAGCACTTTGTTAATAAAAAAATATATAATATTCATCCTTAACTGGTTAATGTGGATCAATAAATGGGATGTTTTCCTGTTTCTTCTTGGGAAAAGTTTATCTGAACCTTCTGATATTACTAGTAATTTTTTATAAAAGTTTGAAATACTGTAGACCAAAAGCTTGGGCCTCTGTCTTTGGTTCTTCTGCTGAACTGCGTTGGCTCCACTGAGAGTAAAATGTCAGAAATTGTTAAATAAATCCCCAGAAATGATGGTTATTCCTGTCGAGGCTGTCTAGAAGTACTGTACGTATATATAAAGAAAGTCATATAAAGATATAACAATAGTGCCTTACATATAAATTCACCTTTCAGTGCCTTATTTCTTGACTAGATTGTTTTGTGTTTTAGTTCTGCTTGTATAGTGTTTAAAAATGTATATTTATTGTAAAAATCAGAAATAGTTGATATATATCAAACAGATTTGTTTGTTTTTGTTTTGTTCTTTAGCACATGAGCAGGGACCTGGAGAAAGACGAGCTAAATCAGCCAAGGTACCAAACAGTTCAGAGTATGCAACTCGATACTCAAGAGTTCCAGATGAGGTTGGTATTTGAAGACCCTCCACCTCTCTTCCCCCTTCCCCATCTCCCTGTTTTCCTTCCCCTTTCCATTCTACCCATCCAGTTAGGGTTGGAATTCGAAGATCCCCCTTTTTGCCTTCCTTCTCCCTCCCCATCCCCCTCTTTTCCTTTCTCTTACGAGAAGTTGGAATTTGAAGATCCTTCTCAGTTCTCCCCCTTCTTCCCATCCATCTGTCTTCTGGACAACTTTTCTTGAGGTGCAGTTTATGTTTTTTCTATTTGAAGACCCCCACCTCTCCCCCATCTTCCTCAACTATATTGTTATACACAGACTACGAGGCTTCACAAACCCACTTTTCACAAGTTTTATCCATTGGTCAAATCTATACTCTATTCAAGTATTTTTAACGATCTTGCTCCCCTAAACAAGTACATATATAACCCATGAAATGTATATGTGTTTAACCCTACAATTACACCCTTTTTGTCCGATTTCGGCCTGGACACCCTAAATACATCACACGCATGATTTACCCTGATCAGCAAAAGGTAACCTTTTACATATTTTTTTTTTGGCTGCACATGTGTACATCAATATAGTTGAGTGCCCCCCCCCCCCTGCTGGGAATTTTAATTTGAATATAAATATAAATGTCATTTTAAATGAAATATATATAAATATATAAAATCATGAAAATCTTGGAAGCCAAGAAATTCATGGTGGTAAAGAAGTTTAAATGAGTTTCCTTGATACAATTTTACAAAAGAGGCTTGCAAAACCTCAAAAGCCATTCTGTCCATGAGTATACCACCACCCATAAAGACTCAAGGGGATATGTCCAGTAGAAAGACCGAAAAAATCAATACATGCCAAACAATTAATAGGGTCGTGCTACTCTATTCATGCAGACAGAACGGTCAATAAAAGCTTTCTTCCCACTTTGAAAAGGGTGGTCATCCCAGGCTTTTGTGATCCTTATGTGCTCCCTGAGCTTCAATGAATGGTATTTATGTTGTTTCATGAACTGCAGGTTGAGACTCTGAAAAGGGTGATGCAAACGCCCTTAGGGGTCATTGCTAAGGGAATGTCTGGGTTGTTTTTCATGCGTTTCTTGTTTTTCATGTTGTTCATCACCTGAGAGGATATATCCCTTTACTAGACAATAGACCCGGGGGGGCCACTTCCATTCACGAGTGGATACCATGCGCGACCATGGGGTCTCGAAAAGCACCCTAAACACGTAATTTCCATCTTCTGAAAATGCACCCCTTAACAAGTATTGGCGTGTGAAACCCTACCCTTAACAAGTATTGGAAACAAAACGATACTCTTGGCAAATATTCCCTGAAATGAACCCCTAAACAAGTACAGGAATGTTTTATTGTTAGGGTCCTTCGGTCGTCGGCTTAACCTTATTTGGTTTAGTATACGACCCCACCTTCTACACCTCGCGCAAATCGGACTCTAAACACGAAGTTTTGGGGCAAAAAGGACATCCTTTTTAAACATTTTAATTTTGTTTTATAATCCCCGCAAATTCGACCCTAAACACGTAATTTTCCTAGCGAAATAGATACCCTTTTTTCATTATTTTCGTGTTTTTGACACCCTTATCACGTTACGTACGTAACGTGCCCTATCGTGAAAAAGACATCCTTTTTACGTGTTTTTTGGGTCGCGCATGGTATCCACTCGCCAATGTAAGTGGCCCCCCGGAACAATAGATTAAAGATAAATGCTAGTTTGTGGGATGGTATCAAAAGGAGTTTGTACAGAATCCAATAAAATGACCATCCAAATGTCTGTATATGCAATGTATAAATAACTAATATGTGCCATGTGCATGATTCTGGAAAAAAATTGTGAGGTCATTTCCCCCGCATTAATAATACACTGTTCATATGTGCTGATATGTGTTGATGATCTTCGGTGAGATTAGTTTTCAGGTTAGATTTGATGATTTTGCAAAGTTTAGTTTATAAATGTAATTCTACCAGATCTAGATCTAGGATAATATAGTGACAATTAATCTTGGTTTTACAGATTTGCTCCTGAACTCTGTATTAACTGCAACTACTAGATTTCATTTATCATTAAATCAAAATGAATAAAATCACCAATCTTTGATTTCATTCCCCTCAGCTGATCCAGGTTTTAAAGGTCAAACTTGCTTCGGGTTACCATGGACTCCGTCAGATGTTCAAAGGTCACGACCCGCAGGGCAAAGGTCGTGTGTCAAAGAGCGCAATGGGTCAGATCCTCTACCCTCTGGTAGGTTACATCACGCATGAAGATGTAGCAAGGCTTTTACATAGGTAAGAAGTGGGTATTTTTTTCTTTTTGTGAGAAAGGGGTGGGGCAGGGAAACAAATACATGGGGGCTCGGGATTAATTAGCCCCAAAATGCTAAAAAGTGTAAAAAGTAGCCCCCAAAATATAAAATTATTTTGTTGCCTGGGGTGGGATGTATACTAAAATTCTGCATCCATTATGTAATTTTAATGATACAATTATAAATGAACTTCAGATCTTATTACATCAGCTTCAGCCCGGCAAGCTTTTCAGCACACAGGCATTTCAAGGAATTCTGACAGGTAGCTATATACCTCACCTGGGTTGACTGAGTACAATGTGGATCGATTTCTTGCTGAAGGAAATTATTCCATGTGTGGGATTTGAATATATTTTCATTTACTTTATTCATTCACATTTATTGTCATGTCAGGAGAAATTTCCCTTCTCATTAAATCCTTCATTTTGTTCTCGCAGACTTGGGTTGGAGAAAGATGACACTCTCACTTTTGATGATTTTATTGGATGCTTCAAGGATACAGAGGTAAGATTTATTAATCATCTTTGGTTGATCCTTAGTTCTAATTGAAATTAAGGCCAATATACCACATGCATTAAAAAGACTGGTTAATTAAACTACTATGCTGATTGCTAATTATTATGCTCTCTATATTGATAATGTCTTGAAAGCAACAAATCACTATTTAAAATGTAAATTGGAAATGAAGAAGTAAGATTTATACTGGTAATTCATATTTGGTTGATCCTATAAAGTTCTAATTAGAATTAAAGCAAACATACCAGATTCAATTTTAAAAATCGTTGATTGAAGCTAATAATTATGTTATCTAAAGTCTGAATTGATAATATCTTGAAAATATTGAAATCACTGTTTAAAATTTGAATTAGTAATAGTAGAACAGAAGTGAGTTTTATAATGCATACTTTGGTTGATCCTAAATTCTAATCAAAATTGAAGCCCATATTCCACATTCAATTAAAAAAATGGTTAACTTGAAGCTAATGGTTATGAATATAATTAGTCAAATAAGTCAATAAAAGCTTTCTAAATTGATATAATATTGTAATGATGTAAACGCAGTGATACCACTATTTAAAATTAAAATTGGTAACTTTTCAATGAAATCCTGCCACTTTTTTTCATTGTAACATGTGTTATGTTTATATTTGATTTTTTTTTCAAACTTGTCTAATTGGGTGAAGAATATTAAAATGGTTGTTGCCAATTTAAATAGTGAAAACATATTAATTAGAACTTAGTAATTTTTATAGCTCAATGAGTTATGAAGTATTTATGCCATTCTGTTTTCTGTTAACAGGTTGTCCAGCGTGAGTGGATGAGTCCCGTTGCGAAAAAGCGTGTAGCGGCTGAAAGACGTAAGGTAAACCCTGAGGAGCACTTGCGTGATAAAAATCGGGCCGTTCCGCTTCAGAAATGTACTGCAGTATACGGAAATGCATTGCTAAAAGAGAAGTGCAAGCATAGGTAACTATATCCTTACATATTCATGTACAAGAATAAGGGTTTCCAAGAAATCAGAAGCTAGATTCTTAAGTGGCTGCCCTGGATAAACAAGAGGTTATTTTTAATATCGTTAATACTGTCTTATTAGAAGTAGTAGCAATAGTCATAGAAGTAGAAGGATTAGTAGTAGTAGTAGTAGTAGTAGTAGTAGTAGTAGTAGTAGTAGAAGTAGTAGGAGTTGTAGGAGTAGTAGTAGAATAAGTAATAGTAGACTAGTAGTGGACTTGAGTAGACTTGTAGTAGTCATAGTAATATCATGGACATAGTTGATATTATTGCTATTTCTACTCAGTCTGTTTCTATCATTATTTTCATTGCTTTTATTATCAGTATATCAGAATTATTATCATTATTATAGTTATTAGTAATATTGATATTGTCAGGACTATAAATATTGTAATTAATATCATTATTATTTTCTAGTGATTTTAACCTGAGGAACTACCTAGCCCCAGCCTGCTTTGAGCCTGGAGGAACTGTTCTTGGTGTCCAAGTCCAGGAATGTCTAGCTCTCTTAGGAGCGCATCTCGATGAGGAGGAGATGATTAAATTATGGACAAGGTAGGCATTCTAAAATCCTTAACAGACAAAGGCCCCATCTTACAAAAACGATTGATCCAATCATCCAAAATTATGGAAAGCCAGCAAAGGTCAATGTATTTAATGCATGTTTGTTTAGAATACTTTTCAGATATGCTGTATATTCAAACATAATTTTCTTTAAAATTCTGCATGCTTCCTTTTTTACGAAGGGTATTGTGCAAATTTTCTGTAGAAAAAATATGACATCTATAGAATTCCATACAGTTGAGGTTGATCGGACCAATTCATCTTTGTAAGACTAGTAGACATGGCATGACAACCTTTGTTTTAAAACCAGGTAGCTGTTAATATACTGGAGTAACAGCTAGTTGCTCTCATTTGATATATGCATGACACTGTCAATGATATGTTCTACAGTAATTTGCAAGGTTTGAACAGGTGGATTAGATAAGAATGCATGAATTATGATGGTTTAGAACTCCATCAGAAAGCAGAGATGCCACTTTTCAGACGCAATTCTGAATTCAGACTTTTTAAACCCTATTTTCGGTGATGGAAAACACCCTTTTTATGGAGGGAAATGGTAATTCTAGATAATTTTCAGACTTTTAAGCAATTCCAAGTAGCATCCCTGAGAAAGTTTGGTTGCTGCATAAGCATCTCTTGGATAAAACAGAGTTTTGTTTAATAAAAAAAAGTCTTTTCATGAAACAGAACAAGTGTGATGAACATTAGGTGGCAGCGGTGGGATATTCCTGTATGGTTTGGGAATATTCACTTACCAGCTAAAATCAATTGTTATGTGCTACTTTCAGAGTGAGAAAAGTTGTGCAAAGTGGATAATATTCACTGTGTTGTAGTCGTTTCTTATATTAACGTCTATGGAGAACACTAAAGGACAAGTTTTCTAGCCATTTTTCTAAAGGGCTGTAAAAAGGCTATAAAATGGGAGAGAAAACGGCTTCAAATAGGCTGCAAAACAGCAAGTAGCTCTTTAAGTTTTTGCATTGCAAATTTAGAATTTAATGAATGACTTATAATCAGTAATGGCATAATATGCAGGATTTTGTTGATTATGGTAATTGTGTTTATTTTATGTTTTATTAGTTCTTCAATGATATTTTTGTGACTTTTGTTGAAATATAATTATACTTGTTTCTTTTCGTGGATATAATATTGAAAGCATCCGAGCTTTCAATTATATTATTTGTGATCTTTGTTGTAATGTAATTTTATGTTTTCTAATCTTAGGTATGATGTTGAAAACACTGGAGCATTGGATAGTGCCTGGTTTTTCATGCAACTCGGATTAGACAGCAATGGACGTTACAACCCAAGAGCTCGAACAGCACCCCCATCAAGACGGCACAAATCATCTCAGTTGCCTTCGACTGTAAGTCTTTGACTATTAGAATTCTAGTGTATGAAATTTGTTATTCATTTTTTATGTATTTATTATTTGATATGTAGAAGCCATTAAACAGCTGCTCTGCTGAAGCCAGGGTGGTCATGTTGCATTATTGTAGAGCGCCTAAAGTCTTCTGATAAAATAATGCACTAAATAAGCAAGTAAATTATTATTAGTAGATTGACAAAACTTAGCACATTAAATTAAAATTTAATGGCTTCGATCTAAAAAAGCTGAACTTGTTAAAAATTCCTGATATATGGTAATGTTGATTTTCAGAATGCTCATTTCATGGGTTCTATGGTGTTTGATCTTGCGACAATTGCTCTGATGGAAAATCTGCGTGTTAAGTCATACATAAAACCTAACCTTCAACCTTTATCAATATATTTACATTATTCGGAACTGAACTCTAACCCAGTAACCTCTGAGATATTAAGAATGGAACAATTGTCGTGTCACCCATTTCATCATCATATTTCAATTAATTTCTCCCTTTTTTTCTTAGTATTCAGATATTCAATAGAAGTATTATATTTTATTTTCTCCAACTTTAATATTTCCTCTTATACAGCCAAAGATCCAAGAGGAAGAAGAGTTGGACTTTCCTGAATCACCACGGATCCCAACACCGCCCTCTAACGGCAGGCATTTGAACAGTCGAATGGGACCAGCACGAGCACTGTCAAGTGATGTCATTAGTTACATTATCAGAAAAGTAGGTTAATTTTTTGTTACTATCTGTATTCTAAACACTCGCATATTGATTTTAATGCTATTTTGAATATTTTCATTTATGTTTCACAGTAAATTGCCATAATTTACTACTTGGTCACATAACCTTTGAATATACAGTGCATCCCACAAAAAAGGAAACCCGTTTTCAGAGACAGATTTCACAATTATCAAACATCTTTTTACTATAAATTTTATACTCGTGGCAAGAGTGGAATCTCATCCCTGAATTGAAACCAACAATTTTGTTTACACATGGCAGATTACAAACATTAATATCAAGGCATATCAGAAACAATTTGTGCAGAAACTCACCTGTGAATCTGAATCCATTCTCATTTCATGGATCCTCGAGATGCTAATGAGCCATCGTTGAATAAGCAGTCGTATCAAGAACCAGTCTTGTTGAATATTTCTGCACAATCTGTATTTTTACATTAAAGTTTCAAACTCTTTTCGCTTATTAAAGGGGAGTTCACCCTGACAAAAAGTTTATCGTAAAAATAGCAGAAAAAATAATAAAAAATATTGCCGAAGGTTTGAGAAAAATTCATCAAATAATTAAAAAGTTATTAGAATTTCAATGATTTGATTTGTGACGTCATATGCGAGCAGCATTCCTACATAGTGAATGGTTAAAAATCAATGAAATGTCATTTTCTCAGAAAACTGATAATGGTTTTCACTGTACCTTTTGTATATCAATAGACAAATCATTTCACACCCGATCATGAATAGAAAACAAAATTAAGTCATCAGGAACCATACAAAATTTGAAATTCATGCATTTTATAATACATAACACATGAGGCAGCTGCTCGTTTATGTTTATCACAAATCCAAAACTTTGAACTATAATAACTTTCTTACTCTTTAACGGATTTTCCTCAAACCACCAATATTTTTTACTATTTTTTCTGCTATTTGCACAACAAAGTTTTTTTCAAGGTGAACTTCCCCTTTAATGTATGAATTGTTCATCCCATATTAGGTATTGAATTAAAGTAGAATAATTGAAAAAATATGATTATGTAAATGAAATTTCATAATTCATTTGCTTTTGAAGAAAAAAGACATGGGAATCCTGGTTTCCTTTTTTTCTTGGACGCACTGTATAGTTTAGTATTCTTTAGTTTGATGATACTCAAATGCGTCAAAAAAGTAAGCCTTTAATCTAATCGCTTACTTGTCATTACATCATAAGATTTGAGAATGTTGAGATTGGCTGGTCTTTTTATGACCTTTTTGTGACCAAATATATTTCAACAATAGAATACATGATGCACCATAAAGCCCTCACATTTGTTCATTTTTTGCCACAGATACTTTCAGAAGTTCCACAATGCACCATTGATTGATAAGTTGTATTGTCTCTTTTTTGCAGCTGGAGCAGCCGTTCAACAACCTAATGTCCTCTTTCCAGATGGCGGATAATACGGGGAATGGACTCCTAGGCATTGAGCAGTTCAGGAAGGTTCTGTGTGACTATGGTATCAAGATGCAATATGTGGATGCAGAGATGATGATGGAAAGGTAATAGGAGTGGGTTGTGACGAGACGGTAATGGGGGAGGTGATAATATGGAGTATGGACTCTTGGGCCCCGTATTCTGAACTCGGGGTTTAAGTTAAACCCTGGTTTAAAGTTGTGGTTTAACTATGGATAGCCAATTGGGGCTGAAATCCCTACCAGCAATTCTAATTTATTAACTCATTTGACACTCAAATTGTTCACAATTGTCTGGGAATGATAACTGAAGTATTTTTCTTTATTATGAAAGCAAAAGGAAACAAAGTAGTAAACATAAGAAATATACAATATAAACAGAATTTTTAATGTTTGGCTCCCCATAATTTTAGCACAGAGTTAGACGGTAGTCTATTAAAGTTAAACCGTCTTCAGGATACAGGCCTTAGGCATTAAGCTATTCAGCAGATGATTTAATTACTGTATATTTGGGTGTGTGTGTGTGTGTGCCTGTTTTGGGGGCAGGGGATACAGATTTAAGCATCCTCAAGAAAATGATACTTGTGTTTATATAAAACCAGAAGGTGCTGAAAAATATAAATAGAATAAGAATGAGGGAGAAAGAGAAGAAGAAGGGGAGGAGGAAGAAAGAGAGATGGAAGAGGAGAGGAAGGTGAAGGAGAGAAACAAGAAGGAGGAACTAGAGGAAAAGTGATAAGGAGGAAGGAGACAAGGGGAAGAGGAAGAGGAGAAGAAAAAAAGCAGATGGATCATGTGGAGGAGATGGAGGAAATAAGTATGACACATCTAGGTGATCATCACCTGGACAGAGGACCCAATTTATTTCACTTAAGATATATAATAAAATGATAATAGTTACATTTACTATAGTGCTTCATACGTTGATTTCTAAGTTCTTTACATTGTAATCAGTATTAGCCTGGTCATAAGGTCCATCACTGTTCCACACATAAAGTGCACCATCTCCACTCCCTTGGGAGTATCCTGGCCAGGCAACCGTTTATTGGTCCATGCGTGCCAAAGTAATCACATTGACGCTCACATACATGCACCCATTTAATACCTGGGTGGAGAGTGACAAATGTGGATAAGTGCCTTGCCAAGGGACATTAGTGCCACGTGGGATTCAAACCCTCGACCCTTGGTTTAGGAGTCAAGTGACTGAACCACTACACCATGACACTTCCACACGATGGATCCATTCATCTGAAACTTACAGTATGTTGTCATGAAGTTGACTTTAAATATACTCTCTCTTTTTCTTTAGGTGCGGACTGAGGAGAAAAGATGGCCGAGTGATGTACAGGGATTTTCTTCTCAAGTATATGATGAGGTCGGCTAATGGTATCGCTCATAGGATTATTATGGATTCAAAACACAAGTGAGTACAGTGAATTAAAAAAATATATATTTTGTCATTGGGGATTGACCTTATTAGGTCAATGAGAACTTTGTCATTCTCACATGTTGAATTCTCTCAACCTCAATGTAGTGGAACTGCTCTTCATGACCGTTTTTGGTTTCTTGAAAATTTCTTGAAATGAATTTTAATTGAATGGTGTATATGACCTTTCAGCACAATGAACATGCAGATGTTTGTAAAATTATACTTGCATACACAATCTTGTTATCAAAAAGGCAATATTTCCTCCCATTATGCTTCTCTTAATGAACTACTCAAACCATGATAATTTGAGAGTTTCATGTTAAGTAGAGAAAGCTGAAAAACTGAGATAATTCATTTCATAAAGCATATTGGTGTTTGATTGTGCATACCTTATCTTATTGCTCAATACAAAAATGCTTATAATTTACTATCATTCTATACCTTCAGGTTTAATACTAGATTAAATACCCCTCAGGGATATATATGTGTGGATGAAGCGGAGGCTAAGCTTGTTGAACTCATCCACAAAGACTTCCTCAGTCTTCTTGGCGCTTTCAAGTAAGTAGCTCTTAACTGTGTATTATGAGAATAGATGTTATATTTAATGTTAAAATAGTGTGTATTTCCTCAAAGATTATGCCTCATGAAATTAACATGGAATATGAGTATATAGACTAATGTGTGATCCTTTGAACAACTTATCAGTAAATTAGTCCATGTACCGGTACTTCTATTGACAAGTCCAAGGGTGTGAGTTCAAAAGTCACTATTTTCATAAATTTTTTATGCAGAGATTCTTGTTTTCTTGACTTTAAATTGAGGCAAGACTTAAAAAAATACAAGTCCAAGATTTGTAGCCTGAATTCGAAATGAGTTCCTGGCCCTTGAGGTTCTGGAAAAAAATTGTGTCCCCTGCCAAATGAGCTCCCAATCTTGAATACTGAAGCTACAACGCTGTTATGGGTGACTATTGTAATGAATATTGTGTTATGGAAGCTATGCTTTATCTTTCTCATAACACTTTCAATTTTTGAGTTTGTATTTTATGTTTTTTTTTTCTAGATCCCTTGATGTTTACAATCTCGGACTACTCACCCAGCGAGATTTCAAAGACACCGTAGAGAAAGTATTCAACATTCGCATGACCAAAGACCAGTTTAATGAGATCCTATATGAGTATGGGCAGGAGGATGGACTTGTCATGTACCCACAATTCCTTGCTGTTTTCAACAGGAAGAGGTATGTCTTTTTATCATATACTGCATCATGCATACTTAAAGGAAGTATGATTATTTTATGAATTTTGTGAGATTATCTTGTGGCATCAGTGGGATTTTGACCTGTCAAAGTGGTTAATGTGTTATTGGTTATCTTAACCAATTAATTCTTCACATTTATTACACTAATGGGGCTACCCTGTGTAAACAAGACTTGATAATGATGTTAATAACAATATCATCTAAAGCTCAGAATTACGAACAAGAGTCTAGCCCACGTAAAAATTTTAATTTCCACTGCCTGATTCTGAAAGCAATGGGATATATCCACCTGACTGATTAGTTATTGAAATATATTATTTTCCTTTTCCTAGGTTTATACCACATGAAATCCAGTCTAAGGAGTTCAGTACCATAAAAAGAGTCTTGTTGACCCAACATATATTGTGATCACTGAAAAATCCAGACTGTTATGTTTTCTTGTGGCAGCGGTGGGATGAAGGCTCGTCAAAATTTTAATGTGTTTTGAATATCTTTTCCATCTCTTCTTTTTTGGTTCATACGAGACCACATCTAATTTGAAGTTCAGAATCATCATTAGGAGTCTTGTTGACCTATCATATATTGTGATCACTTTACAATTCTAAATTGTACACTTTCTTGTGGCAGCGTTGGGATAAGGGCTACTGGTATTCAAAAATTGCTATTGTGCTTTGGAAAATCTTTTCCACTATGTTTTCAGTCTATACCATATCAAATCCAGTCTAAAGTTCAGAGTCATCATGAGGAGTATTGTTGACCTATCATATATATTTTGGTCACTGTACAATTCTGAATTGAATATTTTCTTGTGGCAGCACCAGCTGTGGGACATATAGACAATTCAATATGGCCAATATGTTTTCAATATCTTTTCCATTCCTCTTTTGGGGTTTATGCCATATCAAATCCAGTCTAAAGTTCAGAACCATCAACAGGATTCTTGTCCACTTTACATTTTTTTAACCTGTACTCTTCTGCAGTGTTACACTTCCTTGTGGCAGGAGTGGGATATATGGACTAGCCAAAATAGATAATGTGTTTTGCATATTTTTTCCATTTCCTATTTACAGGTTTATACCATTTCAAAATCACACTAAAGTTCAGAACCATCAACAGGAGTCCAGTCCACCTGACATCTATCGTGCTCCTGAATCGCTGGACGAAGAAGAGCAGGGAGACGAGATGGGGGTGTGGCTTGCACAGTCAGCAGCCAATGAGGAAGAAGCCATGGAGACATCGAAGCCAGTGGTTGAACGGGGGAACACAAAGAAACTGGAAGGAAGATATAGGCCTGTCTCAGAAGTAAAGAGAAATTTAAATCATACATTTGAATTAAATTAAATTATAGAACCTGGGAAAATGCAGGAAAATTGAAGAAGCAGAGTTTTGGAATATTAAACAAAAGGAACTTGTGTGAATTGGGACTTGACTGTTCATGCAGGACAGTGATAACTTTTTGCAATCTTGCATTTAGAACCAGTGATTGGCAAAGTATATTTATGCCACCATAACCTCAATTAGCATGAACTTTAATTCAAATGTTGCTTTATTTGCATCATCTAGTTTGTCTATCCCCATTTTTTAATTTTAATTTTATCCAAAATGGGATGGGAATGATACAAAATTGGGCTCTACATCAGGCAAAGTAATAATAAGCCAAAGTGATCATTTGACCTTCTATCAATTAGGTCAAGTACCATCTAAACGAAATAAAACATTGACTGAAAAGGGTTTTGCCGATGAAGATATCCATGTAGAATTTAGACCAACTAGTTTTAGCCCAAGCATACATGAATCCTCATATAATGTCCTTTCCACCTTCCACCATGTCTTAAAATAGATTGCTGCTGAGGTCGAGGTACAGTTGAAGAAGAAAGGATACACGGTTCAAGACTCATACAACAAACTTGATCCTAAGTATACCAGTAGATTATCAAAGACACAGCTACATAGGTGGCTTTCAGAGTAAGTATTGCCTGCATGGAAATGAACAATTAAGTTACAATTACAATGACCCTGGTAACTTTCATGAGCAGCTCATGTTCCGTCATCAATATTCAGAATTAAGTTTTCAATTTATAAAATATTGGTTCATGTGTTCATCTGACCAAGCTCCGATATATTGTGATGATATTAATTCATGTTTCAGTAATGACCTATTTCTGCTGCTGTATAAAATCAAACTTTGTTTTTTAAATCTATATTATTTTTATCTTCATATTTGACTTGTGAAAAAGAGTTGAATGAAATTGAATTTTTTGTGATGATTATTTTTTGTTCTTCTTTTCCTGCCAGTATGGGTATTGTTCTTCACCCAACCGAACTTCAAGATTTATGGAAAGCCATGGATATTGCTCGGGACGGCCTAGTTCATTACGCTGAGTTGTTTGATTTCTTCCTCCATAGATCAAAAAGGAAACCAATAGCAGGTAAATATTCATCCTTGAATCCACTAAAGGCTGATACAAGAACTGTCATCCCCCTTTCCATCAGTATGCATGTTCATTTATTCATCAATCCATCTTATTTATTGCTTCCAAATTTATTTTAAAACCATTGTTGCATCAAACTTGAACTTGTCTCGTGTATCCTACTTTACTGATATGATTTGATGAAAGTATTTAAGGTGATGTGGACTTAGTTGTGTGATATTTCACTACTTCCTTCAATCATGTGATATATGTTGCTATTTCCCTCAAAGAAAAAAAGCATCTTTCAGAAAAGCTAAGGCTGCCAACCAGCCTTTTTCTGATGAGAAATAGTGATGACATGAAATAAATTCCAGTGCTTGACATGCTCTCTATTGATTTATCTATTCCATCAGCGATGTCAGTAGTCATTCGTGTAAGTTTTACATCCATTAGACATTTTTTACCATTTCCCTCAGATAAGGAAGCTTCTTTAAGAAGAAGAATAGCCAAGACTGTCAACCAACCTTTCTCCAGTGAAAAATAGCAGTGAAATGAAAAAAAATCTGATAATTAACATACTGTAGTTGGATTAACCATTCCATCTGCCATGTCAGTAGTTAGTAGTCCAAGTTTTAAATCCCTTCAGACAAGGAAGCATCTCTAAGAAGAGCCAAGGCTGCTAACCAGCCCCCTCCTGTAAGGAATAGCAGTGAAATGAAAGAGATGATGGAACTCTATAAAATCCCTGTGTCTACGGTGGTAGAGAAGGTCAGACCAGATGTAAGTGAAAAGAATTAATCAATTGTTCTTACTTTCTTCGATATCATTAATGAGAAGAATTTTGTCGACATTCTCTGTAACAAGTGTATGTAAAAGTCAGATGTCAGTGCCAGTTGATTTGTATCTGGTGTAATAGCGCCATCTGTGCTAGTGAGGTGATAATACAGTTGTCCGATACTTGACTTGGTTACGGTAATAATAGGGTTGATCTTTGCTACAAAGTTGCATCGAAGTCTTAATTATTTGTCGTGGCAGCGGTGGGATAGTCATCATTCGTTGAAGAGGAAAGGTAGTCAAGAAATCAAAATTTTCCAACATTCCCCTTCATTCCCCCTTTCTGTTCTACTGTTAATCAGTCTAGCAATTCTTACAAAGTAAGTTGTTAGGAGTAAAACTGATAAATACATGTCCTTTGTCATATGACAGCATTTGAAGAAGGAGATAGGGCCTTTGTTTTGTTTCACTTTATGTTGATTTTGAGGGTGTTTTATGGTGTATTTTTTTCTACCATTAGGTCGTGAGTAACTGGAATGGTCTGAAGGAAAGACTACAAGCTCTTGATCCAAATGGTTATGCGACCATATCCACTCCTGAATTTCAGGTAAAAAAATATTCTTATTTTATTATGTGTAAAAATATGGGATTTTTTTAATTGCCTTTTAATGATAAAAAAATGGAAACAGTTATAACAATATGCCCAGGTTATCTGTTCTAATTACATAAACAAACATAAAATAAGAGATATGCACATATCAAATGAGTTTATTTAAACAAGAATGTAAATAAGGTTATTCATCAAACAGCTTAATAGAAAGTTGTTATGACAGATGAAATTTTTTGAAGCGATTAGTCTATTAATAGTAGGAAAATGTAATTTGAGTATTACTGTATTTAAAAACTTTGAGAAAAAATGAATTCTGAAGGTACCAAGTATGTGTGTACTCTTATAAGCCATTGCATACTGATCAATTGCAATTAAATTGAGGTCCTAGAAGTTTGCAATTTTATTGACGATTTTGTAAATTTGATTGCAAATAAGATACTGAATTCTCTGTGTGTTTAATATTATGTGGGCTGGAGTCTCTGTAAAATATTTGTTACAGCAAAATCATTCAGTTTCCAATGGGTTGATGTTATCATTGTAAATATGAATATATTGTGTGTTTTTTTTTGCAGAGGCTTGCACAAAGGTTTCAGTTTCGGTTATCATCCAAGGAGCTTCAAAGACTAGCAGTGAGCTTTGACCATCATCAAACGGGGAAGTGAGTATTAGGTCATTCACCAAAAGTCAGAGCCTGTTTCGTTCCCCGAGGGATCCCACTATGTTTCTACCACTTATCCTTACGATCTTCATCAATTCTGTGGCAGAAGCACCTTTATTGTAAAATTCGAAAGCGCTATTCCTCTCCCAAAGCGGATTTCTGCGGCATTCTTTTCTTCTTTGTCTAATGAATGTGAGAGTTAGTGATGCAAAGATACATGATGCATGAAAGATGAGGCTCTGGTGTTTTTGTAAGATGCCCCCAATAAACTTTTTAGGAATGAAGCCTTTATTAAAGATTTTGTCATAGTCTTAACTATATAACATTAGCATTAATTCTTTTGTCAGGTAACTGTTTACCAGTGACACGGTACTAAAAAGTTAGAGAAAGTATGCAAAGCTCTGGTCTGAGAGATTATTTCTCATAGAGATTTTGAATTGTGTCATTAACGATGATGACATCTGTTTGTTTTATTTCTATATTGCAGCTTTCATTATATAGACTTCTTGCGATTGTTTACTGATAATAAGAAACCAAAGCAGGGAGGGAATGCATATCATAGGAACTTCCACAAGATAACGGTAAGTTATTCTAATTTTCCTTCTCCTCCAGTTCCTGCAACGGGCCCCAGGGGCCCGTTGCAGAAAGAGTTGCAATCAATCGCAACTCTAAAAATCATGCGCAACTTGATTTTCAACCAATCAGCAGCGCGCATTTGGGACTTGTGATTGATTTTTTGGCTTGCGTTTGAACGCAACTCTTTCTGCAACGGACCCCAGTTCCTCGTTCTTATGAAATTGTGAGAAGCCAAATGTTTCAAAATTGTATTCATACGAGTGCTTTTCATACTTACTGTGCTCTTTCCTAATTCTTTAATGGTGAAGACAACTATCATATCTATTTATCATTCCAAGGCATGTAAGAATGATTTGGGAATCAAATGAGCTGATTCTTGTGTTAGAGATTTATGTCACAACTGGCTTTCCATATTGAATTAAACCACAACTTTGGACCAGAGTTTAAATTAAACCTGACTTCAGAATACAGGCCATTGACTTCAAGACTTGACGTTGATGTCCATTTGATATTTTTAAACCACTTTAGAAATAGTCTTAACACTTCAGAATGATTAATTTCTCCTTAATTTGATATCTAATTCAACTAAATTTTGAAACTGTTTTGGTACGATAATTGTGGCAGACTATCATCCATGAATAAGTACTTCATGATTCAATCTCCATAACTTCAAGACTTTTGTCATTCATGCCTTGTCATCTAAACTTAACAGTTAACATCGTCCACATCGTCCGGGCAAAATTATTATTATTATTATATATCTCCTCTGCCTTATCACCTTATAGCACCAAACAGCCAAGGGACCGGAAGAAGTAACTGTCACAGAAACATTTGACCGGATTGGCAAAAAGGTATAAGAAGAATAATCAATTATTTTAGATTGATGTAGCAGTCAGAGAAATTGTTTGAATTTTTTTTATACAGTTTTAATCTCCTCATGTAAGTTTGAAACCATAAACCCATAAAGTAAGAAATATCAATTTCTTAATTATTGTATTTAACAGTGCCTGATTTGTCTCTGTTTATGATACAATATATTCAGTTATCAGAATACAAATGTACAAATGCGTATGATAGTGTAGAAATATAATGTATGGTATAACCCTACTTCTAGCAAAATTCAAGAATGCCTCTTAAAAAGAAAGTTTATTCGGCAAATCACTATATATCCTCTATTGCCACATGCAGACATTTTTTGGGGTGGAAGGGGGGGAGATGAAAAATCAATTATGAAACCACCTCCAAAGCAAGGGAGTAGTGTCTGAGCTTGTCAGGGGGGCACTTTTGCATTTTCTACAGTGAAATTAAAGGATTTCGTTCACACTTGTGAGTTTTGTGAAAAAAGTTTTAAAAAATGTAAGTTTTGAAGATTTCAGGGGTGGGGTGGGCAACTGCCCCCTATGCTTCGTACGAGCATGATATCCTCTTTCATCTTCTTAAATTCTGTATTTATGATCTTTCTTATGTTCCTAGATCCTTGGTGATTGGCGCAGCATACGACGTGCCTTTAAGAAGGCCGACATCAACGGTGACGGCCACCTCAGCATACCCGAATTCCGTCGCATCCTGGCCAACATGAAGGTCCACATCGCTGACGAGGATTTCTACCACATCGTCAGCGAGGTCGATGAAAACATGGACGGCAGTATATCCTACGATGAGTTCCTGGCTCAGCTAATGCCTTCATGAAACCGATTTTTTCATGGATCAAAATGAATGTCCTTTGGCAGAATTTCATGCTCAGAAATGCCAAGTCTCTGGCATCATGTGTGAGACTCCGGCATGAGGGATTCTTGCTCATCCCCTCATATCTTTTCTCATGCATGTATCACAGCCTATCCCCATGACAATGCCTGTGATTTCATGCCGAGTCACAGAAAATCTCACACATAGCTTGATCTTTGAACTTGGTGTCTTTGCATGAACCAAAAAGTCAGTGTTTTTCACTGGCCATTGTTATAAGCTACTGAAATCCTTGCCTCTGATTGGCGCAGAGCAAATTTTTCAGCGAAAAATCACTGATAAAATTTTTCATGCAAAACTTCCCTGTACTTAATGACGCATTAATTGCACAAAATATTTTGTCAGTGATTTTCTTCGACAACTGTTCTAAGCTACTGAAATTCTTGCATCTGATCGTTATGTACAAATTGTTGTTATAAGCCACTGAAATCCTTTCATGTGATAGGCCGAGAGCTAGTTTGTTATTCACATTCACTTGCAAGAACATTAATAATATACAAGAAAAACAGTTCAAATAAACTCGCTTGGTCTCTTGTTGTTCTTCATGGATATGACCAAATGCAATAAACATTTAAAAAAAAAAATACATATAGATATTCAGAATATCACATGAGCCCAGTAATAGTAATGTAATTTCTGATCAATGGTAAGTTTTTAAACAGCAATGGTCTTGCTTGGCTGATGCCATTTTGATTGCAATTACATGTTTATTCTGCTATGGAGCCCAGAACTTGTCTGAATGAAAAAAAAGAACAACTTTGAACCGAAATCCAGTTTTCATAATGAAAGATCAAACTCAAAGAACAATTTTTTTTAAATATTTGGCTACAAATGGTTACACCAAAGATACAAGTCTAAGGCTTAACTTAATCTGGAATCCTGAATGCGACTGAGGAGTTTAGGCCAGTTTACAGCAGAGGGTAACAAATTTGCAAAGATTAGATTATTCCTAGCTGAAAAGTCCTTTTAAGCTGTACCTAGTCTTCGGAAGTATTTTCAGTCATTAAATGGAAATGTTTAGTTTGACATAAGTTTCAAAGAAAATGCAAAGGATGATTATGAATATTTCTAATATCTTGTAGACAATTGGTGGTGAAGTTAGAATGACTCCCGGGGTTTGAATTTGCAATAATTTTTGACAGTTGTTACAGCTGGTAACAACTGACTTCTGGTGCGTTATTGTTCAGAGCAAAATATAAGTCCGTCGGGGATAGGAAATGTTATATTCAAACTCTAGGTAGGCAATATCTGTATATTTTATTCTTCACTTTGGCAAAGATCAAGTTATCATCAACATTCCTATTTTATTGCTGCATTTTTGTCCAAAAATATACCTGAAATCGGTAGTATCCGATAGAAGATATGTTTGTAAGTTAGACATTTCAATCTGTATGGTGAAACGGTTAATTTGATATTTCCATCCTACATTATGCCAAATTAAGAATTCAGTGATTTGCTTTCCTTTGTGTTTTTATAACATGGAACAAAAGATTTTTTTAATTATATTTTGGTAATGCATGTTTTGTAAAATCTAGTTCATGTCAATCAAATAGCAGCTTACATGTGTAATACTTATTTGAGAATCATGGAATGATACTAAATTATTTTCATTAAGCAGTCATGTGTTTTTATGCAAAGTGCAGTGTAACATGTTACCTATTGATAAAAATTTCTGAAATAACATACATGTCCATGAATACGAGATTGTAAGAGAAAAATCGGGACTACAAAAACATACCTTTTCTTTGTCTACTGTATATTTTACTCCATGTTTTTTTTTTTTTTGGAGGGGGGGGCGCGAACCAGGTCATATCCCCCAATTCAAATTCAGCTGATCTTCACCATTTTGAGAATTCGTAGGGAAATATTCTAATTTAAGTAACATTCCGAGGTAAAAAAATTCTAAGGTATATTTTCTTCAAATGGTGAAATGGTGGAATTTTCACAAGATATTGTACCTATGTTTTATATATTTTAGTGTATGTATACAGAGAATTTGTATATATAGGTAAATATATTGTATTTGTTGCTGTTCTGTGATGAGGTCTTAGAGATGAATTTATTTTTGTCTCAGAGTATATACTTATCATCTCATTTGTAAATATTTCATATGGTGAGGAAATATTATAATAAAACTATCAAATGAATAATGACTACTTATGTTAAAAGCTTTCCCTCTGGATACAATACTCGTTAAGTTTCCCTTATTTTTCTTCATCTTTTTTGTTTTGCATTCTTCTCTATAAGTACAGGCCACCGTCTGGCGTATTGTCGTACTGTGGTACATTCATGGGTGATAGGTCAATTTCAAGAACAACAAAAATAAATAAGGAAAATAAAAGATGGAAGAGAGGAAAAAGAATTAAAAATAAGAATATCTATAGACAAGACAAGTAGTAGAATAAGAAGTGAGCAAATTGAAAAAGGGGAAAAGGAGAACAGAAGATGTGTAAAAGAAAGAAAGGGGGAAAAATCAAGTGAGAGGAGAAAAAGTTGAAGTAGGAGGTTGAGGAGTTAAATGGATGGTCCAGGCTGGAGATATTTATGTATCAATAAGTAAGAGTAAAATTCACAAAGCAAAATGCTGAAAATTTGATCAAATTTGGATAACAAAGTTATTGAATCTGAAAGATTTGCATTATTCTGGTGAAACAGGCATGTCTTAAAGAATATTCATTAGGTGGGCTGATGATGTCATACCTCAACTTGTTCTTTTGTATTTTATATGAAATTAGGTTTATTCAAAAATTTTCTACCAAGAACTGAAACAATTTAATTGACAACTGATTAAGTGCATCAGTTACTTATTGCCACAACTTATTTCATCATAATGGAGACACATCATTTACACATGAACGAATAAATGAAACATTCATGATTTCATGTAATGACATTAGAGAAAGGAAAGTGGAGATGTGACATCAGTCCACCTAATGAATATTCATGACAATGTGCATATAACTGTTTTCATAAAATATTCCTAAATTTTAAAATTTAATAACTATGTTATGTGTTATCCGATTTTGATGAAATTTTCAGCATTTTGCTCTGTGAATTCTACTCTATTTATTTAAATTTAAATAATTTCAGCCCGAACCATCCCTTTTAAGAGAAAGATTGATTTCATTTAAATGCTTTGTAAACATTTTGCCTCAAATTATGTCATATTGGTGTAACAAAACCGTCTGCCTTCCAACTGATAGGGAAAGATGGCCAAACATTTGATTGGCAGGGTTCCCACAGAAATTTGAAAACAGAATTCCATGACTAAATTGCTGCTTTCCATGATTTCCCGTGACGTCCCGGGAATTGTGTAGAATTTGGGATGTCACAAAACTGGGGAAAATGGAAATCATGAGCACCAATTATAATAGCTGAGTATATGATCAGAGTATGAAAGGTGTGAGACATGACAAACTGGAAAGCTGCCATAGCCAAGAGAAAATGCAATTCCATGACTTTTCACAAATTTTCCAAATTTCCTGACTTTCCATGACCACAATTTTTTTTCCAGTTATTCTTTCAAGGAGTTTGCCAAAAAATCTATCACTTTTCTGTTATCAAAACTTCCCTTTTGTCAAGGTGAACTTTCCTTTCAAGAATTACAATTACATCAATAAATCTATTTCAGACAAATTACAGACAAGATTTACATTCTTTGTTTACAAACTTAACAAACTGTTTTATTAAAATTAAACCATATTTTTTTACAAGTCTCCATGCTAAAAATATGTCTTGATATCGTAATTGTTGAGAATGAAAAGAAATTGTCTCTACATTGGAGCAAGCGCATGGACACTTTATACAACATTCTTTTTGTCTTAGCATGAGAAAATCAAACATACATGTATAACAAAACTGAGGATAGAATGTTTACTTTCCTTTTAAGTGATAAATTAAGTCGTCATTGATTGTACATTACTTCAACATTCTCCATGTTTATTTGTTGAAACCTATCAATACCAAAACATACAAAATATTAAAAGAAGCTAAATCTAAGAAACATCGATGGTTGCTGTGCATTTCATATCAACGAGTGCATATCAGGAACCCCCACCCCCCTCCGAAAAAAACAACATACAAATTGGAAAGGAGGTTAAAACTCTACTGACATTCACTATTTACACAATATCAACATGATCCTTGAATAATTGACACCATGAGTGATATATCTACATCGTCTTGTTGGAATCCCGTTGAAAAGATAATTAACACAATTCATATCCTAATTGAAATACACATAGGGGGACTGTAACACAACACTCGGTGATCGATTGTAAAGTTGATTTGTATGATAGATAGTACATAATATTAAATGCGATCAATTGTAAAATCAACCTTACGATCAATCGCTACACTTGGTGCTACAGGCACCAGAAATTTTCAAACTGCAAAAAACACTCCCTTATTTTGATAAAATAATGATAAGAACATAGTTCACATATAGCGCATATCACATTATATCACGTCCCTGTGCGCTTTCAAAGGACTTGGATATTAAATAGATAAAGTAGAGCATGTCTTTGTTGTTACACGAGACAAAAATGGATGAGAATTTGCCAAATATGATGGGTGGTTATTTCAAGCATGTTATGGTGTTGGTATAAAGGGAGTTTGAATCAAGCAGTCTATCCCAGTTAAACCGTTACATACAATCAACACTCGGAGAGCGATTAACTTTGGGAAGCTGCGCGGGAACAATGGCCCAGATCCGGTGTCACAAGGCCCTTCGTGGAGGCAGCAAGAAGAAGCGGACTGCTAACTTCTGGGTCCCGTCTTACAAAGAGTTAAGATTGATCAAACCAACCTCAACTATATGGAAATCCATCATTGTCATAATTTTTTCCCCACAACAGACTGTCATTCGCAAACAAAGAGAAGCACACTGAATCATCAGAACAATGAATGTATGAGTATACACCATATCTAAAAAGAAATTTTACACAAACATGCTTGTGAGATTTTGGCATCGCTGGCTTTACATAGTTTGGGTTGATCGGAACAATCAAAACTCTTTGTAAGGGGGGCCCTGGTTCATCAATAAATGTTGAAGTTACAAGACAGGACAGGAATGATTCGTTCCATAATGGTATAATATACAAGGTGACACTGTTGAGGTACTACTACGCAGCCTGCTGGACATTCTGAATCAATGTGATGTTGTCCCCTTTCAGTAATATCCGTCCTGCGGGGCAAAAGAAGGGACAGGAACAAACTGATTGTGACACCATCAACTTTAAAACACAAATTTACTGGCATATAATGCTGTCTAGACAACGTATTAAAGCGCAATTTTCACAAGTCATACATAATGTCATAACACTATTAAAGGGGGAGTGAACTGTGCGTGGTCTCTCATTGACTGTGTGTTATAAATACATAGTCTTAAAATATACGTTTTCAGATATCTACTAATACTACAGAGAATAAATTGACCTATGATTGTATTTGTATAGAAAACTAAAATGTTTTGAGAGGTAATAGTATTGCTACTTGGTAACATAATTATTGCAGTATAAATTTGAGTAATTAATCAGCATGTTATAATTCAAGTGGGACTACACTAGCATTATGGGTCAGGAAACTGGACAGGTTTGAGAAGTCGAGGACTCGAGATAGCACTATTGGTTCTTATTTGCTTTAAATGAGACACTTATGCCCATTGCATTTCCATGTTTTGTAGTGATGGACAAAAAGCCCTGTTGATAACATGCAAGAGCAGAGGTACCGTGGCCAGGGGATGAACCCCACTTTCATGTCAAGTCAGGCTCCTTAGACTACTTGGCCACGGCAATTTAAAAAAGAAACTGAAATTCTGATAAGCCATTAATACATCATTTGCCTATGTATACTTTTGCAAATTTTAGCACTCTTGTTTCACTCTTAATCTATCATTGTGCATTTGGTCTATGTAAACTTCATCCTGCCATGACTCAAACCATCGCTACTCAAGCCATATTCAGCTCATCTCCTCTGGTTTAGTCCTTTCAGGACTTCACTCACTTTCAAAAAAAGAATACTTCCAATTTCCTCTTTTCACCCTTTCTCGTCTTTCAATTTCAATCTTTCTGCCTGTATTTCCTACCCTTAAACCTTCTCCATGTTAATGTAAACTATCTGAAAATTTACTAGACTTCTGTTTACTTCATAACAATTGAATGAGCCCCATCTCTGCCAAATGACTGCACTTTGCCAAATGCCATTACTTGAATTCAGCTCTTACTCAGCTCAGAATGTTAAAAATATTCTTTCCTCCAATTTCAAAATAGTTGAGAAGTCTTTGAATTACCAAGTGGTTTTCTTGTCTTGTTCTTCTTGTGATACTCCTCTGCATCATCTAGTACTACATTCATGTATTCATCAAAACCCTGAGGGAAAAACAAAATAAGAATTAAAACACATCAAAATCTTCATAGCTTTCTCCGATGTGTAAATTTCTTTTTTCAGATGCACTCAACCCAGCTGAGGGTAATAGGGACCCGGCAGAGATATTCAATGATACAGAGTATGTGTCACGGCTAAAAATTATATCATTTTATCCTCATAACTTTTTCCCCCAACAATGATTTTTTTAAATTTTCTATTAGGACATACACATCGATAGCTAGCAATGTTGCATTCGCTATGAAAATAGTATGATTGAGAGAGAAAATACACATTTCAATGAGTATATTTTCAAATATGACTAATGACTTAATACTGTCTGGAAAGTTGTTCCAAATATCAGGACCATAATGTAGAATTGTTATATGAGTTATTAAATAACTTGGGGTTGGTGTGATGGAGGTTTCTATTAGGACCTATACATCAATACGGTAGCTATGTTGCATTCGCAAAGAAAATAGTATGATTGAGAGAGAAATTACACATTTCAATGAGTATATTTTTAAATATAACTTAATACTGTCTGGAAAATTGTTCCAAATATCAGGACCATAATGTAGAATTGATTTATGAGTTATTAAAGGACAAGTCCACCCCAACAAAACGTTGATTTGAATAAAAAGAGAAAAATTCAACAAGCATAACACTGAAAATTTTATCAAAATCGGATGTAAAATAAGAAAATTATGGCATTTTAAAGTTTTGCTTATTTTCAACAAAATAGCTATATGAACGAGCCAGTTACATCCAAATGAAAGATTTGATGACATCACTCACTCACTATTTCTTTTGTATTTCATTATATGAAATATTGTTATTTTCTCATAATTGTCATGTGAAATGAAGTTTCATTCCTCCCTGAACACTTGGAATTCCATTATTTTAACATTTTGTGCTTCAGGCAAGGAGGTCCTAATCGTCAAATTCGTAAAAATTGAAATATTGTATAATTCAAACAATAAAAAAAAAAGAAATAGTGAGTGAGTGACATCATCGACTCTCTCATTTGTATGAAACTGGCTCGTTCATATAACTATTTTGTTGAAAATAAGCGAAACTTTGAAATGTCATAACTTTCTTATTTTACATCCGATTTTGATGAAATTTTCAGCATTGTGCTTGTCTGATTTTTCTCTATTGATTCAAATCAACATTTTTCTGAGGTGGACTTGACCTTTAAATAACTTGGGGTTGGTGAGATGGAGGTTTCTATTAGGACCCATACATCGATACGGTAGCTATGTTGCATTCGTAAAGAAAATGGTATGATGGAGAGAGAAAATACACATTCAAGATAATTAAGTACACAAGAAATGGGAATCTCTACCCCTTTATACCACAATTCACTCTGCCAATTTAACATGTAAATAATCTTGGCAATCAGTTCCCAAAATAGGTTTATCTTTCTTGGCTGATTTCTTTCAAATTTCAACATGCTACTTTTGATAGTATTCTATTATCACACAACCAAATTCAGAATTCCCCTAGAAAGATAAAGCCACAAAATTACGATTAAATTCCAGTTCTTTCTCTCTCCCTCACCACTATAGTGTTACATTACTTAGGGCCTTTTCACACGTGAATCTTCATTGTTATGATGATTGTAGGCGTTTGTGATTCTAATCATGTTCTAGTTTGGTTTCACACGTGCTGTAAATTCGTCACTAGCCTTATTTTTCACTGGAATCATCATCAAATTACCATGGGCGGAAATCCCAGGGGGGGGGGGTGGACGTGTCCCCCTACCTAAAATAGTAGGGGGACACAATATCAAATGTCCCCCTACCATTTTTGGTCTTTAATGATGGAGAAAAATACATAACTTCACAATCGAAATAATACACATATTTTGGACTAAATGACATTTTGGGTGAAAACCCCCATTTTTTTTTTGCTTGTCAAATTTTCCAGGCCCTGGTCCCCCTACCTTTGGAGACAGATTTCCGCCCATGCAAATAACAATTTATTTTACCGTGCGAAAGGGTGGCAAGTATTGTCAACATGCAATTCTAATCTTATTCAGTTTGTTTGGATTAATGAAATATAATGAAATAGCTAGTCTAAAAAGTAGTATGTGCCAAGTAAGAGTGACAATACTTACAATGATATGCCCTTCGATCCTGAGATTTGATTGGTCGTACAACCAGATCTGAACTCTTGACCTCTGGAGACGCAGAATAAAAATTAAAGGGGGAATGTTATCACGATCATTCACATAATCAAAATTACATGGGGCAATTCCCCCCAAATAACCCATCTGTTCATACATCTTAGATTTGACCCCATATTTTCCCCCATTCTCCTCATGAACTTGTAAAGCCATGATATACTTCAGAGCATCACAACCTATCAAATGAACTAGAAAACAGAGAGAAATCTTTTGTAGAAGCTACCCAATTTAGGGTGTCAGATGTCAGCGATTTTAGGCCTTATTAATTAAATTCATTGTGACTTTAAGATATTTTGGAGATGAAAATTTGTGCTAAATACCAGGAGAAAAAAATATTGAAATAAAATAATTAGGCACCACTTTTCAAAACTTCCTGCATGAAACTGCAACATATAAGGTTTAACATCGCAGTGAATTCTCATTTTCCATGGCTCTTTCGTTTATTTTCCACTTGGGCTCTTTTGAGAATTCGGGGGCGAAAAACGATCCTAACACCACATAATTTTTCAATGCTATATTACAGTGCAATAATTGAAAAAACAATTTCATATGAATGTGGTTAATTTGATGAAGTGCTTGCCTTTATTATGATGCTTCAAGGGCTAGGTCAAGATGGCCAAATGCAGGTATTATATTGGCCTACTTGTAGTTGCACGGCACAGTTTATAATAAAACCTTCTTTCTCTCCCCTTCCTCCCTCTAATATTCTTGTTTATCCCAAATTTTAACCGCCTGAGGAAAAAATAAATAAACGAGGGGTATATGAAAGTGCTCTAGAAAATGGTCGTGTTTGGTTACGCCATTGTTGTGAATTCAATATTTCTATCCCATCTGGAATAAAAAAGAAAAGACACTGGACTGTACTTACATTCTGAAGATATCTGAAAATTAAATTCTGTGGGAATAAAAGTTAGAAAATAGTCTGTCAAGGAAAATGATTTGACAAATTAATTTCAATGGCAAGCAAGAAGGCATGGGTCAAGATCGGAACACCTAAATCAATATTTTTTTGCTAGATCCATAGCAAATCTTGGCAAGATTTAGCCCTTAGGATCCGATAGGGGGCACAAAGAACAAGAAGTAAAATCAAATAATGTAATTTTTTACGTCCCACAATATTGATCTGCTAACTGCATCTAAAAAGTTACACATTGAAATAAAAAACAACTTTACAATTAGCATTGGGTCATTGTAATTCATGAAAAACGGATCCCAGCAGTGTTGAGCCAATCAAAACCTGGTGCACCATTGAAAATCAAATGGAAGATTTAGATGGGTTTAGATCCAATCAATTTCACTATTCACATCAAAATTGCACTCAGTTTTGAACCTTATTAAATAAGGAAAATCAAAACTATGGAAAGATGACATGATTTCTGACATTTTTTGCTTGAATTTATCAATTTCTAACGTCACGATCTAGACAGCTGATATTTGTCCGTTTGCAGAAGTTTTAAAATATATTTTTTTTACTTATTTGTATCTCCTCTTACTTTACTTCTTTGGTTTCTCCTCTCTCTCCTTTTTTTTCTCCCTAAATGACATCACATAGTCCAGCAGAACTGACTAGAGTAATTGGTAAGATTACTATGTAGGGTAGGAGACCCTGCCCCTGATTCCCCCCATTCAACAGCCCTTGCTGCCCAGTCAACTGTAGGCCTGGCAGCCATGTATAAAAGAGCTGCCATGCCAGGCCATGCTAGAGACTATACTTGAGATTATACCAGAGACTACTTGAGACACTACCTGAGATTGTGAGCTACATGGAACTTTGGCATTGTCGTATAGCCAGGTTTCCTGTCTCTCAAGATTACCTTACCAATCACCAGAGACTGAAGCTATCAGGAGTTCAGGACCATTCATTTGAAAAATGTTGTTACTCACCCGGAGATTGGCATCAGTCTCCAGACTAGTTTAACATTTTATTTTCACTCTCCCAACTCAAAAGTGCCTCCCTCCATATTTTTCCAATTTTGAGACTCACAGTTACATGCTACATTTTTTGTTACAAAAAACGAATTGTAAAATTGAATAAATGTATTTCATGAATGATTAAATGAATTGACTGATTGTTGCGAATTTGTGTCATCTCTTTGATATCCATTCTCTTCGGGCTGACGGGTTTCACTTACGTGTGCGTGTGCACACGTTTGCACACGCGCGTATTGCGTGCGACCCCTGCAGCCCTTATACCGCGTATCGGCCAGGATCCGCCATTCTCGGATCTGGGCAGCAACAATTGGAGACCACCATCATCACTAGCTGCTCCGGATTCGGGGATTTTCCAATCCATACCTCATCCAACGTGTTGTGCAAGTACTCAACCTGTTCCACACTGTGACTGTATATTATTGACTGTTTGTTCCTTGATGTCCACCAGCGCCGGCTATGTCTTGTGTGTCATCTACATTTTTGTAAGTATAACTTAATTTCCTCCTTTTCCTGTCTTGACTCTCACTTTCACTTTGTTTCTTAACTCTACCTTTTTGTGCGTGTAACTTTTTTTCTTTAGAGTGCAAAGTCAATCTTACCAAGTTCTCTTTTATAATATTTTCAGTTGAATAAAGATATCCAAGGATATCAAACCACATATGCAGCAAATTTTCACATTCCCATAGTAAGAACATCAGTTTCTCAAAATAATATTTTTTTCAGAGGTCTTAAAATCTGGAATAGCATACCATTAGATATAAAATTAAGCCCATCGCTAAATAGTTTCAAAAGGAAAATGAAATTTTATTTACTTCAAAACTATTCACAGGTGCAATGATTTCACTCTATAAGATGTGTGTGTGGTGTATGTGTGGGTGTGTGTGAGGGTGTGTTTGTGTGTGTGTCTGTCCATTTTATTGTAAATAGGTGTTGATGGTTGCATGTATGCACGTACCTTTTAAATTTTATATTTTGTTTAAATCGGTTATACATACTTTGGTTTTTAATCATGTTTGGAGCTTGGCTTTGAAATAAGGCTCAGCCTTTCTGCCACTCCTTATACTTTAATTTCTATCTGAGTAAAGTAATTTTTCATTCTTGTTTTTCTTTGTATCGTTTTGCTTACTATTAATGTCATAATTATTTCTATTATATATTGTCTATGTTATTATGTCTTTATATATGTTTTTTTATGAAAGTATTAAATAAATGAATTGAATGAACATTTTGCACTCTTTTCATTCCATGAAGAGCTCCCAAACTCTTCATTTGACCCACTCATGGTTTCAAATCGTCTCGTGTGTGAAGGATTCATATGCACCTGGTGCACGCAAATCTTTCACACCCTTTTTACTAAAATAACTATGACTTTACATCATAGCTAAGAATATGATGTTTTTTGTCGTACACTTAGTATTGCTTCACATCTCTTGTTTGATTTAATGGTTTGTCTTCCCTCCGATATTCCTTCTTTAGGTTTGATTAGGTTGTATTCTAGTACTTTTGGAGAGAGTGACAGACAAACACTTATCGACAGCTTCGTTTTTATTTATTCCACCACAAAGATGTTCAAGAAAAAAAAATGCACCAAGAAGTGCAATTGCAAGATGTGCAAATGTTGCAATATGTGTCAGGAAAAATGCAAATGTGCCTGAAGAAAATATGATGCATTTCCAATTTCTTTTTAAAAAAGGTTTATTTATCATTTACTTGTTTGTTTTCTTTAGACAGGGTGCGTCTTTCAGTGCATAAAAACTGCTTTTGGAGAGAGCCCTGTGCATATGAAAATACATATAACAATCATGCTACAGTGATGATCAATACAAGTAATACATTAATTCTTCAGATATAAAAGAATAATTTTATGGAGTTTCATTCCGTCCTTATTTGCTTCAGTTTTTGGTAAATATATAGCCTATGCACTTTTTTTTGCATATCCTTGTTGATATGAAATGAAGATTTGTACTTTGTATTTTTTTTGGAATTTACCTGCATTTTATGTAATTCATTTGAATGAAATCCTAATAAAAACATGTTGAAAAAAAAAAGTGTCTGTCCATTTTATTGTAAATAGGTGTTGATGATTGCATGTATGCACGTACCTTTTAAATTTTATCTTTTGTTTTAGTCGGTTATACATACTTTGGTTTATAATCATGTTTGGAGCTTGGCTTTTATATAAGGCTCAGCCTTTCTGCCACTCCTTATACTTTAATTTCTATCTGAGTAAAGTAATTTTTCATTCTTGTTTTTCTTTGTATCGTTTTGCTTATTATTAATGTCATAATTATTTTTATGATATATTGTCTATGTTATTATGTCTTTATATATGTTTTTTATGAAAGTATTAAATAAATGAATTGAATTGATTGAACATTTTGCACTCTTTTCATTCCATGAAGAGCTCCCAAACTCTTCATTTGACCCTGCTCACAGCGCCAATTAAGTAAAATCAAATGAGTTATGGATGTGGGTTAGTATTGTGATGGCAGACACTCTCCTAACTCAAAAAATGTGCCTCCCTCTATATTTTTCAAATTTTGAGACCCACAGTTACATGCTACATTTTTTGTTACAAAAAATGAATTGTAAAATTACATAAATCTACTTCATAATTGATTAAATGAATCAACGTTATCTTTTGACAAGCACGAGGATGGACGGAGGGCTGACGCAAAGAGAAAGGGAATTTCATGAGGAATCACAATATAAAGATTCGATAATAATCATTGTGGGCATTAACACAATGACAAGATCATAAGACATTGATGATGTCGATAGAATTTTCTAACAATGTAACTTAGTGGAACTTGCAAAGTCAAAGCAATAAGCAAACACAGTCGTCACGTCACGACTCACCGACATTTCTAATTCTATTCCCCATTTTCATGATTTTCAATTATTGGGTGTCCGAAGCCACACTGAGAAGTGTCAGCATAAAACAGGCTGATTTAGGGGGAAATATGGCACATTTTTTTCGGGAAGTTCAGGCTGCTAGAAAAATGTGATCTGAATTGATTATTAACTTGTGTTTGGCATGTATGGAAAGAGAAAATTCAGGGGCTTCTTTTGACAGTAAGGACAAGTTTATAGGATTATTTGAAATAAGGATTTAGAGATAAATTGCAAACCCTTATTTGTGTGTGTTTTGAGATTGTTATTTCCCCATGCGTTTTCTATGGGAAAATGAAATTTCTGTTTTGCACAATTTTTTTCACTTTGTCGCAATTTTTCATTGTGATCTGGTTTCCAAATCTTTATAAAAATCATACCATCAGAAAGAGCATAAAAAATTCTATTGGACACTTTATGGACAAGTTTTTGGCATTAATAATAAATTTATAACAGCTCTCGGAAGCTGAAAATTTGGATTTGTGTGTGTCCCATTTCTTAACTACACAGTCTATGGCAGAGAAATGCTGAAAATTGACCTAATTTCATTCTTCTTTTTTGCAGCCAATAATTGGAATTTTTTCAAAAATGTTACATTTTTGTCAGTCTGAAGGTAATTTCTCTTCAAATTTGCAAAGAAAATGGGATATTTTCTTGAAATAAGAAAAATAATTTTTTTCTCCAGACACCTATTGACCCGCACCGTTATTAAATATATTTGTTGTTGATGTTGGCCAGTCCGAATTCATGAAGTTAGACCCTACTAAAATACTGATCAATGTTTTGGGGTAAAAATGCTGTGTAAAAAGGAATTCTTTTTTTACATTTTAGTCTTATTAACAAGTTATTCCGACCTCCGAGTCTGAGGGCAGGCTTTTGTTTTTCGCGCACAGCAGTTGCAACCACAATTTATCGTCACTCAGTCCCACACATTAGTGTTGAGTGTGGGCAATTTCATTTTCAACAGAAAACAAACACACATTAAGACACATTAAAACAAGAAAAGGTGCATGTATTAGTTATTTAAAAGGATACAATCGGTTGGACCATCACTTTCTGGACCTTCTGCCCTTTATACGCCATTTTCACAGCTTAGATCTGATCGATGAAATAAGAACAAACAATGCAAAATCGTTCCCGCTTCGTGAAGATAGCGTTCACGTGTGTTTTGTCAAAGATAACGAAACTGTCTCTCGCTAGAGGGCGACATAATCATACCGGTACATATTTTTCCAATTAATGCTGAGTTCCACTGAGATTTTCTTATATTCCTCATCCTTTCCTTCTCCATCCGGGTCTCTACCCCATCCTTCTCCTCCATCTTCCTGTTCATCAAATTCTGCTCCTTCTTCTTCGGCCTATCATCTTTGAAGAGACAGCTAGTGCCTTTAAAGGGAATGTTCACCCTGACAAAAAGTTTATCGTAAAAACAGCAGAAAAAAAATAATGAAAAATAATGGCAAAGGTTTTAGGAAAATCCATCAAACAATAAATAAGTTACTAGAATTTTAATCATTTGATTTGTGACGTCATTTGCAAGCAGCTTTCCTACATATCGTATGGTAAATAATCAATGAAATGTCATTTTCCCCAAAAAATGAAAACGTTTTTTTATCAGGCCTTCAGTATGTAGAATAGATTTCCCACCCACTCCTATAAAAGAAAAGAAAAAATAGATAATTTATGCATTTCATGTTACATAGCATATGGGCTGCTGCTTGTTTACGACGTCACAAATCAAAAACTTGAAATCTTGATAACTTTTATATTCAATGGATTTTCTTAACCCTTCACCAATAATTTTCATTATTTTTTCTCCTATTTCTACAACAAACTTTTCATCAGGGTGAACTTCCCCTTGAACTGCTTTTATGAGTCTGAAATGTAAGCGATATATGTCTGATTTAAGGCAACCGCACACCTTACGATTGGTCTGCGACCCGATTTGAGAATAAAATGTAGAATTTGATGCTTACATTGAGACTTTCATGTTCTAAATCATCGTACGAATACCTATGTTGAAATCTGTGACTATGCTATCATCCTTCTCAGAATAAAAGCGAATTTAATATCTAGTTGTAATGACGTCATAGCAGTCGTACGATATGGCTACGATTTGAAATTAATTTGGCCTTTACTCCAAAATAAAGGTTTGCAATCTTTCAAAATGGTTGTATTAGTATTCTTTCAATTAATAAACCTCAAATAATATGACTTGTTCCATTCACATTTTCAGAAAATGAGCAAATTGTGATTTGTTCCAAAATTGGATCGCGAACAGTCGTAAGGTGTGCGGTGGCCTTTAGAAGACTGCGAACAGTGGATGTGAAGCACTGTGCAGTTTTCCGCATCAGATGTCTATCACTTAAGATAAGTGTAACAGCAAAGATAAAACGGCAGCTCCGCCGAGATCATCAACTACCTCTTCTTTTTCCCCTCTTACCACACTTATTAGAATTAAGTTCTTTTTTGGGGGGGGCAGTCAGATTTTTTTTAGAAACTACTCTTTTGTTATCAATCACATTTTTTCCAGGTTTTTTTTTCTTGTCAATTATTTTGCAACAGCAAAGACTTTTTTTCAGCAAAATCTCCCCCCCTTCATTAAACAGTCACTCAACCCACTCACTCACTCAACAAACAAAACAGAAATAAAGAGACACCTGAAACATAATCAATATTTGTGACAGATTTCCCTTTATAAATCTTTATTATCTGTGACCATAATAGAGGGAACTTGCATTAAAAGAATAATAATTTCATTATGCAATTTGCAATTTACAAAGTAGTGTAATACTCTTCTAATATGCCTATGTACATGTAAATCATATAACAATTATATGAATATCCATAATCAAACAAATGGCTTTACAATAAAACATATCTTAAGTTTACTGCTATTTTAACAAAATGTAAACAATATTTACATGAAACAGGAAAATAAAAGATAACTCTGATCTGTCCAAACAATGCAAAATATACACTAAGATCTTCAAAAGCTGATTAAAGGCACAAGTGACTAATATATTTCCTCTGATTTTTGGCATGTTTGAAGACACACACAAGTTACTTTGGGGGATATACTTCATATATCACACAAAGCTATGACCTGGGGACCATTTCATCAACATTTCTGTCTGACAAGTTGTCAGATCTGACATCTTTCCTTGATTCTGATTGGCTGAGAGGCACTGTTATTATAGCAACTGTCGGATAAAATGGGACTTGTCGGATAAAACGTCTGACAAGTCCTTTCATGAAACGCTCCCCTGGTTCCCGTCTTACAGTTGTGATTGATCTAATCATCCCCAACTACTAGTGTACAGAAATACTTCATTGCCATAATCCGTCCCTCTGATAGGACATTAAATGAAGGCCCTGTGAAGAGGAGAGTCACCACCTTTGCATGTTAAGAACCCACTGCACTATTTGCATAAGAGTAGGGGGAAACCCCGGTGTAGTGGTCCACCTGCACTCCCCCCAATCAGTTATATCGGGAGGAGAGACTTGAGGGTCATAGTGATTGGTTCGCTTTTGCCTCCCAGGCACAGGTGACACCAAACAAATAATGACAATGAAAATTTTCAGACAGAACAATCGAACAATGTCCTTTTGTAAACAAAGAGGAGCAAACTGAATTGTGAAGACAGCAAGGAATGTATGAATACACATCATAACTAGAAAACATTTTGAATGTACATGTATTTGATATGTTGACATTGCAGGCTTTCCATAGTTTTGGGTGATTGGATCAGTTGCAACTCTTTGTAAGACGGGGCCCAGGTCTTGAATAAGATTGCCATGACCTTATCTTCCACAATCATTATTCTGAAGAAATCAATATTTTAGCAAATAGGTTCCCCCCCCCCCCGATTTATGACTTCATCTGCATTCACAACGGTTTTTGAAAGTGGGGGGCTGATAACACAAAATGACAATCATATGGTATTTTTTACGATTTTGTACACAGTTTCCACGGCCCCTGTAATGAAATACACATAAGTGGAAACTTTCAGATGTTAGATATCAAGGATATTAAAGTTATTAACCTAGAATTTCAAGCAATTTAAGGTAATAAATTAAGAAGAGATATCCTTTCCTTCCTTAAAGATATATAACTAACTCAGTAAATAATCCAAACTCAGAGATATGATTAATCCATGAATAATTCAAAATCACACACATTACATTATCAAGAGAAGAAAATTAAAAATCATTTGTGAAAAAAATCACAAAAATTCTATAATCTGAAAAAAATATATCAGGACACATATAAAAAGAAGACCTTCACCTCAGCAAAGAAAGAGATTAAACATAACATGTGTGTCAGTCAAATATAAACAGGAAACCCGATCACCTGAATACTTGTTTCCACACACTTATTTTGAATACATTTTTCATGACAAATGCTTTTGCATAGTGTTTAATGTTATCAACGAATATAGCAATGCAACGGGATATACTGAGTGATTGTACACAAAAATAATGCAGTATGTTACTCCAATTCCCTAAATGCATTGTAGTATGTAGTGGTGGGATTTTTGTGTAGTGAATCTATAAGTAGCGAATTATATAATTTGCATTTTAAATTGTTCATCTATATGACCATTTTGATAAATGCACATGTAAAAAATGAATAATATGCTCATCTAAACACATGGATGCAAATTCATGAAATGCATTGTATTGTGTAATTCTAAAAAAAAAAACTTGTTATTAATTATCGGTATCATCATCATCATCATCATCATCATCACTATCATCATTCATCATTATTACTGTTATCACCACCATCATACTACTATTATGTTATCAATGTTAGTAACATTATCAAATTAATAAATGTTGATATAAATATCTCTTTCTTATGTTTCAAAATTTTGTATAAGTTTTCTTGTAAATTCTTCATTTTTCATCTACCACCATGCAAATACTGCAGATTTGAGACAAAATAATTTTAAACTCTTTCATGAACGGCTTGCCATAGATGGTTACAATGTCAGGCAATCTCATTGTTCAAGAAACACTCCATAGACATGATAAAAACATAAATAACAAAACCTTACAAATGCCATAACTTTCATGCAACATATAATAATAGTCAGTTCTTGTATAGCGCATAACACATTATGAATAACGTCTCTATGCGCTTCCAAAGGACTTGGATATTATTACCCTGGCTTTAGCCCCGCAGCCTTTACAGCGCTGTGGCATTTCAAGGAAAAAAATCCTGCCAGGTACCCATTCACCTCACCTGGGTTGAGTGCAGCACAATGTGGATAAATTTCTTGCTGAAGGAAACTACGCCATGGCTGGGATTTGAACCCACGACCCTCTGTTTCAAACTCCGGAGACTAATACACTGGGCCACAACGCTCCATATCACAAAATAAGAATTCATGCTGTTCCTATACAAACACTCAAATATCACTATGAATGAAAACACACATTGTCCAATCCTACATTTTGTCTCTTTTGTACAATAAAGAGCACAACACAAATATTGCACCTTATGAAAGATTTGCATCAACATTTTACATAACTTTTCTCTGGCAATGAACATATAAACTAACAGGTATCTAGAAAACAAATAAAATCTGTCACCTAAAAGTGGCACCTCAATCCAATAACACAGGATTTTGTGAAAAATAAGGAAGTTATAGATTTGAAGTATTTGATATTCAAACAATATATTCATAAATCATTTTGTATTATTGTAAAAAAAAATCTACTATATACCAAGTCATCCTTCATGTTGTCTTGCACAATTAAAGGCTACATGCAGGATTTATTTTTTCAAAGAGGAAAAAGGGTTTTAAAATATTTAAAAACATAAGAAGAGGAATTGAAGTAGCCACACTGATCACTGGGTTGCTTCTTGACTATTTTTTGCTTACATGGAAGGATCAAAATTGTTACCCTCTGAAAAGTTCTCAGATCGGACAGCTTTCCTCATTTCTGATTGGATGAAAAACAAAGGAATCTGACTGTTGCTATGGAAACTATTGCACTATAGCTTGTCAATGTTAACAACCTTCATGAAACAGTCCCTGTGTGCATGATTTGAGTGGATTTAGTATAATTCGAACGGAAAATATGATATCTATGTGCAAAAACAACCAATCCATGATTGTCATAAACGGGGTAGGGTGCGAAATGCAAATCTTACAGTCCCAAGCCATTGGGTTTTAAAATTCTATTTGAATTTGTGCCTAATAGAATTCAATACTCAATTCAGTTTCACACAGTTCCAATGCTCTCTCTAATCCAATTACCCATGCGTTTCAACGGTGATGACTGATCCTCATTTGAGTTATTTGAATTGGAGTTTGGTGACCTGGCCCTTTTTGATTGGCTGACCCCTTCTGTGACCTCACTTGACCTCTTACGGGTCATTCTCTGTGGGGGGCTGACATCTGTCTGCTTCTCCAGAGCTTCGCCATCCATGGGTTTCTCTGTGTCGTCGCTGGAGCGTCGTCTGGTGGCTACACTGGTGATGGTGGTCACATGATTGGTAGCTTTGTTCTGATTGGTGGATGGTGCCGTGACATCACTGGAAGAGACCTTGGCATCGACTTTATCTTGAAGACGTGCTGCCTGTTGATATGAAATTTTAAAAAAAATGGTGTAAAATGATATCATCTTAGTTTTCTTCCTCTGCTCCTTAACTGACGACATCATCACTGTCAAAATCATTCTTCAGAACCACTTTTATCATCATAATCACCACCATCACCAACAACATCCTCACCACCATCAACATCATCATCATCGTCATCATCATCATCTCCATTTACATCATTATCATCACCAACAATATCATCACATCCATCGCCATCACAACCACCATCATCATCATCATCATCATCACCATCATCACCATCATCATCATCATCAATACCATCGTCATTGTCGTCATAGTCATCATCATCATCATCATCACCACCACCATCATCATCATCTGTCCTTCAAAAACATACCTCCTGATCAATGCACTTGAACTGCCACGGCCATCTTGCATTGTAAAGGAACTGTCTGAGATCAAATCGATTGTCATCCGGGCTGTAGGACTCGGCATGGCAAGATGGTGTCAAGGTGGTCATCTTGTGGCGATTGATTGAGTAGGAGCGGAAGAAGTGCTTCACCTTATCAGCAACCTATAAAAAACAATAGCAACAACAAATACCTTTGTTACTGTACAGGTGTGGTAGCCAAGTGGTCTAATGCACTTGACTAGACACATAAAAGTCTGGGGTTCAATTTCCGGCCAAGACACTTTATGGCCATGAGCAAGGCATTTAATCGACAGTGCTCTTTTATCCTACATTCAAATAAATGAAAATGACATACAGATTCTTGGAAACTGTGTGTAGAATTGTTAAAAAAAACACATATATATCTTTCTCATAGTATAATAGCATTATCTGGGGTACAGTGTTAAGAAATTGTATAATCATTTCCATGGTGAATGTCCTAATTCAAAATCAAATAATCATGATAAATACAACAAGAAATACATAATCATTAATAGTAACAAAAACAGCAATAACAATAATAATAACAACAACAATAATAATAAATACAGCAATAATGAAAAATGTGTTTCAACCTACTTGTGTTGGTGAGCAAGACTCTTTCCATTCATTAACAAGCTTCATGAACATACTGTACGGACCACAGAGGCTAACCTTCCTAAGACGACCAAATATTGACAACTCATTGTATGTCATACCCATATCAACCTGAAAGTATGAATGAAATATTAAACAAAAAGTCAAATCTTTGATAAGGATACTGGAACTCATTTGGAAATTGTGTGGGTTTTGTTATATGTTGCCTGGTGTGTGTGTGGGTGGGTGGGAGGGGGTATAAACTTACCCCTTCCCCCATTCCTTGGAATTTTTTATGCTCATTGCAACGCAAGAAGCTCTCATCAGGATTTTTCATGAGTTTAAGTTTTGTCAAGCCCTTGATCAAGTACAACAGCCAAGTTTACCCGAGTCACGTTATCTTTATTTTTTTTATATTTTGCAGGGATGTAGTTGAAGCCGGCCTCGGGCCGAGCCAAGTGTACAAAGTCTATGGCAGGTTTTCTACAGCGGCCTCTTGGCTCAGAAGTACCCAACTCGACTGCATCCATGGCATTCTGAGCAATATATATTCAAGATTCTTTTATTGGATATACTGTATGTATGCACGTTGATGTTATTATTTTCATATGGAATGAAATACAGTTGAATTGAATTGAAATGAATTGAATATCCAAAACACAAGTAACATGGTGACATCTTACCTCATCTGTTTGTGAAACCTTGCCTGCCTCTAAGGGTTCCAGTTCAGCTGTAGGTGGGGCATCCATAATCCTATAGATCAATAAACATTAAAGGGGAATGAAACCTTTGGAACAAATAGGCCTGTGTAAAAACAGAAAAATCAAAGAATAAGAATAAAGAAAGTTTGAGAAAAATCGGACAAATAATGAGAAAGTTATGAGCATTTGAATATTGCAATCACTAATGCCATGGAGATCCTCCCATTGGCAATGCGACAAGGATTTGTGATGTCACTGATGAACAACTTTCCCTTTGGTGGACTATAAAATACCCTCAAAATGTCTCTTTTTGCTTTTTCTTATGATGATACAAACTCTTTATCCATGATGTATTCTTAAAAAATATGTATTACATGCCCTCATGTAGAAAGAACACATGATCTATGGATAGATGTGATAAAAGAGGCAATTCAAGTGAAATATATACTAAAGTAATAGGGAGAGTTGTTCAAAAGTGACATCACACATCTTTGTCTCATTGTCAATTTGCTATCTCCATAGCATTAGTGATCGCAATATTCAAATGCTCATAACTTTCTCATTATTTATCCAATTTTTCTAAAACTTTTGGTGATCTGTTTCTTTGATTTTTCTGTTTTCACACAAGCTATCCTGTTCCAAAGGTTTCATTCTCCTTTAAGCAAAATTCTGGTCATGACTTTGGTTTGTGAATAAAGTATCTCATGTCGACTGAGGGAAACTGATGTCATTTGAAATTGACCATACACTGTGCAAATACCACTTATTGTAATGCAATTCCTGTCCGTATGAGATTTATCTAATACAATTTTAAAAAAAGGTAATCAGGACGCCGTAACACAAAGGTTAGCGATTAATCGCTAAATGAAATGACCAATCAAGATCCTCGTTGCATGCGCATTTTGCTAAGTAGACTGACTATGAACCAATCAGAACTATTCTTTGAAATTAGCGATCAATCGAAAACCTTTGTGTTACGGGAACCAGGACTATCAATTTGATTGCTTTTGATATAAAAGTGACGTGAAGTAATCCTATTTCTCCATATTATCATGAAATGAAGTTAAACATTTTAAAAAACCATGCCATCTAGCAATTTATCGGTATTGGCTTTTTAATTTTCAAAATTAGTATTACTAATAGCTGTAATACTAGTATCAGAATTCAAAATCGCAATGTCTTTTCTTCAAAGACGATAATTAATGAACCATGCAGAGGGACCACCAGCAGGAGCAAGAGTTCTTCACTTCAAAAAAAAGCAAACCATACAGATTTTCTCTCCCTAATTCTTTTCTAGCATTTGCCACAATCTTAAAATAAGTTTAGATCAATAATATATGAATAACAATTCAAATAGTGTTAATCATATTACCATATATACTTACCCTTGCAGTGCAGGCAGGTTGAATGTCTTCATTGCATAGATGATGAAGCTCCTGAGATCAGTCTTGCTAATACCACCTATCGGATTGAGATCAGCACTGGAACAGTCATACTTGGTATAGTACCCTCTCAAACTAAAGAAATAGAAAGAAAAGACAGTCAAATTAACATACAATGACCAAAAAATCTAATATTCATAGACAGGTCCACAATGAGATCTTAAAAAAAGAATTAGGACCGACTCAGCATCTAGTTCTTATCATTAGAACTTGTAAAGTGATATGTCCATACCCCAAGCTATTCCCAGGACCAGTAAGCCAACTGGTCTATTCAAGATCAACAAAGTGAATTAAACAGGACCTGCTTAGGACCTAGTTACCTTATAGTTATCTTGATGGCCACATCTCACTGTCTTCATGACAAGGGTGTACAGATGAGTGTGGCAAGGTTAAGGGGGCTCATAGAGCCCATTTAATTAGTTCTTATCATCAGACCTTGTAAATTGATATGTCCATTTACCCCAAGCTGTTCCCTTGACCAGTAAGCCAACTGGTCTATTAAAGATCCACAACAAGATCTTTAGTAGAGTTGGAACAGGACCTTCTTAGCATCAAGTTCTTAGTCCTATCATTTGGACCTGTAAAGTGAATTGGTTCTTACCTCTCATCTAAATTAGCTGTTTCTAGAACCAACAAACTACCTGGTCTAACAAAGATCACCAATGAGACCTTCACAGTGAATGGCATGGGACCTACTTAGCATCTAGTTCTTAGTCCTAACACTTGAACTTGTAAACTGATATTTGTTCTTACCTCTCATCAACATTAGCTGTTCCTAGAACCAGCAAACCACCTGGTCTATCTAAACTCCAGAGAGAGAGCTGAGCAAACAGGTACGAAAGGACCATCCGAGTTCTTGCCTGAGAAAATAAATATTAGAAAATAACTATAATGAGGTACATGTACCTATGAAGTATCATAATAACCCAAATATATATATATATATATATATATTTTTTTTAAGAACAATACTTACAATATATATGGTCATTTTCAAACAAAAGTGGACATGGGGGTGAAAATTAAAACTTGCTAGAAATCATTAGGCTTCAATGTTTTTTTAAACTAGACATCTTAAAGTATATTTTTCCATTTCATTTACATAAAATTATTAATTATGTCTTGAGATACAGTGAATTTAATGCAAGGGAAATTAAATGTTACAAAATGTTGATTTTTGCATTAAAATTCACATATTGCCTATCACAATATAAAATTTGTATTAGAAGCACATTTGTTGGCAAGATACAAGCTGTGTATTGTATCTAACTCATAAAAAGCAAAAAAATTTCTGTGAAGTGTTTTTCTGAAAAAAATTGGGTTTCGAAGTTTTCAAAACTGGTTGTCGTGTCACTCACATTTTAAATGCAAAAAGTTTTCTAGAGCTGTGTATTCTGAAAATTAATTTGTCCCAGTACTGGAGCAAATACAGTTTATCTGTACCTTATTGTATATAAAGTAACTTGGTCCAATGTGTTAAGGTAAAGCTAAAATTAACTGTCAAAGTTGTGTCGTGTCACTCACAATGTCGTGTCACTCACGAAATGTCGTGTCACTCACGGTATTATATTGTGTATAAAAAAGGACATCAAGTAATTTTTGAAGCGTTTTACCAGGGATACAGTCAAAATGTTGTTCCTGACATCATTTAGGCCTATTTTAGGCTAATAATTTCCTCCATTTTCCTAATTTTACTCCTTTTTATGGAAATATTGAATTTGACATTGAGTTCATCTATTTTCTCTCCTCTCCGTGGTTGCCTTGGTTTAAAAAATCCTGACAATTTTCCATTGGCGTGAAGACTCAGATCCTAATTCATATTTTGGTGAATGAACTGTGATTAAGAATATAACAACATAATCAACACAAAATTTAGAATGTATCAAGAGAAAAACCACTATACTTAAGCAATGGACATATTTACAATGCATTAAGGGTTGGTGATGGTAATGGTTCAATATACCTAGGTATTACTCAAACATTCTCTGTCTCCATTTACAGAAATAAGCAGAAAGTTCACCTTTCTTTTGAGTAATGTTATTTCTTTGTTATAATACTCAGCTAGAAAAGTCACGGATCCTTTTTTGAAATTTGCAGAAATTTTAGTGGTAAAGTAGTGTACATGAGATATAAGAGATCACCATGAACACCAAACATTTTTTCAAATTCAGAAAAGAAAATACTTTTCTTTTCCTTCTGATTGATTAAATCAACCTTTTCATTTGCCATAAAGCTTGTATTCCAGGACATGAAATAAACAAATTTGCAAGAAAACAAACATTTTGGATATTGCTTGAAGCAGCTACATGCCAAGTTCAAAATCATTATTTGTTCGGCCACCATTCATACCGCTAGTGATTAACTACATGTAGGGTCTGAACAGCAAACTACCGCAAGTGGGCCGATGTGTGTTCAGAGCAGATTTGCATTTACACATATTCATTACAACAAAATGATGCATGTTCATGTAGGTCCCAACAAGTCCCAACCGAGACCGCATTTTGATTTCAGCAACTTTGGATGGGTTGCCATGTACCAGTAGATCAATTTTTTTTTATAAGAACAGAGCTGGACCTCCAGGGGAAAAAGCTATTGAGGTATAAAGGGAGCCTGGTTGGGATGCTGAATTGGATTTTAGTGTGACATCCAAGGGCTTAGAAAAGGAAAGGCTAATGACTTGTAGTTGTTATGTAATAGTAGCAGACTGCAAGAATCAGGTACTGACTGCGTCTTTCACCTTGTGGCTTTCCCTGGATTCCCAGGGTATGGTATATGATCAAATAATTAGAAAAGGCGCTTACAAATTCCAGCAAAAAGCATAGCTCTGAATTTTGGTACAGTGCCTACATGTACTGACTTGGGAGGGTCCACATACAAGCAGTGTTCAGGAGAAAACCTATGCTTGTTGAGTTGAATTTCCAATTTTCTCAAGGCGATTTGCTGATAGTCCATCAGAAGTGTGCAGCAACGTGATTGTGGTTTGGTACCAAAAAAGACATTTAAACTGCCATGTCCTATTTGGACAATGCCTATAAAAATATTAAAGGAGAATAATATTGTAATCCAATATTTCAAGAAAAGGGAGTCATACATGACATCATTGGCTACCAGACCATGCCAGATGATGTGAGTGACTATTGAGAATACCTTTCTTACAAGGAAAAATTATTCCATCCGTTGTGGATGCTGAATTGTATAAACCTGTATAAAACTTTCATATACAGATAGGGAGAAAGAGTTAAAGTTTTGAATGATATCAGGCCACAAAAATGTTCGAGTTGATGTCAATGCCAAGACCTCATAACACCTCCTTCAAGTGCCCCCACCTCCTCTAAAGAGGAGAGTGGTAGAAGCCCTAGTGTGACAATGTGGTATGGTATAGGGAATGTGAGTTGATGGGCAAATATGACCATAAACCAAAAAAACATCAGGATGACATATTATGAACTTAAAAGAAAGCAGTTATTATGTAATTAAGATTGTTTTTGGTTAATGGTATTTTACTCTTCTACATCATGCAAAAAATACTTTCAATGTTGAGATAAATGTTGTATTTTTGCACTTGTCGTGTCACTCACGTTTTGGATGTCGTGTCACTCACGGTATATAGGAGGGTACCATTTTCCATAGAGAAGGTTTGATTGATTTTGACTATATGTGTTAGATAGGTACACTATTTATGTCCATTTACTGGTACTCACAGTACTCCATGACAACTACTTGGGCACGAATCCAACCATATGTGTTAGTGGTCAGAAACCCATGTCCAAAATTTGTCGTGTCACTCACGCACCGTTTTTTAATCATATCTTCTAAACGAATTGTTGAATTCAAATCAAACTCGTAGTGGCCCATGCCAGTCCTACATTGTATATAATATAGTAGTCATGATTGATTCATAACCTTTAAGTTTGAAGATATGAGCCCTTAAACCTCTCCGATTGTCGTGTCACTCACGTTTGAAAATGACCATATATATATTAAGAACAAGTTCCTTTGATACAGTTTTAATGAGGAACATGATCAAAGGGAAACCAAACTTGTGCCCTTTATATTTATAGCCTCGTGGTCCTTCGACAAAGGTGGTCATTGAAATAAAAATAAATAATGGCAATAAGGATAAACAGCAAATTGACTGTTTCGAGAGATATACAAGAATGGCTCAAATATTGATGAAGGAAAGGGACAGGCATTAGGTGATAAAGATTATATTCACAGATTAGCAGGAGAGGGTTACTGCTTCTTGGCCTTATGTCAATGCTTAATTTTGTTGATGATGATGGAGATGATGGTGATGTTGATTATGATGATGCTGATGTTGAATATGACAATGATGATTCTTATGATAATGGTTGCAATTAAGATAATGATGACGAGGATGATGATGACAATGGTGATGATGATGATGATGGGGATGATTGCTATGTTGAATATGATGATGCTGATGTTGAACATGACAGTGATGATTATGATAATGGTGAGAATTAGGATAATGATGGCAGCGAAAATGACGATGCCGAAGATGTTGTCAATGATGATGATGTTGATGATGACATGTGATGATTACCTGAATATTTTGCAGTGCAAGGTTTTCTCTCTGGGATCCACCTAGTGCCTTGAATTTAGGTTGGGTACCTGTCGCACTCTCAAAGATTCCAACCGATGCCTTCACTGCATCATCTATGGTGATGGACTTATGGTGGCTGCAAAGATGAAACATAAAAATAAAAAATCTCATAATGCATGTATATATATCATGGTCAAAGATTGGTCATTTTTCTAGAATGCGTTGGTGATCTGCAGCTAGCGCAACTCTGAAAATTTGTTCACATGTATTCCTATATCCTCTGAGGGAGGGCGCTATGACATTATGACTTCACGTGCATATGAAACAACTCTTTTGAAAATACACACCTTCCTATCTGGTGTGCCAAGTCCTCAGCCCTCTCCCTTGTTTCCTTCGAAGAGTTGACCGTTCCCATGTAACAGGTCACCAGGAGACGACTACAAAGTTCCCTGGGGTCAGTGGGCGTGTACTCGGGGTCATGGGTCAACGACCTCACATCCGCTAGCACCTTCTCATCTGTTGAATGAATAATAAAGTCCTCTCTTGAAAATTTTTGTAGGCGTGTAAAAAAGATAACAAGCTTTTTATTAGTTCCCACCAAAACTACCAATATCATCATAATTAGCATCATCATCATCATCATCACCATCCTCATCCTCATCATCACCACCACCATCATCTTCGTCGTTTTTATCATCATCATCATCATCATCATCATCATCATCATCATGATCACCATCATCATCATCATCATCATCATCATCATCATCATCATCATCATCACCATCACCATCATCATGATCACCATCATCACCATCATCATCATCATCATCACATCATCATCATCATCATCACCATCATCATCATCATCATCATCATCATCATCATCACCATCATCATCATCATCATCATCATCATCACCATCACCATCATCATCATCATCATCACCATCATCATCATCATCATCATCATCATCATCACCATCATCCTCATCATCATGATCACCATCATCATGATCATCATCATCATCACCATCATCATCACCATCATCATCATCACCATCATCATCATCATCATCATCATCATAATCATCATCACCATCATCATCATCATCATCATCATCATCATCACCATCATCATTATCATCATCATCACATCCTCATCATCACCATCACCATCATCTTCATCACCATCATCATCATCATCATCATCATCATCATCATCATCACCATCACCATCATCTTCATCACCATCACCATCATCATCATTACCTCCATCGGAAACAGTTTGGCAAACGAGTCTACACATGGAGTGAACGATGCAAGCAACTGATGAGCTATCAATACCGCCACTCAATGGAATGAAAAAACCACCCTGTCAAGATAAAAGAAATAGAAAACAATACACATGTTTACTTTTGTTTTCATAAAAAAGAAAATATTTTAACATTTATCCAGTTGCACTTAATTAACCATCCTTCTCAATTTAGCATGTTAACAATGATTTAAAGTTTTGTGGGCAGGGCCAGTAATCAGAGGCCAAGACCAAGTCAAGACTCTCCACGGTCAAGGCCAAGGGGAAATGCCTAGGGACAATGAATTCAGACGTCCAAGACCAAAGCAAGGACCCAGAGAAGGCCAAGGCCATATAACAGGCGAGGATTGTTCAGCAATTTCCTTACATACATACATAACAGGTACTTATATAGCGCTTTACCAAAAATATGATCAAAGCGCTTTACAATAAATAACTAATAATAATAATAATTACATTAAACACTTAAAATATATCTACGGGACTGGTGCCTGATCTTAATGCCCTGTTCACCTGCAGTTTAAGGAACTTGCCCAGAAGGCAATCTGGCAGGTACATAACTCATAAGGGCTCTAAAAACACTAGGCCTAAGCTAAACCCTAACAAAGAAACAACTTACGAAAGAAAACTAAACATGAATATTTAAACCTGTAGTTACACAAAAAATCATACAAGGAGAAAAAAATAATCAATGAGCAAAGAAGTGTGTTTTAAGCAGAGATTTAAAAGTTTTAACTTGTCAGCAGATCTTACTGTTACAGGCAGTTTATTCCATAATTTGGGCAAAAAATTAGCAAATTCTTTATCACCATATGAACTAAAACTTCATCTGTGTTTAAGGAGGTATTGGTCAGCATGTGATCTAAGGAATCTAGTATTGCCCATATAAATATAATTACTGATTATGTCTGATAGATAACCAGGAGCTTCCCCCATATGTGCTTTAAAAACAAGAGCAAGAATCTTAAAAACAATGCGTTCAGAGACTGGAAGCCAATGCAACTGCTGTAATAATGGTGAAGTATATTCCCTACGATTTACCTTAAAAATAAGTCTAGCTGATCTATTTTGAATGGTCTGCAATTTTTTCATGTCTTTAACAGTAATGGCGTATAGGAGTGAATTACAGTAGTGAATTACATATGACACATATTTTTTATTCAAACACATCAACATTTACTGAATACTGACACATTTCCTTACGATTGATTGCATTGACTACAATGTACAATCAATCATGAAAAATCAAGCATGCAATCGATCACTAATCTTTGTGTATTAAGACCAATGATGTGCGTGTTTTATAAATCTCTTCAAATCATCAGCTGTCAGGTTTTCATCCTCCGAAAAACTCACTTGTTTACTTCTCCGAAGATAATCCCACAACCAGCAGGCTGGAGACAAGGCTATTTCCTCTTCAGGAGTATACATCTTGATTTGGTCGCGCACCGGTGGTGTCGCTTCTGCGTCTCGGTCATTGGAAAGTGAAAAGTCAACTTGAATGCGAGGGAAAGCCTCTGATCGTGTAGCCTGTAATAGTAATAATAATAATAATGTTTTATTTACCCAGGGTAGCCACTTCAGTTAGGAAACTGCTCTACCAGCGGGACCTGCATAACATTATATGTTATTATTACCCTTCTCCAATCTAAATGCTGAGCGCCTAGCAAGAAGGCAGAAGGTCCAATTTTTATAAGTCTTTGGTATGACTCGGCCGATGATCGAACCCACGACCTCCTGTTCATGAGGCGGACACTCTACCACCGAGCCATGTCCAGTTATATATAATATATGTTATAATAATACAACAAAACTTTATACTGATAGTAATAGTTTTAATTAGTTATGAATATTCATCGCAGTTTCTCTGCGAGAGAAGTCAATTTATTGACAAATAATTCCACTATAGAAATACTACTCTGCTTTCATATAGAGATTGATAAATGGAATGGTGTCTCAAAACAATATCTCAGCAATTACAAATTAATAACAAAATCATATGACACATAATTTTTATTTGAACATCTCAACATTTACTGGATACTGACACATTTTAAGATCATTACCAACACTGCTGGAACTTAACTGTAGTACACACAATGATGTAAAAAAAATAAAGAGACTCACAGCCATGGATGAGCTGGATGCCTGGGCCCTGTATGACCTCACATCCTCGAGGTCAAGGGTCGCTGTTGTTACTTCCTGTGTGTCAAAAATATTGTTAATATAACACTTGATGAATATTGTTTGAAATAGCTCTGACAAACTATTTATCTACCAGTAAATGAACTGATTGTTTTTTTCCTCCAAATAATCTGTTTCTTTTCAGGTCATATGATAAATCTTCATATTGTAAAAATTATAATGGCTTGAATAGTTCATAAACTCAGTAAAAAAAAAGAAATATCAGAGTTGTAATTAAAATATATTTTTGATATTAATAACAATCAACCATTTTGCACTGGACAAGGATACATGCAGTCATTGAAAAAAAATCATGCATGTTCATTCAAATGGCTTCATTTTTATTCATTTAAAAGTGTTCATAAAATAATCATTGAACAAGGTTTCGGGCAAATTCATAAAATATGGTCAACGTACAACTTCAGTAAGTGCGAACTCCTCTCCTCTAACAACGACATCACCGTTCACAGCAATCATAGAGCCGCCGTAGTAGTAAACCCTCTCTCCATCACAGCCACGTAGATTGGAATACATGTAGATCCCTCCACACTATCATGAATCAAGAAGGAAATATAAAATTTGTTAGTGATAATAATAATGATGATTACCAGTATTATTGGTGGTGGTGAAGATGATGGTGGTGATGATGATGACAATGACAACAATGATGACAGCAAGGAGTCAAGGACTACATGCATAGTATGGTGATGATGATGATGATGGTGATGATGATGATGGTGATGATGATGGTGATGATGGTGGTGATGATGATGGTGATGATGGTGATGATGATGATGGTGATGATGATGGTGATGATGATGATGGTGATGATGATGGTGGTGATGATGATGGTGATAATGATGATGGTGGTGATGATGATAATGATGATGGTGGTGATGATGATGGTGGTGATGATGATGATGATAATGATGATGGTGATAATGATGATGATAATGATGATGGTGGGGATGAAGGCGGTGACGATGATGATGATGATAACGACAACAATGATGACATCAAGGAGTCAAGGACTACATGTATAGTATGATGATGATGGTGATGATTTTAGTTATCATGATACTCATTTGCATAAATGACATGTATTCCCAATGAATACTTTATAAGATAAAGCAAAATTGCATGAGAATTGAATTTCGTTACCACTTGTCACGGATAACCATTTCGATTTCCAATCTTAAACTTTTGATTCATGTCAGCTCATTATTCAGCCCTATAGGTTAATGAGCTTCCACTTACAGTGAGGTCACTCCAACACATTAATCCTGACAGATTTGTTGAAAACAGTGAACTGATCACCTTGCATTAGTCACGCTGAATCTCTTTCAAAGTGATTAGAAACCTCATTCAAACACTACAGTTGCAATGTTTTGGGTTTGAAGAAAATATCAATATAGCCTAAACAAAATGAATGAAAATATAAATTTATTGAAATGATAATTTGCATATGGAAAAATCAAATCACATTTTCACTGCATTTTCCAATGCACTAGGCTGGCAATAATTATGAATGAAGAAGTTCTTCTTCACACACAAAATATAGCATTCCTGAGGCTTCAATATTCATCTAACCTTGAGTGTAGCATTCTTTATAAGATCCACAAGACGGTGGCCTTTCCTAAGGTGATGAAGACTTCCACTGCCGTTAGTGACTATCTCTACACCGTCAAGACTCATCGCTATATGGGGGCTAGGTAAGATTCAAGAAAAAGTTTAGTGCTTAAACTAAAGATAAACAAAAGTTATGGTAAAGATGGAAATAATCGTTGGGAGCTGTAACATTTTTTCATGATATTTAGAAAGAACATTATGGGAGAAAGGGTGTAACAAAATCTGTGCAAAAGGGACAAAATTTGCTGTTTTATAGGTGTTTTTGTAGCTGCTTCATGTAATAAAGCCTATGGAAAGGATAAGCATTCTTGGCCGAGGAATTTCTCGAAAGTACACCAAGTTTCCAAAGTTCCATGACAATTGCTCCGGCAACAATAACTCAGCTCTAAATTCCACATATTAATCGAAATAACAACTTCAACCCAGGGGGAGTTTCATGAAAGGACCTTGTCAGACGTTTTATAATAATAATAATAATAATAGGCATTTATATAGCGCCATCTATCTAGAAATATTCTATTCCGAGGCGCACAAGAAAAGAAAGAATGAGAAAGTTTGGATGAGTGTCAAAGTGCCAATAACTAATACTGTTAGAAAAGATAAGATTTCAGTTTATCCGACAAGTCCCATTTTATCCGACAGTTACCATAGGAACCTCTAAGCCAATCAAAATCATGGAAAGATGTCAGATCTGACAACTTGTCGGATAAAAATATTGATGAAATGCTCCCCTGGACTTACCCCATCATAAACCTAACATGAAACCCTATTGAAACGCTAACCCTATATACTACACAAAGCAGAGCCCAGAGCAAATGTCGTGTCCCCGAGTTTGCTTTCCCTCAAAGATGTCTCTCTTACAGACATTTCCAATGCTCTTCACAAAGTCTGGGGGTCAGCAAATAATTCACTCCCCACGAAAGATGGCATCCTCCTGAATTCCAACCCCTAATCACAAATCACTAATCTCACTGAAAGTAGATGATTTGAATTTCTTTATTTACCTGTTTGCAGTCCAGAGTCCTTCGCAAACTTCAGTCCCAATACATGTATCTCTTGTGGCTATCACAGCATCACCAATTGGGACTGTTGTCTATAATGCATACAAAAAATCATAAAGGGAAAAGAAGAACTTGAGAAATGATTATTTGCTTTATATTCCACATTGGAAACAATACCTGATTGGGGATTTTTCACACCACACGTCTACAGGAGGAAGTATTGTTCTACAGTCCTGAGATTTAACCAACGAGGGCCCCGTTGTACAAAGAGTTACCATAGATCCGATCAATCGTAACTCTATGGAAATCCATCAGTGTCATAATTTTTTCTACAGGAAATTTGCAAAATGTCCTTTGTAATCAAAGGAGAACACCCCATATTGTCAAGAAATCAATGAATTTATGGATATGGATTCATATCTAGAATTTTTTTTAACAAACATGCATTTCATTTGTTGACTTTGCTGGTGGTCCATAGTTACGATTGATTGGATCAATCGTAACTCTTTGTACAACGGGGTCCAGTAAACTATCTTAAGTCTCTATAGTCCCCATTGTTAAAGATAATTTCCAGTTCTGGTAATGATCTCAAAATGACTTTTTACAGAATCTAATATAATGACCACCCAAGTGTCTGTTTCTATGAATAAAAAATATGTGCCAAAGGATTCTGGAAGAAATTGTTTAATTGCTGAGAAATAAGTAAAATAAGCGCGGATTCGGTCACTTCCGTTGGGTCTTTATTCCAGCAATAATAATACACTGTCCCACGTGCGCTTATCTGTGTTGGTGATCTTCAGAGTGAACATTTTTCAGCGTATAGATTTCAAGATTTCACAAAGTTCAGTTTATGTAACCGTACCAGTTCTAGATCATCGACGATATACTGACAATTAAGCCTGGTTTTACAGACTTTCTCATGAAATCAGTTTTTACTGCAATTTATTTCTCTTTAACTATGTCAGTCTTAGGCATGTTCAAAATTACTGTCTGCCCAGTAAAATTATATTTGCAGCCACCGACCAATAAGACTGTGGGGTTTTCAATACTCATTCTGTGATACAAATAACTTTCATTACCTGATTGGTGATATCTGAGATCATACGTGGGAGAAAATGCTGTTCAACGGTCCTGAGTTTAGCCCATCCAGTAAACCATCTAAGCTCTCTGTAGTTGCCATTGTTAGCCATGTCAGTCTTTGGCTTGATCAAGATTATTTTCCTAAAAACAAGACAAGTGTAAAGAAGCTCTTGATGCAGCTCTTTGCCTGCCACGTACACTATCCCCCCTGCGCCACATTAATTTTGGGGTGCAGTATGCATTGTGTGCGAACTGTGACTTGAGTCGTCGTTGGCAGTCCGCTGTATGTGCCGCAAGTCGTCCGTGGCGGGCAAAGAGTTAATTGATGAAGCTACAAATATTCAACAACAAAGAAAAACTATTCGAATAATTTTGGAAAAACATTTATAATATTGTAGTACTCCTCAAGGCTAACATCAGCCTTGCACATCACACATAAGTACATCTAATAATACCTTCCTGCTTTAATAACAACCTATTCGACTCCAGGGAGATTTTCCCCTTTATAGGATACCAATGAAATGAGAGCGTTTCAGTCAAGATAATGAAGACAATGAATTCTGAAGTAACCATTTTAATATAATGGTATCACTTTACAGCATAGAGAACAACATTTCATAAGTCTGTTATTTTTCATGGCTCCATATTTTTCATGGCTCCATTTTTTGCAAAAGAGGGAAGTATTTTAATAATTCTATCATTTTCCTTTGTTTAGCATGTGCACAGGATTGAGCTGACCTGTATATCACAAAAGATTTGTCAACATCTATTGCTGACCATCATGTTTGTGGTGGGAAAAATGGGAAAATCCAATTTGGGTTTATAGGTATATAGTCTACCAAGAAAGGGGCAGGAAATCAGGAATGAAGTCTTACTTGTTAAGGAAGATAACTCGGCAATTGTAGCGGACATTCTTGTGCATTACTGGCCTGTAACAAACACACAAAAAAAGACAAAAGCAAAAGTTAAGAACCTGCACGAGATTTTAATAAAGTACATTAATGAATGAAAGGATAACAATGCTGCAACATTGGGAATTGAACCCTAAAACTCATTCTGTAGAGCGAAGGGGCTTTTCCCCTGATCTATATGTACAAATAATATACAATTGGAAAAAAGCCGATATTTTAGTCACTGCATGGAGCTATTTTACATAGCCATGTAATTTCTACCATGGTGAGGATAGCAGTGAAAAAAATAAATATTAGAATATACATAATAAAATAATAAAACATGCCCCAGTAGCATATTTGTTTAGGCTAATGGGGCATCTGGCGATGTCTCCTTATTATAACTCATTTTCCAGGTTTTTTGTAAATCCCTCAACGTTCATCGTGATGACAAATTGGAAGAGTAATACTAGTAATAGTACTACTACACATGCAAAACAAGGGAGATGAGAGGTAATTCCGTGGAGGTAACATGCAACCATGGAGCAATGCGACTGTATTTGCCAACAGATTTTCATCTCACCTGACATGTACCAAATGACGTCATTTAAACATGTTTACTATCGTGGTTCTGTTTATACTTCCCCAGAAAACCTGATTCTAGTCAAACAACGTTTAAAAACGCACCTTTTTGTGAGTTTACGATCAGTGTTTTGAAACGTCGTTTAATTGAATGTAAGCATGGACGCAACCATGTTTTATGGAAACGCTGATTCTGGCCTGAAAAGTGGAAGCATAAACACGGCCTTAGAGTTATGGGAAGTCGAAATGCAGAACTCATCTGTGTCTCTAGTCCTCTACTACATATACTTACATTCCCACATCGCATATGATATCCTGTGTCTCCGGTGCTTCAAGAAGCTTGGCCAAGATCTGCCATGAGTGCAGGTTGGTGTCAGATTCATAGAAATGATCATTGCACCCATAACCTCTGTTAAAAATAAAAAATAGTAATTAAAAAAATCACAACACTAGCAAGCAACTTAATACTCTATTTTTTGGAAAATTTTCACTTAAGTTTCAAGATGATTGGAGATGTTGATGACGAGTGTGGTGTTGGCAGTGATGGTTAAAAGATGATATTTAACAATTTTTACCATTATACATTAAACAATATATCAATGAAAAAATAACAGAGAATTAGAGAAAATGGAGAGCTTAGTATTAGGTTTAAAGACCATCAAAAATATGCATATTGTGCTTCTCATGTCAAACATTACAGAAACTTGTACTGACATTTGTTAACATTACCATCACTGTAAATTGTAATAAACGGTTTTGCAGGATATCCTGCCTGTCAAACTTTTCCTCAAACATGGGCTTTTTAATTGCTAATATCATTGATAGAAAATATTTTTGGAGGAAAGTAGTCAGCGCAGTCCTTGAATATCTGGTTGCTGTATGTTGTTTTTAGACTTGAGAAGAGATAAAAATCTTTGCTTCATCAGCTGACTACATAAAGCTAGTGATGAATAATTCCAACATGTATCTATCACAAGATGCTGCGGAAGCCCTACAGGAATGCTGCTAAGCATTTTCAAAAAGTTGTCAGAGATTTTTCCTTCAAACACAGAACTGAAAATTGAGCACAGTAAGATGGTTCAACTTGGTTTACAAAATAACTGACATAACTCACTCAGGAACTGATAATATTTCAGTCCCTAATTTTGATGATTGTACATGTACATTGCACAGACCTGTGTTTGCACATTACATATTTTAGTAAATGACACTTACGTGATTTCGAGTTCGGGTCCTAATCTGTATCTGGCTCCCTTTTCCTTGGCTATGGCTATACCTACAACAAAATAAACAACAAAGGCATCATATCAGAATTTGAAACAAAGACATCAAACTTAAAGGTCAAGTCCACCCCAGAAAATTGTTGATTTGAATCAAAAGAGAAAAATCAAACAAGCATAACACTGAAAATTTCATCAAAATCGGATGTAAAATAAGAAAGTTATGACATTTCAAAGTTTCGCTTAATTTTCACAAAACAGTTGAAATGTATGCACAACTCAGTGACATGCAAATGAGAGAGTCGATGATGTCCCTCACTCATTTATTGTTTGAATTATACAATATTTCAATTTTTACAGATTTGACAATAAGTACCAACTACCAACTTTACTTAACAATGAACTCTTGAAATAATGATAATTCCACATGTTCAGGGAGGAATAACATTTTGTTTCACATGAGAATGTAGAAAAAAATAGAATTTTAATATTTCATATGATAAATACAAAATAAATAGTGAGTGGGTGATGTCATCTGTCTGCTCATTTGCATACAAACCAGGATGTGCATATTGTTTTGTGAAATTAAGCAAAACTTTAAATGCCATAACTTTCTTAATTTACAAGTATCCGATTTTGATGGAATTTTCATTGTTATGCAAGTTGGATTTTTCTCCTTTTATTCAAAATGAAATTAACTCTTTGTTACGGTGGAGTTGTCCTTTGATATCTAACGACTAATGCCAGGCCTTAGTTTTGATACTTCCAGAGGGAGGCTACATGATTGTAGGGCACATTTGTAACATTATTATTACAGCGAAAAATGGGAAAATAGAAAAGAGCACCAAAAATCCAATGAATGGGCGAGTCAATAGGGTAGCGGCGGTCCGACGGTCCCAGACCGGTAAAAATCGCTGTTGGGCCAGTAGATTTTCAGAAATTGGAAGATTTACTGGTCCGACATGACCAGTAAAAAATATCATTGTCGGGCCAGTAATTTTTCCAAAAATAGCAAGATTTAAGGGTCCGACATGACCAGTAATAAAAACCATTGTTGGGCCAATAACTTTTCCAGAAATGGTCAAATTCACAGCAAACCATTTCCCCCGTTAAATTCTGCAATTCACACACAGAATACACACAGAATGAATCGCACGTGTTACTAGAGTACTATACAGCATGCATACAGTGTACATGTAGTCAGCCACACAATCCACACGGTGAATTCTCCACTGGCCGCACGAACAAAGCCTGGCTAAACTCTGGCAGAAATCTCTCACAGAACTGTCAAAATTCACGGTTCATACTCCTGAAAGGCTCTTATAATGTCCATATTTCCTAAAAATTGGAGTAACTCTGTCATCTGTAAGCAGTAAAAGGGTAAATTTTCACTTCTGTTTGGTTCAAACAGATCGGGTCTCGGGTGGTATCGTCTGAATACATATTAGCCCCACATATGCATTTATGTGTGTGTTGATACACTTGGTTTCTGACTTTCTTTCATAGCTATTTTTATTGAGCCAAAAAAGAAACATAAATTATTTATGAAAATAGTTTTAGCTTTCTTCCTCTGTTTTCTTCCTGTTTTCTTTCCTTCTTTCTTTTCAATCTTTCTTTTAATTTTTTTTCTCTATTTCTTTCCTTCCTTCCTTCTTTCCTTCTTTCCTTCCTTCCTTCTTTCCTTCTTTCCTTCCTTCTTTCCTTCCTTCCTTCTTTCCTTCCTTCTTTCCTTCCTTCCTTCCTCCTTTCCTTCCTTCTTTCTTTCCTTCTTTCCTTCCATCCTTTCTTACTTTCCTCCCTTCTTTCCTCCCTTCCTTCCTCCTTCCTTCCTTCCATCCTTTCTTTCTTTCTTACTTTCCTTCCTTCTTTCCTTCCTTCCTTCTTTCCTTCCTTCTTTCCTTCCTTCCTTCCTCCTTTCCTCCCTTCTTTCCTTCCTTCTTTCCTTCCTTCTTTCCATCCTTTCTTTCTTACTTTCCTTCCTTCTTTCCTCCCTTCTTTCCTCCCTTCCTTCCTCCCTCCTTCCTTCCTTCCATCCTTTCTTTCTTTCTTACTTTCCTTCCTTCCTTCTTTCCTTCCTTCCATCCTTTCTTCCTTCTTTTCTTCCTTCCTTCCATCCTTTCTTTCTGACTTTCCTTCCTTCTTTCCTTCCTTCTTTCTTTCCTTCCTTCCTTCTTTCCTTCCTTCCTTCCTTCCTTCCTTCCTCCTTTCCTTCCTTCTTTCCTTCCATCCTTTCTTACTTTCCTTCCTTCTTTCCTTCCTTCTTTCCTCCCTTCTTTCCTCCCTTCCTTCCTCCCTCCTTCCTTCCTTCCATCCTTTCTTTCTTACTTTCCTTCCTTCCTTCCATCCTTTCTTTCTTACTTTCCTTCCTTCTTTCCTTCCTTCTTTCCTTACTTCTTTCCTTCCTTCTTTCCTTCCATCCTTTCTTTCTTTCTGACTTTCCTTCCTTCCTTCTTTCTTACTCTCTTCGTTTCTGTATTGCTTTCTTTTTGTCCTTCATTCCTTCGTTTTACGGGGGGGGGGGGGGGTCACGAAAGGCTAGAAAAATAAACTTGCGCCTTTTTTTAATGTTTTCTTTACTTTTTGGGACCAGTAGATTTTAGGTTCGGACCAGTAAAAATTTGAAAAACTGGGTATCTACTGGTCCGACATGAACAGGTTGGACCAGTAGAAAAAATGGGTTAGTGTGGAGCCCTGCCATACCAATCTAGATCAATCACAAATAGTTTATTTGGATCTTGCAACTCTTTGTAAGGCAGGGCCTAGGACTAGTCTGCAGGCACAGACCCTGATTGAAACTTTGATCAACAAGTGGGTCTTCATGCAAGACTAGGACAAAGCAAAGGGTCTTCAGAACAAAAGTTATTGTAGGCTGCACATTTAGACCCTTTAACCTCAGTGAGAGGTTTGCACAGCAGACTAGTCTAGGACAGGAAAAGTTGCATGACCAATGTAGATTGTGATGGTCGATATGAATGTAGATAGGTCTTTAAATGGTGTGAGTAGCCAATAAAATAAACATTCAAATGTATGTGCCAAATTACTGTAAAAATACATACAACTGAGAAAAAAAAGCAAAATAAGTATGGTACATGTATTCTTGTCATGTGATCTGCATCAAAGATGATATATGGTGACAACTGAAAAAAAGATTTTCTGATTGTTTGATGTGACTACTTGAGTTTACCTTTAACCTGGAAGTACTAATTTAGGGTTCACTGAATATATTGAGCACCACTGGCAGGCAGCATTACTCTACTGCCCGCTTGATGCAACACACTTAATTAACATCCTCCTATAATTCAATTACAAAATTGGTGCAAAAGGCAGCTAATTTCTCAGTTGGGTTTTTAGCTGCAAGCCAACAGCAATGATGTAATGTATATAGTGTGCAGGAACAAAAGAAAAATAATAGGACATTTTTTCCTTCTTTTTCAAAGAGCTGAGTCATTCTAAGTTTACAAGGAAATGGTCTATTACAAATGTAATTACCTTCTCTTCTCTCTTTTAAGACTGAAAAAAAGAGATGGAATATTTTCAAGCTCTCTTTCAACAACACTATCAAGAGGATATCCAAAGTACGTGTTCGATCAGCAGTGTTTTACAACTTTTTTACAAATCACCCCAAAAGCGGCAAGTCTCGCCTCATGATACCCATTCAATGTTTGTATTTTACATGTTTCAGACATTTATGACCAAATTTTGCTTGAATGTCAGCTATGTACAAAATTAAGGATCTTACAATTACATTCTAGCTGTATATCAAAAGCATTTGCTCTAGAGTCTCATAGAAAGAAATTATGTAAAAACAGACAATGTCTTTCTCAACTTTAAGACTCAAAAAGTAATTTAGTACAGTTTCAACAAACGCTTTTAGGGATTGGGACTTACGCTCAGATTTAATTATACCAGTTGTATCAATTTCTTTTTAATTCCGAGCTTTGTCCGATATCTAACACTTGCACTGGTCAAACATCATTCTAGAGTCTTATTTGCAGTCTTAACTGCATTTTACCTGGCTTAAAATTATGCCTTATTTAAGAAACATAAAGCACTGAACATTTTCTTAGGAAACATCCTATATAACTTGCAGTGTCCATACATCATTAACATCATTACTATCATCATCAATCAACACAATCATTAATTCATCAATTTCCCAATCATTCACTCAAAGACAAAGCAGATATCACCAAGATAATGTATCACCTCATCATCATCAGCAGTAGCTTTGTCCAATTTCTAACACTTGCACTGATCAAACATTACTCTTAGATCTTATTTTTGACTACAGTTTAACTGGCGTACAAATAATGCCTTAAAGTAAACATAAGCAATAAACAGTTTCTTGGGAAATGTCCTTCATATCCTATGTCTATGATCATTAACATCCACATCTTCATCATTATCAACACAATCATCATCATTGATCCATCATTAATTCACAATCATTCACTCATCATCATTAAGCAGATATCACCGAGGCCGAGATGCATGCATGATGCATCATCATCCTCATCATCATCACCATCATCATCATCATCCTCATCATCATCACCTCCGTCATCATTGGTCATAAAGCACCTGTATTATTATCAATATCATCTTCATCATCACCACCATCGACTTCTTCTTCCGCCTTAATACTAATTTACATACTCTATCACCTACTTCAGCCTTCACCATTCATCATCTTACATTGTAAAGATATTTGTCAACATGAACGAGCAAGACACATGGTAAAAAAATAGTAACTAACAACTATGAACTATCCAAATATCCCGATCCTACGCCGTACGGCTAAGGCAGACAATTCAAATCAAATATTGTCATTCATCATGTTGTTAGGTCTAATATCAGTTCTCATCATCATGCTCATCTTTGAGTTTGATATATCACCATCGGCATCATCAATAAAAAACTATCTTCTTCCTTTTGAGCTGATAGTGACTATATATAGAAAACAAGTGGAATGCCTCTGGCCATCTCACCTGCATCACGCGGTTCAATGTAGCAGCAGTGCTGACTTTGAATACTTCTCTAACTCGCACAAGATGTTCAGTGATACATGGTTACTCTTATGTCCACTTTTTATGAACAAGACCAATAAACTTACAGAGATATGATGGTTATTCAACAAAAAACCCCAACATGGCCAAAGTTCATTGACCTTACATGACCTTTGACCTTGATCATGTCACCTGAAACTCGAACAGGATGTTCAGTGATACTTGATTACTCTTATGTACAAGTTTCATGAATCAGATCCATAAACTTTCAAAGTTATGATGGTAATTCAACAGATACACCCAATTCGGCCAAAGTTCATTGACCTTTGACCTTGGTCATGTGACCTGAAACGTGCACAGGATGTTCAGTGATACTTGATTACTCTAATGTCCAAGTTTAATGAACTAGACCAATAAACTTTCAAAATTATGATGGTAATTCAACAGATACCCCCCATTCGGCCAAAGTTCATTGACCCTAAATGACCTTTGACCTTAATCATGAGACCTGAAACTTGCACAAAATTTTCAGTGATGCTTGATTACTATTATGTCCAAGTTTCATGAATCAGATCCATAAACTTTCAAAGTTATGATGGGAATTCAACAGATATCCCCAATTCAGACAAAGTTCATTGACCCTAAATGACCTTTGACCTTGGTCATGTGACGTGAAACTCATGCAGGATGTTCAGTGATACTTGATTAACCTTATGTCCAAGTCATGCAAGTTTCATGAACTAGGTCCATATATTTTGTAAGTTATGATGACATTTCAAAAACTTAACCTCAGGTTAAGATTTCGATGTTGATTCCTCCAACATGGTCTAAGTTCATTGACCCAAAATGACCTTTGACCTTGGTCATGTGACATGAAACTCTAATAGGATGTTCAGTAATACTTGATTAACCTTATGGCCAAGTTTCATGAACTAGGTCCATATAAATAAGTTATGTCATTTCAAAAACTTAACCTCAGGTTAAGATTTGATGTTGACGCCGCCGCCGCCGTCGGAAAAGCGGCGCCTATAGTCTCGCTTTGCTTCGCAGGTGAGACAAAAATGAGAATATTTGCGACAGGATGTGAAACTGCACTGGCGCCGAACTGACACCGGCTAAAACTTTGAAGCTCTATCACGACACCGAGCTCGGCCCCGGGAGCCCGGGGGGCCGGGGGTGGGGAACTCAGCGGAGCGCAATGCACTAGCTAGCTGCAATTGATAGAGAGAGAAGAAATAGAGGTGCAAATTAGAACATGCATCAAAATTGAAACGAGACAAAAATCAAACAGGCTTACTTTTTAAAATTCGCTCATAGTTGCCTTCAAAGTCCATAGCCCACTGGTTGAGTGTACAGGTAGCTAAAACCACCTTTCTTCCCATTTTAAAGATATTTGTTAGACTTTTGGAGATGAAATCACACGACAGAGATTCGCACGATCACGACAATCGGAAAGGCCAATTTACGTCCGTGTAATGTGTGCGCATGCAGTGGTAAAGATTGTTGTCATTTCTTCGTACTGTGTCGATCGACTTCATAATGTACGTATGTGAATATATTGCACACCAAGCTAGCTCAGTGCACTATTAAAATCGTAGTTCAGTCTCACACAGAACAAAAAAGGTACCTTCTTATTTTCTGATTATTAATCACATTTTCGGAGGAATCCCGTGAAATATACTTCTTTTGATATTTCATTTAGCGACATCGAAGTCTGTTTTTTAGAGGGATAATAATTTTCATCATAATCGATTAGTTAGGTGGTGATTTTTTGATAGTTTGTCACGTCACTGGGTACATTGTAATCTTTGTCTCAGTCCCACTCACCCTTTTTCGCGTTGTGTTTTTTTTTACAAGACAAGACTGCCACTGGCAGATATTTATAGATAGCAAGAAACCGTCTGTTGTTGTTGTACACGACTATAATATAGACGTTAGATGCCAGCTCGTTGTGTTAGATTTAGACCACTCACAGGTATTGCGATTCAACGCATTGCGAGGTTAGTATAACCTCAGTCATAACCGCGTAGGATCTATATGGCCCTGGATTTCTAGATCTAATTTTAAGTAAGAAAGTAGTCGGCAAACATCGCTCGGCATTCACATTGCATTTGCAGAAGAATTTATTTTCTTATTTTTTTTTGAAAAAAATCATTCTCGCTACTCACTGGGGGCGGGGCTCTTTCCGGTGAGTAGCCATACCAACGCTGAGCCATCAGTAGAGGCGCACGGCCAATATGGGAGACTCTCTCCAATAGGGGAGACAATCTCTCACATTGGAGACTTGCTTTGCAAAAGGACAAAAGAAACAACACCAACAAAAGCACAATTTTTACCACTCAAAAGTTTGTCTCGCTGAGGTCAGAAGCCCATTTGTTTTGTGTGTGGATGACAACAAAAATCCTTATCAAAACAAAAGTAGACGGTGAATTTTTAAAGTAGACGGTGAAAAGGTGTAAATTTTCATGAGGAATCTGCTTATGCACCCATGGGTTCATATCGTCTCGCGAGTGAAGGATTATCAGTCATACGCACGCGACACACCAGTACACTTCGAAAATACAGTGGGCTTTTGCCCACATAAAATATGTTTAAATAAACATTCCACATCCTGCTATGACACTTACCGAATCATTTAGATCCTTCCGTGACTTCTCCTTGAAGTTTCTTTCTAAAAATATGTATATTTTCTTGATCTTTAGTGAAGATTTTACGGAGATAGAAATCAGTCAGCGTTGATATCAATTTTCTCCTGAAGAGGGCGCGCGATTTATATTCATATCAAAGACACGACAAGGGAAAGAATAGGCACCTACACTATTTTACACGCATATCGACGCAAGGCATTACGCAAAGTCCGTGAAGTGTCCAATCTTTTCATTGTATAGACTTTGGTACACCGTATACGTATTATTGACGTTCGTCAAAGCTTGTACTGCTGGTTTCTTTCCAGGCACTTATATTATTTTCATTTTTTTTTTATCAGTCATCTTTTTAAATTAATGCAAATGAGTGTTATCATCACCAATAATAATCATTAATTATGTTTTTTGAAGGCATTTCATTAATTGGTGCCCATAATTAGTAAATTAATCATGAGGATTGCGCATTCAAAGAATTTAGATACAGTTATAAAATTACCGAGGAGCTGAATCAAGGTTGTGAAATTATTAGCGCCACCAACGGGCTTCCTTGTATTACCGTGGAAGAGACAAGCGAAGTCACTTTCGAGGCCGAGGTAAGCAAAATGTGCTTTTTTTATCGGATTATTATTTTATTATTATTTTATATTCAACAAACTCTTGCTACTTACCGGCAAGAGCCCCGGTGCGTAGCGAGAAGGAGCTTCGGCAAATATTACTTCAGCAATGAAGCGATGTTTGCCGACTACTTCGAAATCCAGGGTCAAACACGGTCTATTGTACGAGGTTAGTACATACTAACCTCGTACAATGTGTGAGTGCTGCTTATCACATTTTTATTTGCCGCCAAGGTAATCCTTTTGCCGCAAATGTAAACAAAGGAAATTAGTCTCCAAAACTGGAGACTGTCTCTGAAATTGGATACCCAAATTCTTTATAAAAGTCTCTGATATTGGAGATAATCTCTGATTATCTCCCACATTGGAGACAGTCTCCAATATTGGCCGTGGGCCTCTACTGGCCATACAATCGTAATTTTAGTTTTGAATTCATAAATCAAAATCATACAAAGTCAAAACAGCAAATCAGCTTACCTTGGCCTGGACATGCTGGAAAGTGACTTTGCATGTCTCTTCTAGACTACAGAAATAAAAAGGAAGCCTGTTGGTGGCGCTTATATTTGTAATTATTATTTGAAATTAATTTATGCATATTTTAAAAAATTCACATAAAATGCTTCTTTATTTGTTGACCGATTTTGATTTTTTTTTCTTCCATCTGGTAGAGCTTCATGAGGTTCACCAATCTTGTACACAGAATTTTGAAATTTGGACTAGAACAATTTTTATGCTAATTTATTCGAAATTCATATTTTTAAAATTTCACATAAAATGCTTTTTCTTCTTCAGTTGACCGATTTTTACTTTTTTTCTTCTTCCATCTTGTAGAACTTTATGAGGTTCACCAAACTTCTACACAGATTTTTGAAATTTTCAGTAGAAAATTACTTTTGCTAATTTATGCAAAATTTATTCAGAAATCACAGAAAATGTCTCTTCTTCTTAATTTGTTGACAGATTTTGATATTTTTCTTCCATCCGGTAGAAGTTCATGAGGCTTTTGAGGCCCACCAAACTTCTACACAGAATTTTGAAAATTTTTCAGTAGAAAATTATTTATGCTAATTTATGCGAAATGTATTCATAAATCAGAGAAATATTCCTCTTTACTTGTTTACAGATTTCGATTTTTTCTTCCATCTGGTAGAGCTGCATGAGGTTCACCAAACTTGTACACAAAATTTTGAAATTTTGTCTGGAAAATTATTTATTCTAATTTATGAAAAATTTATTCATAAATCACAAAAAATGTTTTTTCTTCTTCATTTGTTGATCAATTTCAGTTTTGTTTGCTTTATATGATAGCTCGAGGTGGTGATACAAAATTTAAACATAGAATTTTGAAACTCATTGAATCTGCTATTTATTCATATATTTTCAAAACTCACAAAAATTGCTTACTTATTTGTTGATTGATTTTGGTTATTTTTGTTCCATCTGAGAGCTACTTTAGGTTCACCAAGGTTCTACACAGAGTTAAGAAACTTTGACTAGATAATAATTAATACTTAATTCTTATGAAATTTATTCATAGATCACTAAAAATGCTTCTATGTCATTTCTTCATCAATTTCAATTCTATATCCTCAATTTATGTCACCAATATAATTCACTACAGTGTCAACTGGGCTGAAATTAAAATTGTGTTGCGAGATGCCGGATGAGCTCCACATCATTTATGTGCTAGTTTTATCACAGAATACAATTTTTCATTCCCAGAGCTTGGCAGGTCTGGTGTTAGACATGACTTTAGACAAGTGAGTCAAATTCGAGATTCGGAGATTGAGTATGGGCAGAAACTGGGCCAGGGCTAGGCACTCTGTCTCACCGTAAGTTAGATCTACTAGAGTTGTTAGTGTGATTTTACTCTGGCAGTGGTTTTTCTGCGTATGGCAGAATAACATAAAGGCAAAGCACAACTTTGGTCTTGAGCACAAGCATCTTGGCAGATTGGCCCTCAGCGACCTGAGCCGAACAGATTAAACCATTATGCATTATTTTAACAAATGGCTTAATAAGCAGGAAATTGAGATTGTTCTTTCTTTCCTTTCATTTCAGTTATCTTGCAGCAATCATGCTTTCCAACATGGATTTCATCAATAAGGAATTGGAGGACGTTAGAAAACGATGTGTTGATGAAGTTCCTGGGTCCGAGATTGTAGCTTGCCATCCTGCTGCCGTCAGGATAAGGATCGTGTACGTTCCTGAATGATAAGCTGTTAAACTTGAGCCAATCATTATACACTTCAAATTGGCAATGCAACAAAATCACTGTCTCCTTTTATCATTAATTTTGATACAAGTGATAGCCATTATCTGTTACTTTCAATTTAATCACTTTAAAAATGCATATTATCGTTTTTTTCTACACACGTTCATATGTTTATTATTTCCATAGTAAAAAGAAAATTCAGGAATTTGCCCATTTAGGAGCAAAAGAAGATTATACATCCTGTGAATCTTGATTAATCTTTATGAATAATCTGATTTATGTCAAATCCACTGTCAATTGAATTGAATAAAAGTAAAAAAAATCAAACAAGCATGTATCTTCAAATTTCATCAAATCAAATATACAACAAGAATGTTATACATTTCATACTAATTCAACAGATTTATGCACAGAATATGTAATATGCAAATGATGCCATCACACACTCTGTCATTATTTGAAATGTACACCTTTTTGGGGGTATATTTTTGTATGTGAAGAAGGAAAGTGAAACCAGTTCCTTTATACAGATGTTTGAACAATGTAAGAAATAGTTGATAAATATGAGTAACCAATTGTTTTTTTTTCTTGGATATAGGAGAACAAAATACAAGAAGTTGGAAGTTTGCATGCAGTTTCAAGGGAAGTATCCTGATGAAGCAATAATAATTGAGATAAAGAGTAAGACAATTCCAGACAAACTTAGGGAAGGCTTGACTAAGATCTGTGATGAACAAGCCAAGACTCTCCTTGGAAAACCTCAGGTAAGAACTGAAAGACTTAAGGTGATTTCAAGTTCAGTGTTAAACTGGTGTTGGTGTTAGAAGCACAATTAAGATTGCCTTTGGTCATTTTCAAACGTGAGTGACACGACAATCGGAGAGGTTTAAGGGCTCATATCTTCAAACTTAAAGGTTATGAATCAATCATGACTACTATATTATATACAATATAGGACTGGCATGGGCCACTACGAGTTTGATTTGAATTCAACAATTCGTTTAGTAGATATGATTAAAAAACGGTGCGTGAGTGACACGACAAATTTTGGACATGGGTTTCTGACCACTAACACATATGGTTGGATTCGTGCCCAAGTAGTTGTCATGGAGTACTGTGAGTACCAGTAAATGGACATAAATAGTGTACCTATCCAACACATATAGTCAAAATCAATCAAACCTTCTCTATGGAAAATGGTACCCTCCTATATACCGTGAGTGACACGACATCCAAAACGTGAGTGACACGACAAGTGCAAAAATACAACATTTATCTCAACATTCAAAGTATTTTTTGCATGATGTAGAAGAGAAAAATACCATTAACCAAAAAACAAGCTTAATTACATAATAACTGCTTTCTTTAAAGTTCATAATATGTCATCCTGATGTTTTATTCTTGGTTTATGGTCATATTTGCCCATCAACTCACATTCCCTATACCATACCATTGTCACACTAGGGCTTCTACCACTCTCCTCTTTAGAGGAGGAGGGGGCACTTGAAGGAGGTGTTATGAGGTCTTGGCATTGACATCAACTCAAACATTCTTTTTGTGGCCTGATATCATTCAAAACTTTAACTCTTTCTCCCTATTTGTATATGAAAGTTTACAGGCTTATACAATTCAGCATCCACAACGGATGGAATAATTTTTCCTTGTAAGAAAGGTATTCTCAATAGTCACTCACATCATCTGGCATGGTCTGGTAGCCAATGATGTCATGTACATGTATGACTCCTTTTTCTTGAAATATTGGATTACAATATTATCCTCCTTTAATATTTTAGGCATTGTCCAAATAGGACATGGCAGTTTCAATGTCTTTTTTGGTACCAAACCACAATCACATTGCTGCACACTTCAGATGGACTATCAGCAAATCCTTGAGAAACTTGGGAATTCAACTCAACAAGCATAGGTTTTCTCCTGAACACTGCTTGTATGTGGACCCTCCCAAGGCACTCTACCAAAATTCAGAGCTATGAATTTAGCTGGAATCTTGTAAGCGCCTTTTCATTGCTAATTATTTGATCATATACCATATACATGTACCACAGGAATCCAGGGAAAGCCACAAGGTGAAAGACGCAGTCAGTACCTGATTCTTGCAGTCTGCTACTATTACATAACAACTACAAGTCATTAGCCTTTCCTTTTCTAAGCCCTTGGATGTCACACTAAAATCCAATTCAGCATCCCAACCAGGCTCCCTTTATACCTCAATAGCTTTTTCCCCTCGAGGTCCAGCTCTGTTCTTATCAGGGTACCCCCCCCCCAAAAAAAATTGATTTACTGGTACATGGCAACCCATCCAAAGTTGCTCAAATCAAAATGCGGTCTCGGTTGGGACTTGTTGGGACCTACATGAACATGCATCATTTTGTTGTAATGAATATGTGTAAATGCAAATCTGCTCTGAACACACATCGGCCCGCTTACGGTAGTTAGCTGTTCAGACCCTACATGTAGTTAATCACTAGCGGTATGAATGGTTGCCGAACAAATAATGATTTTGAACTTGGCATGTAGCTGCTTCAAGTAATATCCAAAATTTTCCATCAAATCTCAGTACATTCTCACCTGAAATGTTTATGTTTTCTTGCAAATTTGTTTATTTCATGTCCTGGAATACAAGTTTTATGGCAAATGAAAAGGTTGATTTAATCAATCAGAAGGAAAAGAATTTTTTTTTCCGAATTTGAAAAAAATGTTTGGTGTTCATGGTGATCTCTTATATCTCACACTACTTTACCACTAAATTCCTGCAAATATCAAAAAAGGATCCCTGAATTTTCTAGCTATGAGTATAACAAAGAAATAACATATTGCTCAAAAGAAAGGTGAACTTTCTGCTCATTTCTGTAAATGGAGACAGAGAGTATTCGAGTAATACCTAGGTATGACTTGGACCATCACCATCACCAACCCTTTATGCATTGTAAATATGTCCATTGCTAAAGTACATGTATAGCGTTTTTTTCTTGATACATTCATAATTTTGTGTTGATTATGTTGTTATATTCTTAATCACAGTACATTCACCAAAATATGAATTAGGATCCGAGTCTTCACACCAATGGAAAATTGTCAGGATTTTTTAAACCAAGGCAACCATGGAGAGGAGAGAAAATAGATGAACTCAATGTCAAATTCAATATTTCCATAAAAAGGAGTAAAATTAGGAAGATGGAGGAAATTATTAGCCTAAAATAGGCCTAAATGATGTCAGGAACAACATTTTGACTGTATCCCTGGTAAAACGCTTCAAAAATTACTGGATGTCCTTTTTTATACACAATATAATACCGTGAGTGACACGACATTGTGAGTGACACGACACAACTTTAACAGTTAATTTTAGCTTTACCTTAACACATTGGACCAAGTTACTTTATATACAATAAGGTACAGATAAACTGTATTTGCTCCAGTACTGGGATAAATTAATTTTCAGAATACACAGCTCTAGAAAACTTTTTGCATTTAAAACGTGAGTGACACGACAACCAGTTTTGAAAACTTCAAAACCCAATTTTTTTCAGAAAAACACTTCACAGAATTTTTTTTGCTATTTAGGAGTTAGATACAATACACAGCTTGTATCTTGCCAACAAATGTGCTTCTAATACAAATTTTATATTGTGATAGGCAATATGTGAATTTTAATGCAAAAATCAACATTTTGTAACATTTAATTTCCCTTGCATAAAATTCACTGTATCTCAAGAAATAATTAATAATTTTATGTAAATGAAATGGAAAAATATACTTTAAGATGTCTAGTTTCAAAAAACATTGAAGCCTAATGATTTCTAGCAAGTTTTAATTTTCACCCCCATGTCCACTTTTGTTTGAAAATGACCCTTTGTTAGCACCAAGATATTGTAGGTCACTCTCAGACAAACTTAGAACTTAACTAAGATCTATGATGACCAAACCATGAGTCTTCTTGGAAAACATTAGGGAAGAACTGAAGGTCATTGGGTGTTTTCAAGTTCAGTGTGGGTGTTGGTGTTTGAAACAAAATTCAGATTGCCTTCGTTAGCACCAAGATAAAGAGTAAGAAACTTCCAAACAAACTGAGAGAGGACTTGACTAAGATCTGTTATGAACAAGCCAAGAAACTCCTTGGAAAACCTCAGGTAAGAACTAAAGGACATAGGGTGATTTCAAGTTTAGTGTTGGTGCTGGTGTTTGTGTTGAATATGTTGTTTTAAAGTTTGGTGTTTGTGCTTGATGTTGGAAGTACAATTCAGATTGCCTCTCCCAGTTCCAAACCTGTTCTGTAGGCCTATGTTTGTAAACATGATGCAAAACAAATTATTGATAACTGCAAGCTCAACACCTTCATCTTGTGAAATTTGTCCCAGCACCATTTTCTCCTGCAAAATTAAGAGACTACCGGTCCAATGCAAAGCATGTTTATACTTATCCGTATTTATATCACAAGGGATACCGCACATAACAGGTTTTAAAGGTAAATGCTACATGTAGTTTTGGTAATGATATCAAAATGAGTTCATACAGAATCCAATGAAATGACCAACAAAGTGTCTGTTTGTATAAATAAAACGCATGTGCCAAAGGATTTTGGAAGAAATTGTGTAATTGCTGAGAAATCAGCAAATAAGCACAGGATTCGGGTAGAGCGTCGGGCCTGACGCTCTAAGCAATAATTATACATTGTCCCACGTGCACTTATCTATGTTAGGGATCTTCGGTGTGAACATTTTTCAGCGTAGATTTCAAGATTCACAAAGTTCAGTTAATGTAACTGTACCAGATCTAGATCTCGATGATATACTGACAATTAAGCCTTGTTTTACAGACTTTCTCATGAAATCAGTGTTTACTGCAACTACTGGCATTTCTCTTTAAAATTGATCCAAGGCTATGGCAGTGGATGCCCTGCTGACTGGCCTCAGTGCCCTTTTCATTGGTCTTGGATATTGTTTCTGCCCTTCATAAATATTTCTGATACATGTGACCTTTTGAAAAGCGGCCTTACCCTAAAAATAGCAAAAATTTAAGGCCTGCATCAATTTAGGGATTTCGGGCATTTGTAGTGCAACTTCATATCAAACATAGTTTTAAGTGACTTTCTTAAAGAGTGTATCACTCTTGAAAACATGATTATGTACACTTTTAATGTTTAATAAAATCTCATACTTTCTTTCTCTAAATATTCAGATCCTTCATGTTGTGAAGTTTGTTCAACAGTTCCTGGCTGACAACCCTTTCAGTGTATGCAGCGAAGAAGTGTCGTTCATCAAACGAGAACTGATCACGGAGAAAGACGAGATAAAGATGAAGCAGAAGTCGGGAGTCATCGTTATCACGATACGAGAAGCAGAATACTTCATGAAGTTCAGATTAAAGGTTCCTGATCTATATCCAGAACAACAGATAGTGTGAGTAAACAAAAAAGCCCGGGGGGCCCACTTCCATTCACGAGTGGATACCATGCGCGACCATGGGGTCTCGAAAAGCACCCTAAACACGTAATTTCCATATTCTCAAAATGCACCCCTTAACAAGTATTGGCGTGTGAAACACTACCCTTATTAAGTATTGGAAACAAAATATTTCCTGAAATGAACCCCTAAACAAGTACAGGAATGTTTTATTGTTACGGGTCCTTCGGTCGTCGGCTTTACCTTATTTGGTTTAGTACGACCTCACATTCTACACCTCGCGCAAATAGGACTCTAAACACGTAGTATTGGGGCAAAAGGACATCCTTTATAAAACATTTTAATTTTGTTTTATCATCCCCGCATATTCGACCCTAAACACGTAATTTTCCTAGCGAAATAGATACCCTTTTTTCATTATTTTTGTGTTTTTGACACCCTTATCACGTTACGTACGTAACGTGCCCTATCATGAAAAGGACATCCTTTTTACGTGTTTTTTGGTCGCGCATGGTATCCACTCGTCAATGTAAGTGGCCCCCCCGGGCAAAAAAGTAATAATGGTAAAGAGTACCCCCACCCCGCCCCCATGTAAAAGGTAAATTTATGGTATTTTTGGGTGACACAATATTTGCTTCAGAAACAATTGCTCCTGGCTTTATTTCATGTAAGATATACATATATGGTTGGGGTTGCAAAAGGGTTTTGTTAGGTTTAGGGCTAGATTTAGGAGAGGGTATCGTATATATTTAGGGTTGAAGTTGATCATTCTGATAGTGTGTGGAATTTACAGTGGAGCAATTGTCGCTGGAGCTAATGTTGTGGAACCGTACATTGTAATGCTGAATGTTATACTGTAGTTAATTTCATATTAAATAATTGAATTATATATTTTACTTCATTTGATAAAGAAGTTGATAAATCTGGTATGTGTCATGGTAGAACATTTTGTAAGGGCATCTCTTGTTATCAAATGTACAAACAAGTGAGACAATGTGTGATTAAGATGCAAAAAGAAATAGTATGTGACAGCATCTAAGCTCCCTTTTGTATATTGTGTTGTGCATATTACTGTTTTGAGAACCCAAACAAAACTGTAAGTTGTTGTTTGAAGGTTTGCATGGTGGCATGTACAATTACTGATGTGGCTTACGGTACACCATGTGGAGTGTTATAGAAACAGTGGATAGAAGAAGAGAAGAAGTGGATAGGCGAGAAAGTGGAGATTTGAGAGTAGAGTATTCTTTCTTGAAAATAGTCCTGAAAAGGACTGTAAACCAGAAGGAATGTTGAGTGAGAACAGCTTGAGTAGTAGAGCTGATGAGGAGATGCTGGCTTGAGTCGGCGAGTAGAGATGATGAGTAGTAGAGAGACTCGACGTTTCGGACGGGTTGACTGTCCGTCTTCTCCACTTTCTCGCCTATCCACTTCTTCTATCCACTGTTTCTATAACACTCCACATGGTGTACCGTAAACCACATCAGCAAAACTGTAAGTGTTAAAACTTTCCAAATTTTATGTCCATTTTTGATGATTTTTTTTTCTTTAGGCTAGAGAACGTGGAAAACAACTTTCCTGAATTATTTCACAAGATGTTCTTAGCTCAGACGGAGGAGATGGCAAGACGATGCGTTCAACCTCCACTAAAAAGGAAACCTAAGTAAGACTTGGGACCCCTATTCTCAATTCGGGTTTGATTGTAACTCTGGTTTAAAGTTTTGGTTTAACTATGGACAGCCATTTGTGAAACAAATAGAGATTAATATAAATTCTATTTTATCAACTCGTCTGTTACTCAGATCATTCATAACTGTCCGGGATCAATAAGTCTATTTTTTCATTATAGCATGTTGAAAGAGTATAGTGAATACAAAAAAACATACAATCTAAAAAAAAGATTTATTTTTGCTTCCCATAATTTTAGCCAGTGTTGTAGTCAAGGCTCAAACCTCCAAGGCCAAGGCCAAGGCCAAGGCTTTAATACCCAAGGCCAAGGCTTCAATAACCAAGGCTGAGGCCAAGGCATGGAAACCCAAGGCCAAGGCCAAGGCCTGAAAACCTCAAGGCCAAGGCCAAGGCATTTCAATTGTACAATATATGGAGAAAAAAAATTAGACAACAATGCTTAGGCGGCATACATGACACACAGGACCAAATGTATAAAAGGTGTGAGCGAGCAAAATTTTTTACCCTTGTACATTTAAAACGAAAATAATTTCATGATAGATCATGTAGATTTAGCCATAAAATTAAGATAAATATGTAGTTACCTTTGTACATTTAATTATTGTTCTAGGCGATTCACATTGCAATAATTATTACCAAGGTGATCTGATCCTGGCATGCCCATTCTCAACATATGTCTTTCTCCTCTACCTGGGACAGGGGAGGCAGAATGTATTTTTTTTTTTTGGGGGGGGGAGGTCAAAGCCAAAAATGCACTTACAGTATAAGTCAAAATGAGAATTTTGGTGCAGTTCAGCAAAGCTTTTTTAAGTGATTTCTAATTGATAAGACATATATTTTGATTTAGGCTTTAATTTCCCGCTATAGAAAGCATAGCGAGCAAGTGGTTTTGAAAAAAAAATCAATTTTGAAGTTGTAAAACTCGATTTTGGGTCAATTATGGTGCTAATCACTGTTAAAAGGGCATCCTTGCGAGATGTTGTAATAAGATGTAATAAGAAATGAAATTTGAATATTTCGAGCTGTTTTTGTAATCATGAAAAAGGTGTGCATCTTACTAAACAAATTAACGCGAGCACAAAACACAAGCTGAAATTTTTACTGACCAGAAGAGGAGGCTGTTCTGGACTGCATTTAGTGACTCATAAATAGGATACATAACTCACCAATCAAATAATGCGAGCGCAAAGCGCGAGCTCAAAAATTTGTAATATTCCGACCTTAAAACTAGACATTCTAAGCATTTTTTTTTTGTAAATTGAATGCGAACCTTACTTTACAATAATTTATGCAAGCACAATCCAAAATTTGTTGATTTTGAAACCTAAAATTTTGCTCTGTATGCCATGCTTGGCCCTCAAAATTGTTGGGCTCATCATGCCATTGATGCCATAGCCCATTTGGAAATGACGAAATTGAAGTTTGTGTTTAAGTTTACCGAATCTTTTCAGAATTTAAGACTTAAACATTCTTGTTGGTCAAAGAAAATAATACAAGGAAAACCTAATGGAATAGAAATCAACCTTGTTATCATTCTTTAGAGTAAGCTATTTTTAAAGTATGAAAATTGTTGTCAAAATTGCAGTCAAATCTGTCAGAATTATTCCTGTCATAAAATCACTATAATCAGTGGCGTACCGTGGGTCACGGCATTGGGGGGCACCAGCAAAAACTTGGAATTGCCTATGAGCGCGCGAAGCGCGCCCAGTTGCCAGGTATACTGACCTAATAGAGATATTTTTATAAGGACAGTGCCAATAAACGGACATGTACAGTGTATCTCACTTGTCAAATAATGCGAACGCGAAGCGCGAGCTTAAAATTTTTGATATTCAAACCTAAAAAGGGACATTACAATCAATCTTTTGTAATCATGATACGTACCTGTCTCGCTAAATAATAAATTTTTGTAAATATTGACCCCAAACAGGAAGATTTTAAGGACTATATTTTAGGAATCTTTTATCTATTAAGATTATACACATCTCACCATAGTCATCTAATGGGAGTGCCAATAAGCGCTTGCTGATTTTGTTAGAATTACATCTAAACATGCACATAAAGCGCTTGTAATCATGATTAACATACCCATCTCACTAATCAAATCTTGCGAGCGCGAAGCGCGAGCTGAAAATTTAGGAAATTCAGATCTGAAGAGGGGCATTTTAAGGCTTGTTTGTAGGAATTCAAGAAGACATTACGTAGTTCACTAACCAAATGATGCGAGCGCAAAGCGCGAGCTGAAAATTTTTGATATTCAGATCAGAAAACAGAAAAGGGACATTTTAAGGACTCATTCTAGGAATTGATGGAGAGCAGACATCTTTCAGAAATCCACTACTGCGAACGTAAGCACGGACAGGAAATGTTTTATATTAAGACCTTAAAATGGGACAATCACTTAAAGTATTCATGAAAAAGAAGCATACTATTGTACATGTAAAAGAATAACTCGAAGTGCGAGCAAATATATTTGGTAGTTTATTTGTGTATATTTGTTTGGTGGTAAGCGCATAGAGAACTAGACCAGTTATTATGCGCTTAATAAGTATCCTCTATTATTATTATTATTATTGACTTGAAAACAGGAGGTTTTAGTATAACAGGATTATATATCTCGGTAAACAGACAATGGGAGCACCAGGAACAATGAAGACATATGCCCTGAGCAAATTATGTTTCATTTATATGAAAAAAAAGTTTCTTATGTAATGTAACATAACATAATTATAACATTATAATGAACATAAATGTCTTCTTTCCCACTACATTTCTCTTCCTTTCTCCCTCTTTTCCTCCTTTTTTTTTAGTCAGCCGATGGGGGGGGGGGGGCACGTGCCCCCATTCCCCCCTGTAGTTACGCCACTGACTATAATCCTAATCATAATTATTATCATTATTATTGATATTGTCATTATCCTTATTAGTCATGATTACATCATATTACCAATAAATAATATTAATTTTCATCACTTCTCTTTGTTACATAATTATGTGATGATAATTGCAATTGATGGCACTGCTAAGTACACTTACTGCTTCTGCTGCTGCTGACTGGTAGTATTTAGTGTCATTAGATGTACAGAACAATTGAAACATTTATAATTACTTGTATAAAACAAATGAAAGTACAAAATACAAAATGCCTTGAAAAAGCCTTGAAAATGCCTTGAAATTTCAAGGCTCAAAATCCTCAAGGCCAAGGCCCTCTCAAGGCCAAGGCCTGAATGTTCAAGGCCAAGGCTTTGAAAAAATAGGCCTTAAGGCGCCTTAAGGCCAAGGCCGAGCATCAAGGCACTACAACACTGATTTTAGCACAGTTAGACCATAGCTTAAGTTAAACCAAATTTCACAATAAAGGCCATGTTGTCAATTTGGTTAGAAAAATGCCACAAGGCGTCGTTTTTCCAAATAAGAAAGGGTTTGTATTTTTGGGGTTGATAGTACGAAGAGGAGGGGATGGCTAAAGAAGACATAGAAGAAGCAATTGGAGGCAGAGAGTATGTAGGAGTGTTGAATTGAGGATGTACTGAATTGTGCAAGGTGGAGGAGGGGTGAGAATGTTTGATGCGATTGTTAGGTGGATCCGGTCACCCCTAGTCAAAACGGATTTAAAACTGTGGACTCTTTCAGATAAATTAAGTCAAGTCGTAAGTTTTGTCCTATGAAGCCCAAATTGCTATCCTAGCTTATTACAGAGAATCCTGTCTTTTACTTATTGTAACTTGACTGTTATATTTCATTAGTTTTTCGATTTTTGTAGACCCCCCCCCCATTTTCTTGTTTTATGTTCGACCCAGGTGAGGTAAATGGGTACTGGCAGGAAGTAATTCCTCAAAAAGCTGTGCGCACCAGAATCGGTAGACTAGCTTAGCCGGGGTAATATAGGAGTGCCTTGAGCTATACAAATCCTATATTATCATAATTGTTATGCGTTTTGTATCTTACAAAAGGCAATTTCCAAATAAAATGTGTTAATATATGAAACCTGCAGAAATCATTTAGATTTATTGCTGTGTATTATTATTTTATTTTCAGGGATCCTCCATTTGAGCCATCACCTTCCCTGAAGAAAGTAGCGGTCTATCTAATTGACTGTTTACGGACGTACCCAGGATCCATCTGCCCTATCTGTAGAGAAAGAGCATTTACACCCAATCCTGAGGTAATTTAGTCTGAATAAAGTTAAAGGGGAATTCCACCCTGGCAAAAAGTTTATTGTTGAAATAGGAGGGAAAAAAATGATAAAAAATATTGCTGACTTAGGTTTGAGAAAAACCCTTCTATCCAAGACTAAAAAAGTTATTAGAATTTTAATTATTCGATTTGTGGTACCACATGCGAGCAGCTTTCCTACATATTGCATTTTTGAAAATCATAGAAATGTCATTTTCTCAAAAAATTGAAAATAGTTTTTACTCTACCTTTTGTCATTTTATCAGAAGATAGAAAATGGATTTACTGTACATTTAGTATATCAATAGTCAATCATTTCGCTCCCTTTCCTAAAAAGAAATACAAGACATCAAGAACCGTAAAAAATTGAAATTTATGCATTTTATATTAAATGAATATGGGGCAGCTGCTTGTTTATAACGTTACAAATCCCAAACTAAAAAATCGAATAAATTTCTTAATCTTTAATGGATTTTCCTCAAACTTTCACCAATATTTTATGGTATTCTGCTAATTTACAACAAGCTTTTCTTCAGGGTGAACTTCCCCCTTTAAAGGGCATACGAACTAGCAGCCATGTTTATATAGCACCATCTCAAGTCCTCAGATACTTGCATCTGGCCAGGTTTGTTACCCATAATGCAACATTCTGACCTGTATAGTCTTGTTATATAGACCCACTTGAATGGCAACACACCAATCCACTACTCAATACTGTTTATACTACAATAGTCATGTTACAAGGTAGTAAAACAAGGACCTTTGCTCTTGCAACAGTTAAGTTTGTGTATATACATCACCGGTGCTCAGTTCATTCAAGCAATTAATCCTGCTGGGTACCCATTCACCTCACCTGGGTTGAGTGCAGTATAGTGTGGATAAATTTCTTGCTGAAGAAAAACACAGCTGGGAATCGAACCCACAACCCTCTGTTTGAAAGGCGAGAGTCAGAACCACTAGACTGCGACGTGCCCAACACCTGAATGAAATATTTAAAGGTCAAGTCCACCCCAGAAAAATGTTGATTTGAATCAATATAGAAATTTCACAAATATTTTTGACAAATGAATATCTGACTACTGTTGCCCCATTGACTTTTTCAAGGGTTTGCACTTCATTTCCTGTAAATATTGATAAATGAATAAAAGGTATAAGAATTTCATATCAAATGAAAAAATGCGAAATTTAGCAAATCTTTAAATGTCATAACTTTCCTATTTTACATCTAATTTTGATGAAATTTTCAGTGTAATGCTACTTGGAATTTCTCTGTATTTGTTCAATCAACTTTTTGTTGGGGTGGACTTGTCCATTAAGTTGACAACTCTGTTTATGTATACAAACACTGACCTTGAACACTTTCCTTTCTTTTCCCAGCATGCCGTCAAAGATGAGACGCATGGGCGGTTTGTAGTGTGGGTGTATTGTGGTCATATATTCCATAAAGGATGTCTCGATGAATTCTTCAAGACGCCTCCATTTACAGGTGAGTCTAACACTGGAGAGCTTTGAAAGATTTATTCTCATACTATCAGGCTATTTCTTCTCATACTATCATGCTTTTTCTGCTCATAAGGCAAAACCATCGTTACGAACCATGAAAAACCTAAATCACCCCGCGCCAGTTATTTCAGTATCTAGACATGTGTTTCTTGACCTTAATGGGTCCGAAAAAAACTAAACCGCAATTACATATGCAGTGCCCCGATTCGAGCAAAATCGCTCGCCATCGCATGCATTCATTTTTATTTCTCTTTAATAGTTTCCTTATTTCGGGGCCAATTTTCTTCATTCGAAATTGAAAACAAATTAACATTGAATTTTAAAATACATGCCTTTGAAAACTTGATTAAATATCAAATACAATGATTTAATTCCGAAAGGCCTACGAGAGGCAGAGCTGCTCTTACATAATATCACAGCTGATATTTATGGTCTAACCCTTGGGCTTGCGCCTGCTGCGGAGAAGTGTTACATAAGAGGGATTATCGGGCGATTCAGAGTTGATAGCGCTTGGAAATGAAATATCTTGGTTCCTCCAATGAGGATTTTATTATCGGGGTATACGACAGCAATAAATTCCATGAGCTAGTGCGGTCGTTCTGTAACGAGGTTTTGACGTAATGTGAAATTCCAGGCATGGATCACCCAATGGTAAATAAAGCCTGGAGGAATTGTCGCAGGATCAAGTGTTGTATTACCCACCCAATTGCGTGAATTAAGAAATATGAGAAAGTAAATGATATCCTGTCATTTTATTTATAATTCTGAATATTTCAATTGCTATTATTTATTTCACAAACAGTTTTGGACTGATGATGTTTCCTCATTGACTTTTGTACAAGGGTTGCAATTAGGTTCATATTTGGCATTTCATTTCGTGTGAAAATTGATAAATCAATGGAAAGTATAAGAATTTCATATCAAATGAAAAGATGTCATCTCATCTCTCAAAAAATTAAAAATATGTCCTGACCTTTGAAGCATTGCACATTACTTTTGAATGATCACAGAAAGGTCTGAAAGATTTGCTTTATCACATTCAATGATTCATAATCCTGCATTACGGATGATAATTTCTCGAAAGTAGAGATAAGTCTGCAAAAGTCTTCGTAAGTCTGCAAATAATCATCTGTATATTCAAAACAATTTCAGACCAAATTATTCAAGACATGCCTTATGAGTTATCAACCTCAAGGTCACACGAAATCTAACATATTTCTTGGGTTCCAAGAAATTCCACTTATGTAGTGTTACCTATAACATGAGATAGCTTCTTATTTTATGAATGACAATCTCTTATTGTTTCTAACAGGAGGCAAGAAGTGTCCATCTTGTGGGAAACGAATCTATCACGACAAGTGGAACATCACCCCGAAGGTAGCGGAGGAGAGATGGGCTCACCAGGAAGCCAGAAGGAGAGAACTTGATGAAGTGGTAGACTTCCTTCAATGACGGTATCCCAACGGCATCCAATGATATAATGTATTTGTAATCTATATACACTGACATCAATGTGATGCTATGTTTGTCATTGACGGCATCTGAACTACATCCAACGATAAAATGTATCTGTAATTTATGTGCGCTGATGTCAAGCCTTTAGACAAGACCTTGTGTCTGATGTGACTCGTGTATCAGAGACCAAGTGACTAGTCGCTCAAAGCTTTGGGTCGCTCGACGAAGCGCTCACCCGGGTCCCGCTAACTCTCTTCGTCGACTGCTGATCTCATTTCGGCAAATACTTGACGAGGAATATATCCAAGTCACAAGACCTTGTCAAAAGGCTATGTGATGCCATGTTATCAATGACTGCATCTCAGCTACATTAAACGATAGAATGTATCTGTAATCTATATTCACCGACATCAATGTGATGCAATGTTGTCAGTGACGGCATTTCCATGTTATCTACATCCAACGACAAAAAGAACAAGAGACAAATGTAAAATCTCCTGCAAAAATGTTCCTTGACATTTTTTGGAAAAAATCATTCAATGTGATACAGAGATATTACGTGTGATTTCTTATTTCTGAAGATTTAAATCTGATTTGGCTGAGGAAGTATAGAGGGGCATAACAACTCAGAGCGCCCTCTTTCTTTTATAAGAGATGCTGTCAATGATGGTGTCTCAACTACATCCAACGATGAATGGAAGCAAAAGTGTAGAATTCCTGCGAAACTGTAAAATGCGCCTTTCATCTACATACATGTTCAGTAAGGTCAATGTAGTATCCCACCTAAACATGCTTTTCAGTGATAGCATTTCAACTCTAATACATCCAACGGTAAAAGGAAACAAAGAGTCAAATATGAAATTTCCTGCAAAAGTGTTAAATATATCTTTGATCTATACACTGACATCAATGTAACACTGTCAAATTTTCTTTCCTGAAACTCTGCCATGCCTTGGCTTGTATATCGGTTTCCAATATTTATGAGAAAATTAATCAAAGAACCATAGACAACTCACTTTTGCAACGTTTTAATCAACATCTAACATATCTCATTTCATTTATTTTCGCAAAATTAAATATATACAAAGCAATATACAAATATATTTTAAAATAGGAGTGGACCAAGCGAAAGCTCATCAGGCTTGTTTGGATAGCCTAAAATAACATTCAGAAGAGTACGTAATGCATAAAACATAATACATCTTAAAAATACAAATGGCATAAGAAAGGACAGGAAAGAAGAAAAGAAAAAGTGCGGCTGAGATTATTTTTAAGAGAAATGGGTTGCTGTATGTAGAGTAAATATCGTTGGTGACTAAATCTGAAAAGTTAACATATACACCGTGTTGTTTATTTCTGCCTTGAAATTAACTGTGTTTAAACAAAATATTAGCATTGGGGCCATTTACTTTTCATACCTTACTTTACATAGTATTTTATTTGCACTTGCTTCTGTCCACATGCATTTTATATTCCAGTCAATACTGGCACAACATTGATTCCGTTCTGGTCCCACTCTCTTCAATTCTAGGTCATATCAAAATTTTGACCTCAACACCATGGGAACACTCAATCCGTCTCGATCATTGGGATGATTTTTATTCCTTTATCCCTTTCTCTTGCTGTTGACCGTGTGGTCCTTGATTGAGTAAGCCTTTTCATTGTCCAGTTGCACATCCCCTCCTAGGCTTGTTCTACCACAACAGGTGGTTCCTTTTTTTTAGTAGACCTTGTGCTTCAACAATTATTTTGGTAATGATGTTAACACCTCTTGCATGCCGTCATCAGTGTGTGCCGCAAATGTGCAGTCCACGCTTCTCAACGTTCCAACTGATGAAGGCCATGAATTGATTTCAGGACCCCGTCTAACAAAAAGTGCTCTCTGTTAGTCCCATAAATCTGCATTTTTTTTAAGAGGGTGGCAGAAAGCGATGTTATTCTTTTTTGTAGAATTTGGATGGTTGGAATTGTACGACACTGTGCTCATATGTTGTCATTATTGTGTGTGACAAATTTGCAGTGCACACTTGTCAACATTCCAACTGATGAGTGCCTTGAAAGAGTTTCAGGGCCCCATCTTACAAAAAGTGCTCTCTGTTAGTCCCATGTACCTGCGTTTTTTTTAGAGGGTGGCAGTAAGCTCATGATGCTGTTCTTCTTGATGTCAAGTTATTCTATTTCGTAGACTTTGGATGGTTGGAGTTCTACACTCTGCACATATGTTGTCATCATTGTCGGCAAATGTGCAGTGAACACTTCGCAAAGTTCTTGCATGTCATTATTGTGGGTGGCAAATGTGCAGTCCACGCTTCTCAACGTTCCAACTGATGAGGGTCATGATTTGGTTTCCTAAAAGTGAAAATTATTTTCTACCTTGATAGATGCAGATCTGGAATCTGTCTGTTTGGTTCCACACACCATAATGGCAAATTATTTGTATCAACAGCTGGGTGTCATAGTACATGTATCCAATATCATATGCATTACCGTATGTGACTTTTGTGTTGAAATATCCATGACAGATATGATGATTTGTATCCCCCCAACTGGAATTTCAGATTCTGTCTGATCTGGTTTCCTTTTAGAAAATGAAGTTAGAAGAGACTCTGTTTTTGACTAGACGTGTGATTCTTGTGCCCGACTGAAGAAATGGGTGTGTCCACATTGGCCATTACATCACCCCTCTCTGGTAGAAAATTGATCCTTGTCATGCAGTGTTGACAGACTTGAACTGTATCAAGCGCAAATATGCCTCTTTACTGTTTTTCAATTGACTCAAATTGAGTTGCAGCTTTTACCACTTGAGCTAGGCCAACTTCATTCCAGGAATTGTACTTTCATTTTATTTCATTTCATATTCCACATTAAAAACTATCAGAATTACAAAATTAGAAAATTAGATAAACTCCAACGCCGATATTGCGTCATTGTCCTGATCGGCGTCGTCATCGAAGGGATTGGATAATTGAGTGAAATCAAATGTCCTTTATCAATTGAGTCATCTGGGAGGGGGTCTTTGGTGGAGGCCCACCTCCAGTTTTCCTGATTTCTCTAGTGTAAAGGCCATACTCCTTTTTTGCAGCGACTCTGCACCTCTTCCATTGATCTTTCATGTGAGCCAAGCTCCATTTCTCTCCATACTTAGTTACGAATTGTTGATTAATCTCCTTCCATGCACTGATTTTCCTTGAATTTGTTGTATGATTTGTAGCCTTATTATTGATTATGTGGATCCTATCTGCAATTAATTCAATTAAATAATTCTTCTCACAATTCTGCCAATTTGGTTTTCTGTCCTTCTTAATTCCTGTATCCTCCATGATTATTAAGGGGACTCATTTCTAAGAAAGCTATTTTCTTAATCCTGATTTTTTTTACACTCAAAACCACTATAAAATGGTCTCTCAGAGGCATTGTAACTTAACACTGTTTTTTTCCGCATTCACTTTCGCGGTTACCATGGCAACCGCAAAACAATAGAATACATAGATACCTAGAAAAACACAAATCTAGAGAAAACTAAACTTTGTTTTGCTGCAATTTTTTTTGTAATCTGAAGGTAAAAGCATCCCGAATGTCCGTACAGAGCCATTTTTCATCTTTTTTTACCCATCTAGTACTCTTTTTGACCCTCCACAATCAGTTTTGGCAGTAAATGCCTAATTCATTTTCTCAAATTAAGGGGAACATAATGCAAAAATGGCTCTGTAGAGACATAGGTCATGTCAAAATGAACCAAAGTGCCAAATATGAAGTAATTTGGATTTGTGTAAACAGTTACTGAGAAATTTGAATTTTTGTGTTTAAATATGTATTTTGAGAAAATCGCAATATAAGTCAAGTAGTTCAAATATGACGAAAATTAGACAGGAGATATTTGGGAAAAATTACAATTCAAGTGAAATTTGGACTTCATTCATACAGTTTAAAGTGGTTAATTTACTATCTTAGAAGGCACCAGCCTCATAAGTAACTCCCCCTTCCTCAATAAACGTTTCTTCCCTTGATTTATGTGCTTGTCTTACCGCTATTCTCTTCTTCTTTGGCACGTTTTTCACTCTGTTGTACGCGTTTCCAGTCCATTGCGTGGTAGGCTTGTATTGAGTGTGCTCCTGCTTTGATGCCCAGTTCCAGCAGAATAGATGCTATTCCTCACTGTCCATCGTTGAAAGTCACCACACCCATTGCAACTCCTTTCTTGAATACAGTGTTGGAAACAAAGGTTTCTTTTGGAAGACGTGTCCATATTGCAGAATTCGCACTTTCACATGCATTTTGTGTGTAGCCCACATTAAAAACTGAATTACAAAATTAGAAAATTAGATAAACTCCGACGCCGATATTGCGTCGTTGTCCTGATCGGCGTCGTCATCAAAACGATTGTTCAATTGGATGAAATTATTGGGACGAATGTCCTTTATGAACTAGGTCATCTGGGAGGGGGCCTATGGTGGAGGCCCACCCCCAGTTTTTCTTGTCACCCTGGTGTATGCCCCATACTCCTTTTTCGCAGTGACACTGCACCTCTTCCACTGCTCTTTCATTTGAGTCAGACTCCACTTCTGTCCATACTTATTAACAAATTGTTGATAAATCTCTTTCCATGCATTGATTTTCCTTGAATTTGTAGTGTGATTTGTAGCCTTGTTATTGATTATGTGGATCCTGTCTGCTATTACTTCAATTAAATAATTCTTCTCGCATTTCTGCCAATTTGGTTCCCTGTCCCTGTCCTGGAGACACTCCACCCAGATAGCGTCGCCAGCTTCGCGTGCCAGCATATACTGGCTATCAGCCAGTTCTAGACAAAACTCCAAGGAATGGAGTTTCCCAGCTTTCACCAGGAAGTTGGGGTGTAACAGTTGTCGTGACTGAGCCCATTCCACAAGCCAACGGGCCAACAGGGCATGCGGGTGCACCCCCGACATCTTCCACCAGAACCTGCCTCCACATATATTCCACCAGGTGAAGATGCCAATTTCCTCGTCCTGTGTTCTTCACCTGCCACCATAGATAGGCCTTCAATGTTGTTTGTGTGTTCGTTCGTTTGCGGGTCGACGAAACATAAGGAATGGTCGACTGTGAAATGATTAAATCCTTGAAGTCCAAGTTGATCGTATGCCTTCCAGCAGTCGCTGATTATGGTGCTACCAGATTTGATGTGCTGTAAAATGAGTGGTTTAAGAGTTGTTCTGTCCCTCTTGTTATCTTTTAAAGGAACCAAGAAAATGTCCCTAATGTCTCTGCAGATGACTCCAAACACCCACTGCCCTTCAACGACAAGCCCTCGATGGTACTTGCGTTTACCAAACTTCGATTCGTCGATCTCAACAGTCAGACCAGGTCCACCAATGGGGGTGATTCCAGTTCAATTTGTTGGTGATAACCCACTCACAAACTTCTCAACAGTAATTATAGTAGTCACTGACTGTTTCTGTCAAGGTAGTTACCACTCTTCTTGAAGAACTTGGCTCAGAACCAGCAGAAGTAGAACTAGTATAAGTAGAAGGCATAGCATGACTTGAAGAAAAAATAGAAGATACAGCAGAAGTTGAAGCAGAAGCATGGACAAAATGTTTCATTACATTTGAACCGTGTACTATATATCAAGATAATTAATGTAATCGAGTTCACTTACCATTTATTTACTTGTTGGGGTTGTACAGTTCTGCTGCATCCTTCAGAAACTTTTCAAAAAAATCTTTGTCTCGGTTGTGCTGCCTTCACATATATTGTAACAGATGAAGATGCCAATTTCCTTGTCTTGCGTACATTTCGCTCAACTGCCTCTTCACCTCACACCATAGACCTTGTGTGTTCGTTTGTCTGCGGGTCGACGAAATGTAACGAATAGTTGACTGTGGAATGATTAAATCCTTGAAGTCCAAGTTGGTCGTATGCCTTCCAGCAGTCACTGATTATGGTACTACCAGCTTTGATGTGCTGTAAAGTGAGTGGTTCAAGAGTTGTTCTGTCCCTCTTGTTATCTTTTAAAGGAACCAAGAAAATGTCCCTCGTCTCTCTGCAGATGCCTCCAAACACCCACTGCCCTTCAACGGCACGCCCTCGATGGTACTTGCGTTTACCAAACTTTGATATGTCGATCTCAACAGTCAGACCAAGTCCACCAAAGGGGGGAATGCAGTCCAATTTGTTGGTGATGACCCAATCACAATTTTCTCGACAGTAGTTATAATAGTCACCAACTGTTTCTGTCGAGGTAGTTACCACTCTTCTTGAAGAACTTGGCTCAGTGCCAGCCGAAATAGACCTAGTAGAAGAAATCACAGCAGGACTTGAAGAGGAAGTAAAAGGCACAGCAGAAGTTGAAGCAGAAGGTGAAGCAGAGGTAGACATGTAAGCAGAAGAAGACACAGCAGAACTATACGAATTTGAAGTGAAACTGCCAAGGATGGCTGATGTCTCACTCTCTGAATGAGCCTCTGCTGAAGAAGAAGAATCTCCAGAAGAAATACTGGTTTCATGTATTGCTGTAGCAAATGGAAGTTTGTGTATTCAATTCAATTCAATTTATTAATACTTCAAATAAAAACATTAAAAACATACCTAAGGTTCATAAGTAAAACATTGTCACAACATACAAAAAACATATTAATGAGAATGAGGGGCCAACAAAAAGGAGCAGCCTTCTTGAGCCAACAACGATAAGACAAAATCGATAAATATTACAAAAACAGATAACATAAATGAAAACAGATATTAACACACAATTTCAAAATATATAGCGTAGTTATACAAGCAAATGAAGAATACAAACTTGGAAGATGTAATTTGTAGTAACGTTTGAAAGAATTGAGGGTTTGGCATGTTTTAATAAAATACGGTAAATTATTCCAAAATCGAAAAGATCGACTAAGAGGTAGTCTCGTACTGCCTTTGAGTTGTTCCAATAGCAGCTCCCGTCTCTGATTATTCTCTAATTATATTATTACAGTCCTCCGGCTTGATCTTAACTTGATAATATGCCGAATTGGCATCGAGTTTGGAGAACCACGAATTCCCAGCCAAAGTATCCAGGCACTACTCTATATTAGGCAGAGGATATACATCTTTCCGGGTCACCGAATTAAGTGCCCGGTAGTCGATCCACCACCGCCCTTGTGATGGCTCCTGCACAGTATGCTAACGAGAAATCGCAGAAGACGTAACCTCCCCCTAATTTCAATAACAAACTGATCGGAATTATTCTCATCAATGTACTGGAAATAAGCCAATACTTATCACCCTTAAAAAGAAAGGGTAGCAAATTAATTATACACAGCTACAATTGCAGCTGAATGTATGTATATGGCTTCTATATTCCTATATAGATATATCCAGTATTATCCAAACGTTAATCGCTGATTAAAGCAGTATAAACAACAATAAGTCTGAAACCCAGACTAACCGGCAAAATTTGTCAAACCGAGTCTGGCACACAGACTAGCAATTATTAAAGATCAACGGACTCCCCACTAAAATGAGTAGGTGGGTCCACACGCTACACAATGCAATTAACACAATAATCGGAACAACAAATCAATAATAAATCACAGCACTATCGCAGAAAAGCAATTCAAATATAAACGGGTACTATACAAATTGGTGCATAACCTAACCTAATTTTCTTGAGCTAGGTTTGGCCCAAAATTTCACAGGTCCAATCCGTGACGCCAATGAAGCCGCGCAGGTCCTAAGTTCAAATAAAGAATCCACTTACCTGTACTTAAGTCTGCCCAGCTTGGTATCAAAACAAGAAACAGCTCTTTCAGGAGTTTCGGCAAAATTATGCTTTCAGTTCAAAGGTCCCGACACATGTGAGCCATGGAGAGTATACGACCCGCGACCTCGGGTCACAGGTCGGAAACCCCGCCGAGTCTTCACGAAGTCCTCCGAGAATATCTGAACCCCGGCCCCCAAGGCAGCCGCTACTACACTGTTAAGTCTGCTACGAACTCATACAAAATGTAGACTACAGGCGTATGTGCAGGTTCATTTGGTTCATTTTAATCAGATCAAACTATCCAGAGAAGTTTCTCATATCGAAGAATAACTCTCTCTTCCAATCAATGTCACCCCATTATATACCCTGGTGATGGTCAAAACTCGACCACCCCTGGAAACATGTTTTTGTCATCACATACAATGTAAGACATTCATGTACCTTGGGCCTGTCATTTCCCAGACAAATTTATGTATCGGACCACTTCCTCTGGTCAGTGGAAATAGAGGCCCTACTTATTATCTGGTGGTCAAAATGTTACATCTGCCTAACTATATGACATGTCAGGTCAAACACAGGTCAGGTATGTGATTGCGACAATACTTTATTGGAAGAATGTCTTTTACCATAATGCCTCTATAAGTCCTTTCCTCTATCGTGCACAGAATGCCTTCCAGAGCATGCAATGGCATATGGACCCACCTGCTCATGCTGATGCTGAGATGTGGCATTGAATTCTGCCTTGGGGTCGCCGCTTTAATAGTGGTCTGAGTATTCCTACTGCAATTCCTTTAATGCTCTTTTTCGTGTTTGCTTATGAGGAGGGTCATTAAGGACCAATCGTCTAGCTTCACCACCAAGGTTTCACACTGCTCGGTCCATTATCCTCACTTCTTAAGTGCACTGAAGGCCATTTTCCTTGGCCTCATACGGGTTAGACGGGAACAGACTTCGTCGTCACTGAATCCTCACATTAACTGATGAGTCAGTTTCGCATCCATGTATTTTTACCATAACGCCACCATGTCCTTTCCTCTGTCTTGCACAGAATTCCTCCAGAGCTGTAGCATATGATCCCACCTGCCTATTCTGATGCTGATTTCTGGCATGGGGTCGCCACTTAACAAATAGTCTGAGTATTCCCTCGCAGTTCCTCAAATGCCCTTGTCAGAGTTTGTTTTTGAGCCTGTGAAGAGGGACATTTTGATTTTTTGTTCACATTTGAAAAACAAATATGTTGACATTGTATATGTTGACATTGTATCGACATCAACATGATTATTGAGGATGTAGGGTCGTCCCAATATGCTCTTTGCTGTTCAGTGATGACACCCCCTAAAATACTTAACATTTACACTACATAAGTGATACACACAAGGTGCTATTGAGTAGAGAATAATGAAAGCTATAGATAGGACACAAGAAAAGATTAGGAAGGAAAAATATTTGGGAAGATTATGTTGAATTAGGAAACATTGCAATGGTCACGAAAATGAGCCTTGAATAAACCTTCAAGATGTTGCAGAGAGATTTTTATTTTGTATTTATGTATTGAATATAACATATTAATAATAGTCCTATAGTATCATACATCTCCATGAAAAGGTATATGTATCTTATGAGACAACACAGGGTCACAATACAACACATTACATCTCAAGTAACTTACACGTACAGCACAAGACAGCACAGAGCCAGACAGTAGATGTTGCAGAGATTTATAATTTTTTGATGATTGCTGGTATGCTATTCCACTGGATAGGTTCATCAAAAATAATTCTTTTAAAATTTTATTTGTTACAAGGGAAGGTAGAAGTCATTTCCAAATCTATTTATTGAGAGGCGAATATGGGGGAACTTTTCTGAGTCCACAGTGGTCGCTGGGTAAAGGATTCGGACATGCTACTGACTCTAGGAGCATGTCCAAACTAGATTAAGTTATGATGTAAATCCCCAATGATATTGAAATCATTCAAATACAATGATACCAAAGAGATGCACAGTAATTGATAAGTGACATTGATCTATTTTGTGGTAAAAATTTAATCCATGTAGTACCATATTTGTAGAGAGTTTTGTGCAAGGGTCATTAAGGCCTGGTCACACCGCCCGAGAGTTGTTGGAGCAGTAGGAAGAGAGGGTCGAATTTCGGTCATAAAATTTGGGGAAAAAAATCGAAAACAAAAATGAAAAAAACAATCGAAATCGAAAATGGTGAACGGTAGCGAGCGGTGATGATTTTTTTCTCTCCACTCCACGACCGCTCCAACAATGCTCGGGCGGTGTGACCATGCCTTTTATTTGATAGGTTCATTACAATATATCATCCAAATGAAAGTCCAAAAATTACAAGAATAGACTTTCACTATTTCCTCAGTGAAGACCAATCACCTTGCTATCATAGGCAGCAGTGATATAACACTCTCCGTCTCTCTAGCTTGACAAAACCCTCTCCCTTATGACTGTTAAATTTTCGAAATTTGACGATACACCACCCAAAGGCGCCCATGCCTACTCTAATTGAGAATTCCATGTTGATAAGCATTGTGTTACAGGAGTAACGAAAAATATTTTTTTATTTAAAATCAAGACCAAAATAACTATGGAGTTTCATGATCTGCTCTTATTTCCTTTTTGTCGTTGGATGTCAGAAATGGGGAGCATTTCATGAAGTGATAGGTTTTTGATTTTGTCTGATGCTGTTAAAAGCTATGGAAAACCTTGCATCTGATCGGCAGAAAGCAAACTTCACCCCATGAAATGCTCCCCCGTCTTATAAATGTGTACTTATTATGCAATATGAAATACTATAAGTGTGTAGGGGTGATGAATATGTTCAAATCCTGTCATTTTAGATGTGATATTTATTTAAGGTTGCCTGAAAATGGAAACTCTGTTTTTTCACAGCTTTGGTACACTTAGGAAAATAAGAATAAAGGATTCAGCGTTGTAACATGAATTTTGTTGATGTTTCAAATTATTTTAAAAAACATTGGGATGGTTGAAGCAAAAGTTGAAGTCTTAATTGTCAGTATATCATCGAGGATCTAGATCTGGTACAGTCACATAAACTGAACTTTGTGAAATCTTGAAATCTACGCTGCAAAATATTCACACTGAAGATCAGCGACACAGATAAGCGCACGTGGGACAGTGTATTATTATTGCTTTGAATGTCGTGCCCGACACTTGACCCGAATCCCGTGCTTGTTCGCTAATTTCTCAGCAATTACACAATTTCTTCCAGAATCCTTTGGCACATATTCTTTATTTATACAAACAGACACTTTGGTGGTCATTTCATTGGATTTTGTACAAACTCATTTTGATATCGTTACCAAAACTGGCATTTACCTTTAACTCTTGATGTGCCAAATGAATCGCATCTCTATGGGGTTGATGTTTACTATTTGGAGCTAGTTGGTTAGAACAGAATTATAATAGTTATGAAAAAAAATACTTAAGGCCCCATCACATTTATTCTGAATCAAGCAAAATTGGAATGACTGTTGTACAATCATCAGCTGGTCAAGTTTCCCCCCGCTATTCAGCTCTCACAATGTGTTCAATATGTTTAGAATGCTGTAGGAATTTTGTAAGAGTACTTTGAATTCATTCAAAATGCAATCTACTTCGAATGGGGATTTTGTTTTAGGAAGGGGGGGGGGGTTCTGGAGCAGTTTGATACGTCCATGGATAAAGCAACTCATTTTATTTATGCAAATGTATGCAGTGATGCTAGCACGTTTAGCATTTTTTCTGTTTTTAAAATGTTAATTTTAATATGATGGTTAATATTCTGTAAACTTGTCCTTTGATTGAATATACATCTGAAGGTTACATATGTTTTTTAGTATTATTTACGAAGTAGAAAATAGATACTCCATCTGTGGGTGTTTCATAAAGCAGTTTGTAAGATACAAATGACTTTAGGCATGACTGGTGATCCTTTCTTGGGCTAAGTGATATCCCTACAGAATTGATTTATGACCTTAAAATATGTTCCAGTCTGGCGTAAAGTTGTGGGTAATTTTACAGCTTTAAGAAACACTTACCTGGACTTTTATGAAACAGAGAACAGTTTTACGTCCCATTGGGACGCTTCTTCAGCTCATCTGAATTGGCGGGAATAATGTCAGCGACAATTTCCCGCCAATTCAGACAAGCTAAAGAAGGGTCCAGGATCCAATATGAAACTTTTCTCTGCTTCATGAAAGTAAGTCCAGATGAATAGGTTTATTTTCTCTTTCGTAATTTGACTTTCTTCCATGATGAATCAAAACACACATCAGTTTAGTTTTATCATTTATTTTTACTCTTGATTATTGTTGGAGATATTGTAGCATCAGCCTATAAACAATATAAATTATTAAAGAATATTTTCAGTATCGACTGACATGAATTTGAAATTATTGTATAAAAGGATAAAGGAAAGGGAGAAACTAATATATGAATCTATGATACATGCATGTGCGTACTGGTATATGCACTTGATCAGTGCATATTATGTGTTTCAGGAGGTATGAAATATATCTGTAAATATAAAGAGAATACTTCACAGTGCACTGTAACTGTCTGAATTATTGGTGTTTTGATCTCTTAGACCCATATTCTCAATAAAAATTTCAATTGTACCATGCAAATTTTTTGTTACTATCAGCTCCATTCAGTCGTGTATTTTAGTGCGCTTTACAAAAAACATGCTTGTGTAATTGGATTTTTCTTTAATAGCGGACACAATGAAATAAGCGTAATTATGTAGCAGAAATGTGCTTTGTTCTTGGTGTTGTACCATGGTACAAGTGAAGACTCTTTTGAGAATATGGACCTTGTCCTCATTTGATTGCAACCCATCACTCATTCTGATCATAATTGCCCCCCCCCTCTTTCTCTCACTCTCTCCTTTTCTACAATGTACTCAAGTCTTTCTTTGTCTTTACACATTTTTTGTGTCACATTGGACATGTGTAAATTATGTTGAATTGCTATATATACCCTCCACTCTTCCTTTTTCTCTCCCTTCTACTCTCTCATTCTACTCCTCTATACTGATTACCCCCCCCCTCCCACTTCCCTTCTAATGGCCAGTGCATGCTATGCAACACGAAGCGATTTAATGATTTTTGCATTAAATGCGAAAGTTCCAAGAAGTAAGATTATTTCATTTTAAGTTCGGCATATTAGGAATAATCAAAACATAATTTTGCTTCGCAGCATGCCCTGTGGTCAGAGTAAAGTCCAAATCGGCTTCAAGTCGCAGCCAATGATGACGTCATTATTTGGATTTGAATTTGTTTTTTATCATACAGGGAGGTTGGAACTTTAACTAGACTCAATTTCGATTTCTAAGATATTGATCACTAAGATTTTATTGGTCGGTATGTCTAGATCAAATTTTATTGCAATTTGTTTGAAACTTGGATTGCAACGAATCGCAGTGTGAGCCGGGTTAAAAGTCTAGTCTCTCTCTCCTCTCTTCATGTTTTTCATTCGCTATTGTTCAGAAAAGGTACAATTCATTCCTTTTCAGCATTCTTTGGCTCTACTTGGCTAAACAATTATCTCTGCAGAGATTTTCATTCTTTCTATTCATGGCTACCCTACAATAGTCAACGGTTCCATGACATTTGCTCTGGCGACAATTGCTCTGATGGAAAGTCTGCACATGAAGCCAAACATAAAACTGAACCTCCAAAATTTAAACCATAATCCTTAAATTTACATTATTCTGAACCAAAAACTATTAATATATAGCATTTATGAGGCGCCGATCTATCTAGTTGTCTATTCAGTGGCACACTATATATTACCCCGGCTGTGGCTCCAGCTGCTAAAGGCGCCGCGGCTTGGTGTATTCAAGGAATTAATCCTGCCGGGTACCCATTAGCCTCATCTGGGTCGAGTGCAGCACAGTGTGGATGAATTTCTTGAAGGAAAAAACGCCATGGCTAGGATTCGAACCCACGACCCTCTGTTTTAAAGACGAGAGTCAGAAACACTAGACCACGACGCGCCCAATTCTATTACAATCCTCTATAACTCTATTATAATCCTATAAATCTATGCCCTCTGAGGTCTCAAGACCAGAGTAATTGTCGCAGGAGCAATTGTCGTGTCACCATAGTCAACACACACCATTCCATATGTACAAAGTAGGCAAACTCCAATGCTAATATCAATTTGCATGAAAGAGTACTTTTAATTATTGAATGTTCCTGACACAGAAATGAAAACAAGTGCATAATTATGAAGACATTCCCTGTTCATACATTTAAATATCACAGTACTGACATTCATTGATAGAAGACAATTGAAGACACATTTTGAATCCATATTTTGACTGTCCAATTTCAAGCCATTGTCTACATTGATACATCATCTATCATGAAGCATAAAACAATCATTTGCAAAAAAAATGGATAAGATATTATTTATCAAAAATCAATAATGACAGGTGCAATTTATAGTTATACTGCCCTTCCTTTAGCCAAAATTAGCATTTGAGTCAATTTGCCCTATCTTTGTTACATATTCAAATTCCTACAAAAAATAATGTGATTCTGTTAATTTTGAAGACATCACTAAAAAGGGCTTTCAATAACCTGTCAGAAATTTTTTTTATAAATGCATTTTTTCAATAACAGCCATATTGCCTTTAACTTGCTAAACAACATGTAAAGATTATGGGGGTGTGGCAAGAAGTTTACAATTAAATGTAGATCGATCTTAGATCAGATAATCAATCATACTCTAACAATCGATTGTAAATCATTCTCTAATAACATCCCCTAAATCGACCCAAGGGTTAAAGATGAATTGATCAAGTATGATTACATTATGACTGAAAATCTATTCAAGTGCTAGGAATCCCGTGTATTTAGATAACAAAAAATAGGGGGAGCGGTACAAATGTTAAATAATTTTTCTTATTCTTTCAATGCAATATTTTAAATGTTTTTTTTCCTGATTATATGAGAAATTTAACTGTTCAATGCAGTGCATGTACAGGCATTTTCATAAATGTGCAAAAGCTAAAGCCGGGGTAATAATAATAGCAGGGCCCGCTGGTAGAACAGTTTTCAAAACTTAAGTGGCTACCCTGGGTAAATACACCTATATTATTATTATTATCATAAAATTCATATTTATCATTATTTATTCACTATAAACAAGAGCAAAAACATCACAGCAATATAGTTGTATTTGATGATTGAAAGGAAAATTACATAGGCTATATCTTGACATTAGAAGGCTTAATAGTAAACTTTAAAGGCCAAGTCCACCTCAGAAAAATGTTGATTTGAATCAATAGAGAAAAATCAGACAAGCACAATGCTGAAAATTTCATCAAAATTGGATGTAAAATAAGAAAGTTATGACATTTCAAAGTTTCGCTTATTTTCAACAAAATAGTTATATGAACGAGCCAGTTACATCCAAATGAGAGAGTCGATGATGTCACTCACTATTTCTTTTGTTTTTTATTGTTTGAATTATACAATATTTCAATTTTTACGAATTTGACGATTAGGACCTCCTTGCCTGAAGCACAAAATGTTAAAATAATGGAATTCCACGTTTAGGGAGGAATGAAACTTCATTTCACATGACAATGACGAGAAAATAAGAATATTTCATATTTCATATAATAAAATACAAAAGAAATAGTGAGTGATGTCATCAGTTCCTCATTTGCATACCGACCGAGATGTGCATTTAACTGTTTTGTGAAATGAAGCGAAACTTTAAAATGCCATAACTTTCTTATTTTACATCCGATTTTGATGAAATTTTCAGTGTTATGCTTGTTGAATTTTTCTCTTTTTATTCAAATCAAGTTTTGGTTGGGGTGGACTAGTAAACTTTAACTTTGAACTACATGAATGCTTAATTATATGTCTTTCTTTGATAATTATGTATTCATCATATTTTATAACAACAATAAGGTTCCAACAGATTGTCCACACGATCATTTCATAATTACAAATTAACAAACGTATACTGTACTAATGTACTGTGAAACAATTTTGATCCGTTGTTCGACCAGAAAACTCAAGCTGGACTTGGAGGCAAGAAATGGGATAAGCAAACAAAAAAAAATTGACATATATTCAGCCTGGATAAGTGTACTGTATCAAATGGAAGATCAGTACTGATTCGACAAACTATAAATACCACAAAATACAAATCAAGATTCAAGAAATATGTGGTTGCATATGTACGGGAAGATGCTTTTCCTTTCTTCATACATGTATGCATCATACAAAAATGAAATACATATCTACAAATGTGACCATTTACTAGTACAAAATGTGTCAACATTAATGCAGCAATAGTCATCAATACTTTTAGAGAAGACATGGTTGATTGAACATGCATGTATAATGAAAAGCCACTTTGAAATGTTTGAATCAGAGAACATGAATGTCATTTAATTGAATTCACATAAAAACTGAGTTGAACATTCTAGAGAGAAGTATTTGTATCAAAATCGACTATCTCATTCATATCATACACATATGTATATGTGTACACACTATGCATCTGAATGAATTTCTGAAAACACAACCTAATTAACAATATCATCGTGATCGTGAATGCCTGTGAATGCTTCAGACAAATAAATGCTGCTTTCTGCTTAATGTTCTTCATCATCATTACCATCATCAATGTCACACATGTAGTTGCTGTCATCGTCATTGTCACGATAATCATCTTTATCATCGTCATAAAAACGATTAACATCAACATCACCATCAATGTCATCATCATCATTATCATCACCATCATCATCATCATCCTCATCATCATCACCATCATCATCACCATCATCCAGGGCTGCCATCATCATCATCATCATCATCTCAAACATGCATGTAACATTGCCATCATCACATACTCGTCACCATGGTAATTTACAAACTTCAATCTTTACAAGAAAAATATTTACACAGACTGATAGTACTACTATCAGAAGGCATGCACGCAATTGTTCATACAAATCCAATACTTGGCAATATTCATGTAAAATAATCCACGAATACATACATTTTTTTCCATCTTATATGCACTTTTTGATTTCCCAACTCTCCTTCCTAAAGACTAATGCAGGGTGTTTAATAAAGCTGTTTGTAAAATGAAATAAAAGTGGGGAGGAGTATGGCATGCCATTTTGGGTTCACATTAGTTTTTACTTTAAACTATTTTTTTTTTAGGTTTGACTTGAAATACGCAGGTGTGTAACGAATCATTAATAAACTTATCTGTATTTGGGCCAAAATATAATCTAGCTTAATACTGGGAATGGTGTTACTTTTCTCTCTTTAACTTTCAGAGAAAAACCAGGAAAATACCTATTAGCCCATTGACGGCAGAAGCCAAAAAATTTAGGGGGCGACCTCAAATTTAGGGGGGACAGAACCCCCCGTCCCCCCGCTTCCGTCACCTATGTTTAGCCCCTATCTAGGAGTCAGGTTTCCAATATCATTCCTCACCAGGGTTTTTCATTGAATCATTATCTCCTCTCAGTCCAGGGTCCCATAACCTTGAACCTTGAAGAAGTAATCCCTTTAAGCAGGGGCCCATTGCAGAAAGAGTTGCAATCAATTGCAACATTAAAAATCATGCGCAACTTGATTTTCAACCAATCAACAGCGTGCATTTGGGACTTGGGATTGATTATTTGACTTGCGTTTAAACACACAACTCTTTCTGCAACAGACCCCAGTTCTTCCAATCTAAACTGGGATGACTACAGTTTAAGAACTGATCATGTGATTGATTTCTATGACATCATGGTCAATGCAATCATTCCTAAAAATTTGCTCTCTAAACAATCGCAAAGGTTTGTGTTACATAGTCTTGTACCGGTAGCCTTTCTTTCATTGGAAGATCCACTGGAAGACTTGATATAGAAAGAATAACAAAAAAATATCAGTAAAAAAATACATGAGGCTGGGGGCAATTTTGCCCCGAAATGCTCAAAAGAGCATTTACCTCAGAATTAGGCAATAAGTTGTGAAAAGTAGCCCTCGAAAATAATGAAATTATTTTTTTTTACCGGATAATTATCATTCACATTTAAAAAGAACTTTCTCTTACTGCATAATTTATCTTTGCTGAAACTGGAATATTGGTAAATGCAATCACATCCACATGATGAACATGTATATATGCTAGAAACAGGATTCCCTCCCTAGCTTATCTCAGAATCCTCTGTCTCTTGGAGTTCTCCTTATCCTGTCAATCTCTTTTCAAATCCTGAAACGGGAGACTTCTCATCCTACACACAGCTCCTCTAAATTCTCTGTATATCTCCTGCAATTTTTGAACCTTGATCTTCTTGAACAAGAACGTCCTCACGACTTTCCTTGTACTATTAACCCTCTCCATCCCTCTTCAAATCCGGGAATGGGAGACTTCTTGTCCTACACACAGCTCCTCTAAATTCTCTGTATATCTCCTGCAATTTCTGAACCTTGATCTTCTTGAACTGGAACATCCTTCTCATGACTTGCCTTGTTCTAATCATCTCCATCTCTCTTCAAATCCTGGAATGGGAGACTTCTTGTCCTACACACAACCCATCTCAGTATTCTCAGAATATATCTGGCAATCCTCTAAACCTTGACCTTCTTGAATTGGAGCATGCATTCACCTCACGAGTTTTCTGGAATGGGAAAATTTCTCTTCCTAGCTTTTATCAAAATTTGCTTAAACCCTCCAGATCCTGAAATTCTTTAATGAACTTGAACCTTCTTGTCCTCTCCGTTGCCTCATCACCAGTTTCTTTCTCCTCTCTAAGCCCGGAATTGAGGACTAATTTTATTTCTCTTTGGCTTCCGTGAAATTCAAGATTGTCTGTGCCTTCCTCTTGGAAGTATTGAATAGAATGTTCCATCTTTAATTCTCCTCCTTCTCATGGTTATCTATGTCCGTTTCCTGGAGTTCTGAGAGCTTATCGGCTAAAGCCTGTCCAAACGTCAGTCTATACTTGGGGCTGTAATGGTCCAAGAGGGAATAGATGGTCTCAAAGTATGGGGCTGTGATGTCCTTGGAGATGGTGTCGTATTCATGTCCAATAATCTAGGAAAAATGAGAAATGAGATAGAAAGAAAATGTGATACATGGAATTGTAATAACTGTAATAATGATAACAACATATAGCGCATATCACTGCCAAGTGCGTCCCTATGCGCTCCATTTAATATCATTACCCTGGCTTTAGCCCCACAGCCTTTTACAATGTGGTGGCATTTCAGGGAATAAATTCCTTCCAGAACAGCCATTCACCTCACCTGCGTTGAGTGCAGAACAATGCTGGGATTTGAACCCACGACCCTGTGTTTCAAAGTCAGAAGACTTATCAACTGGGCCACAATACTCCACATTGTAATTACTTAAGACTCCAGATGTCACAAAAGGTTCACAAATTTAATTCACTTCAAATACATCTGTATTTCATATAAAATCACATGAATTTTTTTTTATGAATTCACGTCCAATGAACTGAAAGAGAAATTGAGAAATGAGAAATGATTTTGAGAACAAGGGATTGCCATTAATCAAAACACTTTAATTTCAGAGGGGTTCATACATGTACAAGTACATGTAATTGTAACTCTTGTTGGTATGCTATCCAGGGAATGGAGAAAGTGCATGCATTCATTGCATAATCTGGAAAAGAAATGAGAGATGAAAAACAACTTTTCAGATTGTGGGATTCTTTTTACAGTCTGTGATGCTGATAACGCCGATGGTTTGAAATACATCATGATGAAAATGATGAAAATCCATATTATATTGTTCGAAATAAACATGAAATAAACTACTGTGAAAATCTGCTTTGCCCAATGATTCATGGGCCCGGCAGCCGTTGTGCAGCACCAGACCAACAAGGCTCTATCCCTTTAATCGTTGAACGGCAAACAGGGTAGCAGCCACTCCCATCTTTTAACGTCTTTAGGTCTTACACAGCTGGGGTTTGAACCCCCGACCTCCTGGTAGTGAGACGGACGCTCTACCAAAAGTACCAACTGAGCCAACGCACAAGCTTGCCACAACAACAAAAAATGTTCATTGAAATTGAAACCTAACAGATCAAACATAAAGCCAACTTAAGAGGTCATTAAACTTGAGACGGAAAGACTTGCAGGAAATGTCCCCCAGGGAGTGGAGAAAGTGCATACATTGAATGCAGGCAAGCCAAAAATCGATGACCAGATTAACAACATTTCTGTATTAGGCGAAAGCTGTTGGTCCGATATACAGTTTCTACTGTATTGGAAGTTACCATGGTAACATGACTATACAACCAACAAAAAACCAAGGCATCATTGGCATTTTATAACAGCAAAGTTTCATAAACATACATGTACATGTAATTACATAAAAAGTTCTCACAAAACACAATCCTTTTATATTTTAAAGTTTCCCAAGTGCTCAAAAGAGTACAGTCACCTCCTCACAGTCAGCTGTTGTCCCATACGGGTGACATAGTATTTGAAGAATGATGTTGAAATAATTTTTCACAGCAGGACACTGTACCCTCTTATGACACAAATATGACCCATGTTCAAGGGGAAGTTTATTGTACTGCTATTTGATCATGGAGGGAAGTGGCGTAATGAGCCAAAAATGTTGAGGGGGCCAGATATGGCGTATCAGGCAAAATTTATAAAAAGTTGCAAGCAAGCTAGAAAAAAAATTGTATTTTTTCATCATAAAAATTCTTATTTGTGATATATTTTGACATATTTAGAAAAAATATACTTCACTCTAGTCTCTTTCCTTTTATTTCTATTATTCTTGGTCGGATTTTTTTTTTTTTTTTTTGGGGGGGGGGCAAATGCCACCAAGCACCCCCTAATCTATATGCCACTGATTGGGGCAAATAGAGCATACTGTGTACCATTTTCTATGGCCTATTCACCTATTGTCTTTCTTGTCATTCTAATTATAAAGGGAAAATGCTCTCTATACTCAGGCCTGTCTTTACTAGTGTTGAGCACGTCCCCCTGAAAAAAAATTCCATAAGTTCAATATGAGCTATTACATAGCGTAGTAGCAAATTGGGTTAGTAGCCAAAAAGTACATGTGCAAAAAATCTCATGGAGATATTAAAGGTCAAGTCCACCTCAGAAAAATGTTGATTTAAATCAATAGAGAAAAATCAGACAAGCACAATGCTGAAAATTTCATCAAAATTGGATGTAAAATAAGAAAGTTATGACATTTCAAAGTTTCGCTTATTTTCAACAAAATAGTTATATGAACGAGCCAGTTACATCCAAATGAGAGAGTCGATGACGTCACTCACTCACTATTTCTTTTGTTTTTTATTGTTTGAATTATACAATATTTCAATTTTTACGAATTTGATGATTAGGACCTCATTGCCTGAATCACAAAATGTTAAAATAATGGAATTCCACGTGTTCAGGGAGGAATGAAACTTCATTTCACATGACAATGATGAGAAAATGAAAATATTTCATATTTCATATAATAAAATACAAAAGAAATAGTGAGTGAGTGATGTCATCAACTCTCTCATTTGGATGTAACTGGCTCGTTCATATAACTATTTTGTTGAAAATAAGCGAAACTTTAAAATGCCATAACTTTCTTATTTTACATCTGATTTTGATGAAATTTTCAGTGTTATGCTTGTTGAATTTTTCTCTTTTTATTCAAATCAAGTTTTGTTGGGGTGGACTTGTCCTTTAAGTCTCCAAAGTACTAGTAGTAGCAAGTGAATATCTTCCAATCTACTTTAGATAGTATGCTCACTATGCTGTATTGATTTGAAAATATGGGGGGGGGGTAAAACAGAGACAAGAGAAATGGAGGAAAAAATAGAAGTAGAGGCAAAACACATACACACAGTACAGAGGGTAATGACTATCACACTGCTTTACATTTTGAATGAAACAATTTCATCTCGTGTGAAAGAGCTCAGTACAGCTAGACTTGGTATGTCCACTCTGACGGCATGAGGCTCATATTATGAGATGCAATCATCGAGTGACTGGGGTCCCTGTTTACTCTCGGTATGAAAAAGAAACAACCAATGGCCAATTACGTGTAAACACAAAAAGAAAGAGAGATTCAATTAAATAACAAAATAACAATCCTTATTAACAAAATAACAATCCTCATTTTTCATTTTTAATGACACATTTCCTACCCTTGTTCACTGAGTGATTGGGGTCCCATTTCTCTCTCAGTAAAAAAAATGAAGAAAAGAAATGATCAATGGTCAATCACACACACAAACACACAGAAAGAGAGTAATTCATGCTAAGTTTCTAATTACACAATTTCATCTCGCGTGAAAACACCCACTGTAGCTACATTGGCATGGTATGTAAACTCAAGGATGAGGCTGATAATGAGGTACATTCACTGAGTGATTGGGGTCCCGTTAGTCTCTCAGTAAAAACGAAAAGAAACGATCAATGGTCAATCACCCACAAACACACAGAAAGAGAGAAATTCATGTTAAGTTTCTAATTACACAATATCATCTCGTGTGAACACACCCACTGTAGCTAGGCATGGTATGGTATGTAAACTCAGCTAGCATGAGGCTGATAATGAGATACATTCGCCGAGTGATTAGGGTCCCCCTTTCCTCCCAGTATGAAAAAGCCAATCAATGCATGGTATCTACACTGTACTGTAGTCTTTCGTTTGGATGAAGATCGTAGTGTGGAGCAACTCTAGTAATGAGATACAGGCACTGAATGATGAGACCCTATTCACATCAAATAATTAATTCGGTATCAACATTTCTTTCGATTTTTTTAATTGGCTGGAAAGCTCAGTTGTAGAGGGGGGTTTGGGGATTCCGGCGACCCAGGATCAATTCCCACTTGGTGCGCTAGTGTCCTGTGGTAAGGCATTTGTCCTCATTACCAGGTCCCTCAGAGAGGACCTTAAGCTGTCGGTCATATGGTTGCTTGCTTACAAGCATTCATGCTTTCTTAGCAATCAGGATTTAAAAGACATCACCACATTAGTCTCTGTAATAAGAAACCCAATATCAATTTTCAAATGTCTTACATTCAAATATATTGCAAACCAAAATGTGTACTCTGTTCACACCAAATAGGATCAAGATTCAATTGAAGGAGGCATTTCATGAAAATTGCCAGCACTGATGATTTCAATGATTTTTTTTTCTTTTGACTGAAGAGTGAACTGTACTACATTTGAGATCCAATATCAATTTTAAAATGAGTTGCATTCAAAATTGTTAATGAGCAACCTGTTCAGACCAAATAATTAGTTTCCAAGACAATTGCTCCGCTGTAAATTACACTAATGGATGACTAATTTGAATCCTGGTTTTAACACTATATACCCTATCCTAAACCTTCGTTACCCTAATCCTAACATAAAACCCTATCGCAACCCTAACCCTATTATCTAGACAAAATAACACCTGTCGCAGGAGTAAATGTTATGTCACCAATAATTAATTCAGGATGAAGATTCAAATTATGATCTGGGGGTGTTTCTTTAAAATTGTCAACAGTAAATAAAAATTATCAGCTGACGATTTCCATCAAATCTCTGGCTTTGACTGGCTGATATTGAGCATAGGTCTAGATTGGGAAACCTAGTATCAATTTTCACTGTTTTGCAATTTACACACAATTTATCAATTTAAAAGAAATGTTCCTGCATTGATCAGTAGGTCAAACCACAATCAAATGTGAACAGGGCCAATAGACATACATCATGGTGTTGTCAGAAAGAGTTGACTGCACCATTGGCTGTTCCAATTAAAATTGCAATGGGCAAAAACAGTTTCCTGATACTGTCTAGCATGTAGGCCTACTACAGTACTCTCATTCAAATCAAATACTATGTATTTTGGTGTGAAGATTCCAGTAACAGTGAAAGGTGATAAGGTAATTTAGAAAGTGGGGAAAAAAGAATGAAATATGGGGAAAATGCTTCTAATTTTACGTCTTATTTTGTGCAGGTGATTCCCTTCAACGAGAAGACTGAGAGAATAGAGTAAAAAAAATGTATTTAACTGAATTGAAATTGAATTGAATCTCCTCATACATTACTTAGATCTTTTCTCTATGTGTACATGTAAATACACTGTATACTAGTATGTATGTTTTGTAAGTACACATATTTGCTTTGGAAGATCTCATTAAAACAACCATTAGCATTTACTGCTTCATTAACTGTCAAAACTGCCCTTTGATTTATGCTTCAAAGGTGAAACTAAAAACGGTATGCAAAACTAAAATAGTATGCATGCATGTACATGCCATACATATCAGTGGGTGGTTTCAGACCACCTCGAAGTTCGTCAGTTCCAGGTATTCTCTGATCAGGAAATTTACCCCGATCAGAAAATACCAGGTATTTTGGGAATGTGAAAGCAAACTATGCGTAATTTCCCCGAAAGAAAATACATGTACCCGCAAAATAGTAGGTACTTGGCGAAATTACGAGAACTTTCGCGGGGATGTTTCCAAGGTCGCAGGTATTTTGGCAAAGTGACAGCAATTTACGGGAACTTTTAGCCCAGCGTGTCATTGGGCGCGGGTGCCGTGGGTGGCTGCTGGGCTAGTGATTTTGAATCTCGCGTCTTGCCTGCTTATCAGACCATACTGTGCATGCTCGTAACTTCAGGAACTTATCCCAAAGGGTATGTTTCGGGGCGGTGTGAATGCAGGAATAATTAATGGGTATTTTTCAGCCTAAAAAAGATCTCGTAATTTAACAGGGATTCTTATGATCGAGGTGGTTTGAAACCACCAAGTGAGTGCAATTATTGATAGCAACTTGGGTACTACATGTGTGCATTTTACAAGACTTTCAATTTTGAATGATTCTTTGGACAGGACCTCTTTCATAAAGGCACATTCATATTACAACACAAATGGGATAAATTTTTTAAAGGCATGAAAACTCTATAAGGCCAGTGAAAGGTGAATTGAGGCCCATCAAGTCATGGACTTCAGTAGACTGAAAATGAAAAGCTGTGTTACAATGCTAGGTATATAGCCCAATACAGACTGAATACTCCATTTCTTTATCGAAAAAAAGGAATAACAATGAATGTAGAAATTTTGTAGAAAGAGGGAAGAAAATAATTCTGCCATAACCCATGTTTGAGTCATTGTACTATTCTCAAATAAATTTTCTTTATATTTAGTTGTTTTCACCAAAAAAGAAAACCCTAAAGTAGTGCATCATCCAAATCAATTTGCAAAAAAAAAAAAATTGTTATCCTCCCTAATGTATCTCCTTTGCTAACTAATACCATGGTCACATTTACTCTACGGCGGCCGTAAGGCGAGTCGAAAACAGCCGTTTTATTCATTTAATACAAACCAACTCTATGCAGCTCGTAAAATGTGAAAACGGCTGTTTTCGACTCGCCGTACGGCCGCCGTAGGGCAAATGTGACCAAGGTATAAACCATGCCATTTGGTTGCAAAGTCAAACAACTGCGTAAAAAATATAATTCAAAATGAACAAATGAATGCATTATTAATTCATTATGAATAAATTTTGATATCGATTAAATAAATGAATTACAGTTTATAATCAATGATTATGTACAGTTGTAACTAGAATATTATGAATGAAATTTATGAATAAAATATACATTGTACATAATACAAATTGATTTGATCAATCAATCAATTAATCAATCAATTAGAAAATTCATTGAATAATCCATAAACCAAGTTTAAAACAAGAAAGAAACCAAAAGCATGTGTACATGTACATGAACATCCCCATTCAGGGGAACCATCTTTAGGATAGGCCAAGCCATAACAGATGGTAGATGTGTGACTTGTTCTCATTTCTCCAAATGCTTGATTACCGGAGCTCATAAAATGATCTCATTTCTACTATTAGTCATTGATCACCGTTCTCAAGTACATCAGTCATCATTACTCACCTTCCAAATGGGAAGAATTTTTTTTCCTAATGATGGTTAAAGTAACAATCATGTACAATAGAACTAGTGTCATAATTGAGCCAAAAACTTTAAGGGGCCAAGTATGGCGGATGGAACAACAGTTCTACTAAGGACATGCAAATAATGCGAGTGAGCAAAGCAAGTGAATCAATAAATAAATTTGAACTCTTTTAATACAAAAATATAATATAATTTGGAGCTACAGTTCTGAAGACATGGATGCGAGTGAACAAAGCAAGGGAACCAAAAATAGATTAAATATAATTTTTTGATAGATTTTAAAATTACAGGTAATATTCAGAATTTCACTCACTCTCTCCCTTTCTTTTTCTTTCCTTTCCTCCTTTCTTTCTTGGTCATGAAACTTTAATGGGGGAGAGGGGAGCACCCCCCCCCCTCCCCCATATGTATGCCCGTGAATCAATGGAACTGTACACTGATAAAACTTCAATCATAGTATCATACAGTTACACACAAAGAGGGGAACGCTACCCTTGGATTTAACTAGTTGGTTTATTATACCTCGGTCACATGACATTTGCTCTACTGTAATTCGAAAACAGCCATTTTATTAATTTCAATTCAAACCATATACAGTCCGACCTCTTTTATCCGGCCTCCACTTATCCGGATCTCTCTATCATCCGGACGCAAACTTGCCAAGATTTTTTTTTCAATTCAATCTACAGTGCATATCAAAAAAAATTTTACACTTTGAAAAAGCCCTGGGAATTGAAAAATATACAACATGTGGGTAATTTTTTCACAAATAATCTTGGGGATGGGTCTCACCTATCCAATGAAAGTATAAAAGTTTTGACAGAATGTTGCACTTGAGTGAGTACGGTCCATTTTTGTAAAGCTCGCAGAAATCTGTTTGCGTAAAAATGCTGGTTTTCACGCTGTGTCAAGGGGAAAGGGCAAAATCAAACTTACATGTACCCTGTGAATCATTTCTCATACATTTCCCTTGCACTTTTAGTCAATGGAAATAAAAGGGATATATTTAAGCATTTTGTAACAATTTTGCCACCCACATTGAAATTTCAACACTTAAAGGACAAGTCCACCCCAACAAAAACTTGATATGAATAAAAAGAGAAAAATTCAACAAGCATAACACTGAAAATTTCATCAAAATCGGATGTAAAGTAAGAAAGTTATGACATTTCAAAGTAGGACCAGTTTTGCTAATTTTCAACAAAATATTTATATGAACGAGCCAGTTACATCCAAATGAGAGAGTCGATGATGTCACTCTCTCACTACTTCTTTTGTTTTTTTATTGTTTGAATTATACAATATTTCAATTTTTACGAATTTGACGATTAGGACCTCCTTGCCTGAAGCACAGGTGTTCAGGGAGGAATGAAACTTCATTTCACATGACAATGACGAGAAAATAAAAATATTTCATATTTCATATAATAAAATACAAAAGAAATAGTGAGTGAGTGATGTCCGGATAAGAGAGGTCGGACTGTATACATGTTTGTAGCCTACATATAGGTGGTTTGAATTAATATCAATAAAACGGCTGTTTTCGACTCGCTGTACGGCCACCGTAGATCAAATGTGACCGAGGCATCAATAAGCAGAAAATTCACGAAATACATGTACCTGTCTCCCAGGGCTACAATTTAACCGTAGCAAGGACTTCTATACCAGTCCAGGCTGGAGATATTTATATCTCAATAAATAGAGTGTAATTCACAGAGCAAAATGCAGAAAATTTGATCAAAATCGGATAACACATTTATAACAAAGTTATTTCAAAGATTTGCATTATTCAGGTGAAACAGTGCTAGGTATGTCTTTATGAATATTCATTAACTGGGCTGAAGATGTCATATCTCCACTTGTTCTTTTGTATTTTAAGTTTTATTCAAAATTTTTCTACCGAGAACTGAAAAAATTGGATCGACAACTGATTAAGTGCATTACTTTTTTTCTGCCACAACTTTTTTCATCATAATGGAGACACAACATCTACAAAGAAAAAATAAAAAAAATTGTGATTTTATGTAATAACATTAGGGAAATGGAAAGTGGGGACAGAACATCATCAGCTCACATAATGAATATTCATGATGATGTGCATATAACTATTTTCACAAAATATTGATAAACTTTAAAATTCAAAAACTTTGTTATTTGTTATCCGATTTTGATGAAATTTTCAGCATTTTGCTCTGTGAATTTTACTCTTATTTATTTAGATATAAATCTTTTCATCCTGGACTATCCCTTTAAAGAGTAATATTTGCCCAATCGCAGTCTTGTACATGTATGGTCCTCTGTTGGTGGAAGCAAGAATGGGCTTGCACAATTTTGTTTTCTTTTTTCGCAAAATAGATACCCTTTTTTCATTATTTTATTGTTTTTGATACCCTTATTACGTTATATACGTAACATGCCCAATCTTGACAACAACATCCTTTTTACATGTTCTTTGGGTCGTGCATGGTATCCGTTCGTCAATGTAAATGCCATCCCCCCAACCCCCGCTGGGGGAACTATATTGTCTGTGATGGAGAATGAGGTCTCAAATGATTCATTTGAGACTTAGTTGGGAACTCACCTTCGACGATGAGTGGCGGTGGGGGGGGGAGGCAGTCTAGTCTAGTGGCCTCTACTGTCATGGAGCAAATATATTTGCCTATTTCAACAGTGAGATCACATTAAAAAATACAAAATCTAGCATTGTCACATAGCTACATGTATGTACATGTAGCTGTAAAATTACAGACCAACTTTTGGAAAGGATGACTTTTCCAAATATACAGAATCAGAGGAAAAGGAAAAGAAAAGAAATTTTGAAAGAAAAAAGAGGTAAAGATATGAATTAGATCTCTAATTGATAAAGAAGGTCTGCATCTGATTTCTGACCTCTGTCAGTCTGTGTTTACCTTTTACTTAGTTTGGATGTAAAAAATTGTAACTGAGAATATTTAATCCTGAAGTTCATCCCCAGCCCCCAACCCCCTCAATTTCACAATAAACTTGCACCAATGACCAACGTAAACTCACACAAGTTAATTTTTTCTAATTAATTCATCAATTAAAATAATTAACAATCTTGAAAGTTGAAATAAGACAATCATTAATCAACAACATGATGATGATCATGACATCAATAATTAAGTAACAAAAATGACAAGAGATAATCAAAACCAGAAATTGTACCAGGGTCTGTACAGTTCTACTATTCGGCAATTGAAACTGTTACTGATCAGTGCAGATGACTCAACGACGCGACGTCAACGAATCACGATCAATTCAAGCCGAATAGCGGAACTCGACAGACGACTGCCGCGGTCTTGAGCGGCCCGGCTATTCCTGTCACTCGCTTCACTCCTTCAGTCCACTTACCCGAAAGCCTTGCACTGTGAGTTCGATGCAAAACGTGTCATTTTCCTTGGTGACTATGTTGAGGTACACGACATCGTCTGAAGCGGGTAACTTGGAAGATATTTCCACATGTTTTACGGCAAATGCTACTTCCTGAACAGCTGCATCAGCTTCGATTTTCATCAGTTTTATGTCACTTTCATTGAGCAGACTACTGTCCGTGTCAGATGCCATCTTGCAACATGAAAATTGTATGGCAGGCCATGTGCGTTGTAATAGGAGTGTTATTTTTGCTTGACTGTCTTGAAATAATGTTCTTGCTGTCTGATGTTGATGTGATGTTATTGATATATTATAATTCATTATTTTGTCATAATTATTATCGTCATAATTTTTATTTTAATTAACATTATCATCATCATCATCATACACCATCCCGTCCTCATCCTCATCATCATCTCCTAATCTTCATGATAATCACCATCAACATCATATCATTATCAATACCATCGTCATCATCACCACCACCACCTATCATCATCATCATCTCCATCACCAGGCGTCGTTGTCATCATTATCACTATCAAAATTATCGTATAGTCTTCGCCATCATCATCGTCAACATCAATCATTATCATTACCATCATCATCCACAACATCATCATCATCATAAAAAACAACATCATCATAATCATCGCCAATTATTGCTTTATTTCCTCGATTCTGTGCAGTGTTTTATATTATTTTGTAATTCTGATGTTTTTTGCACTTAATAAAAAAAAAATGGATTGATCAAAAGGACAAGCAGAAATGACAATTAGCCGGCTGTGATACTCAGTGGCGTAGCTACGGGGAGGGGGGGCCTGCCCCCCCCCCCCCGGAGATTTGGTGTGTCCCCCCCAGAAAAAAATTGGCAGAGCAAAAAAAAAGGAGAAGAGGAAAAGAAAAAAGGAAAAGAAGAAGAAAGACAGAAGAGGAAAATAAGAGGAGACGAGTGAATGAAATAATGTGAGGGGAAGATTTGCATTAAAAAAAATCTTTCATGTTACTATATACAATTTTTGCTTGCACTTCGCGCCAGAAATGCCTGTTCGATGAGATTCATATCTTCAAGTTTTGAAGTCAATATACAAAACATATTTTAGCTCGGACATCGAGCTTTCATTATTTTTTTTTTCATTACAAATTTAAGTGCTCTGTAAAATGTCCGTTTTATGGTCTACATATCAGCATTTTAAGCTCATGCTGCGTGATCACATCGTTTGATTTGCCAAGTTCATATTGTCTACGTGAATTCCATAACTGTTCCATTAAACGAATGTATTCAGAATGCCTAGATTCTAGGTCTAAATCTAAAACATGCATGTTCTTTATTTAAAATGTACTTAAATTATCCAGTTTCACATCAGAATATCAATAATTGTCTGCTCACGCTTCACGATCGCATTATTAATGATACCCAATTAACTATATCCTATTTATGATTTACAAAATATGAATAGAGTGTCCTGTTTTTAGGTCTAAAATCTCAATTTTCTTTCTCTCGCGCTTCGCGCTTGCATCAATTGTTTAGTTACATACCTATCCCATTTATTAATACAAAAAGTGCTTAGAATAACCATTTTCTTAGGTTGGAATGTCAAAAAAAAATTGCTCGCGCTTCGCGCTCGCATTATTGAAACATATATCGTCTTCGTGGGTAACTGTAAGCAGTCCTTAACAGGTCCATTTTCGATAATGCTAGAACAATCAATACAAAGTTCTGCTCGTTTAACCATCTAGTTACATACAAATCTTTTTCAGGATCACACATAACATTGCCTGGAATTGAAATTTTCAGGACAAAATACATGAAAGTAAAAAAAAATGGCTCGCGCTTCGCGCTCGCACTTTTTATGAGGCTTTTGAGATTATTTCATGTTTATTTTGTTTTATAAGAATAAAACTAAGAAATGACTGTTTAGGGAAAATATAGGTGAAGATAATTTCGGGCCCCGTCCCTTATTGGCGAAAGTCGGATCCGCCCTTGTGACACGTAAACACACACCGGAAAAATGGCCGGTGCCCCCCCCCCCCAGGAAAAAAATCCTAGCTACGCCGGCCCACTGGTGATATGTATTAGACCGAACAAATATAGTAAAAATCCCCGGGTCAAAATCGAATAAGTTATTGTGATGAATTGTCTCTCGGTTGATGACCGACTCGGGGATACGAGGAAAAGGAAAGACCGTCGACCCCTGTACAGACGATATGAAAAAAAATAATAAAGGGGATCGTGTGCGGCGATGTATTGTGAGAATTCGATTTTGCCCCTCGATCGGGGGGGGGGGGGGTCCGGGGATCCTCTCTCCAAGTCGAAATTTGAGGTGGACATGCCCTCCCCCTCATGATCGTCGCTCACTAAAGGCATGCACTTTCGTAGGCCTATAAAGGAAGTGCCTGAGTTCCATTGACCCCAAATTTTCACGGCCAAGAAAAAAGGAGGAAAGGAAGGAAAAAGGAAAGGGTGAATATTGTTTTCTGAATATTGTCAAAATCTATCACAGTATTGGAATTTTGCCCGATGCGCCATATCTGGTCCCCTAAATTAATTGTTTCGAAATAAAAATACGTAGAGAAAGAAAGAAAGCATATTACAAATATAATGGAAATACAATTCACTTTTTAAATTTTGAAAAAAAGAAGCCATCTTATTACTCCACTAAAAAATATCAAACAATTATTTTTGGTTTTGTAATATTTTACATTGTCGGGCCTTGCAATCGATAGTCAGGGGCGGGGTCAGAGGATATTTGGATTTGGGCGGGGGCAATACGACCCAAATACTACATAATAAATTTCCTCAATTATAATTAGAGTACTTATTCATGGCTCATAGCCTCATACCCTTCTCTCGTTTTTTTTTGTAATATCCTCCCTTCTTCTTTTTCTCCATCACCTTTTTCATATTTTTTTCTCCGCAATTTTCTGTTTGTTTCACACGTGACGTCGCCTCTGATTGAGTTAGAGGCCAATGAACGAGGAGAGGAATGTTCGGTCTATCAGCATGATCAGATCGCATTAGGAATGTAAAGTAAAAAATAAATGAATTAAAAAAAATCAAAATAAAAAAATAATAAAATGTGATCCATGTGCATGCCTTCACAGTAATCCATAAACTGAATGTTCATTCCCATAATACTTGCTTTAATTATCATCGGATAAATAATCGCTTAATTGTTGCACTGGCCGAATGTGAATTAGGAGTTTGTAATTAATTAATGTTGACTCCGGTGTGTCTAGCCGAGCAGAGACGATGATCTTTAGTTAAGCCCTTCTGATCCTCTGTTGTCATGTTGCCTATTGTGAGAGGCATAATTATGTAGAAGCATTAATATTAGTGGCAGAAGGTTATTCTAGTGCACATGCAGACAAACAGTATTAATTTTGTGTACTTTTGTAATCTTGTAATTAGTGTGTACATGCATTTTAATTGCAAAATAATTGTTGGTGTAGTCTTACATGCACTCGCGCCATGAGCACTTGTTACAATAACACATTTGCAATAACAGTTAAAAGCTACTGAAATCCTCCAATCTGATCGGCCGATTTTAACATTTGTCATAGCAACCGTTCATTATTTTGTTACTATATACAAGTCTTAAAGGTCAAGTCCACCCAAGAAAAGTGTAGATTTGAATCGATAGAGAAAAATCAAACAAACATAACGCTGCAAAGTTCATCGAAATCGGATGTAAAATAAGAAAGTTATGACATTTTTAAGTTTCGCTTATTTTTCACAAAATAGTTAAATGCACAACTCAGCGATATGCAAATAAGAGAGTCGATGATGTTCATCACTCACTATTTCTTTTGTTTTTTATTGTTTGAATAATACAATTTTTCAATTTTTACAGACTTGACAAGAAGGACCAACTTAACTTAACCATAAACTGTTAAAACAATGGTAATTCCACATGTTCAGGGAGAAATGAAACTTTGTTTCACTTGACAAGGGGGAGAAAATTAGAATATTTCATATAATAAAATACAAAGAAATAGTGAGTGGGTGACGTCATCAGTCTGCCAATTTGCATACCGACCGGGATGTGCATACAACTGTTTGTGAAATTAAGCTAAACTTTAAAATGTCATATTTAACTTTCTTATTTTACATCCGAGTTTGATTTAATTTTCAGTGTTTTGCTTGTTGGATTTTTCTCCTTTTCTTTTTTCAAATCAACTTTTTGTTGGGGTGGACTTGTCCTTTAATGAAGTGGGACCCTGATGTATTTTCTCCTCCTCCTCTTCTTCCTCCTCCGTCTCACCTTTTAATTTTCTTCTGAATCCTCCATCCTTCTCTTCGTTTTCCATCCATCACTATAATTCTTCATTATATTCATCTGTTGGAGTCCTACCACATCCACCCCCTCCCCCGCTCGATCTCTCTCTCTCTTTCCTTCTCTCGCGCTCTCTTACCCTCATCTCGACCCCTCCTCTGTTCTCTCTATCTCTCTCTCCCTCTCTTTCCCATACACACACGCACATATACACACACATAAATTTAAACGAAAAGATTGCTATCAACATTGCCTTTAGCATTTCTACGTAGGGAATCAAACCTCTGACTTTTATTTTGTGCATTAAAAGGCCACCGCACACCTTACGACTGTTCGCGATCGGATTTTGGAACAAATCGCATTTTTCTCATTTTCTGAATATGTGAATGGAACATATCATTTTATTTGAGGTTGAAATTAATTGAAAGTATACTAATATAACCATTTTGAAAGATAGCAAGCCTTTTTTTCGAGTAAAGGTCAAATTAGTTTCAAATCGTAGCCAATCTTACGACTGCTATGACGTCATTACGACTAGATATTACATTCGCTTTTATTCTAAGAAGGATAATAGCATATAGTCGCAGATTTGAACAAAGGTATTCGTACGATGGTTTAGAACATTACGCAGTAAAGATATTCCAAGTCTCAATTAGCATCAAAGTCTACTACATTTTATTCTGAAATCGGGTCGCAGACCAATCGTAAGGTGTGCGGTCGCCTTTAGACGGGGCATTGGAGCACATGACCTCGGCACCCCCCCCCCCCCTCCACACACACACACAAAATATTCACACAACAACCACACCCTTTCCCTATCGGCCGCACACAACATGTGACATTATTTGCTCCCTCTGTCTCATTTCGATGCACTCTTCATGCCCAGCACAATGGAAACCCATTATTGTTAATTAATGAGAAAACGCAACGCTCAATTCATTTTCGCAAACAGTACTCGAGATACATTTCTACACTAGTATCATGAAGCAGTCACACCCAGATAACCGATACCAATTCGTCGATGATATTGTCATTGAAAATATAAGGTTGTTATTTTGATCGGTCATAGGCCTGTTTTGTAGGTGTGACTGCATCCTCGCGACTTTAATGGGAATCGGTGAAAGCGGAGGCCTTTTAAAGTTTTTCATGCTGAACCAATTTTGAACTCGAATCTTTACCGGTGGAGCCAAATTAAAAACGACAGTGTTTGCTTTCTCTTAGATGGCAGAGTCGCGGAAGGGAATCATGGTCATTAGGCCTACTCCTGTAAATTGAAAATGAGTAAACTGATTTGAAGATCAGAAAACACAGCGCAAGCTTTCGTCGTTTGCCATCTTTAAAGATTTTTATTTTGATTTATAGAAGTGCAACAGTATCCCGCGATGATAATGATCTTCCTTGATCCGACTTTGATATTTTTTCTTCAACATTCCGCCCGTGTAAGGACGAGTATAATATCTGCAGAAATTAATAAATCATTGGAGGGATTGAGTTCATCACATCCGTTAATAGACCGAACTTCAGATAAGTTTGTGCTGGACCCGACCATCTAAGACAGAACTGAGAAGAAACTATCTCTTGAAGTAAAAAAATCACAAACTAAGTGAAAATTCCATAGTCTCCTGAAGTTTGACGACTTCGTTCCAAGCGATTTTCATCGGACGCTGTTCAAACCTTTAAACAAGAGATCGATAGACCCATGCTATAATTTCCCACCAACAGATCACCTACATCTGTATACAGGTTATTCGAAACGCTATCATCAAATATCTGAGTGATTTCTACATTAAATTTAGAAACGTCTTTATTTTGATATATGCCCCTTTTTCATTTAAACATGTTTAAACGTTCTGCACAGATCTACCTTCGGATTTTATAGGCGAATTTTTAGTTCGTAAGTGCACCGCTATAGGATCGCTTTTTACACCAAGAACTTTGTGATGTTTTTTTTTAGAGCATGCAGAAGTTAATATTTTTCCAATCATTTTTACTTTGAGTCTAAAGAGACAGTTGTAAGCAAAGGCATCTTAATTTTCACTCAATAAAAACACACATTCGGAACTTGTATGCATTTGACTTTGGGGGTTGGCATTCTTCTGCAACGGCCCGCAAAGGATCGTGTCTCCAACACATTTAGTCTGACAGCCAGGTTGTAGACTCTGGCACCTTCCTTGATGTTGATTAACTAAGAAGCACAGTACCTTTAGTAATCGTCGGATAAAACATCCGACAAATCCTTCCACGAAAAGCTCCACTGCAAGAGGCAACTGGCTCGAGTTTCACCTTCTTCTAGAACTTCTATGAAGAAGCTGAACATGGCTCTAGGGGCCTCGTGCGACAACCGTGTCTTTTCGATGTCTCCCTGTGATCCAGGAGGCGCTGTAGCCACTGGACAGTCTGACCTCGATGGATGGACGCATCAAGCAAGAGACCAGGGACACGACCTCGAGAAACCTAGCTGGTGGAACGTCCTGTCGAAGTCATTCGGGGGTGCCGTTGGTGTCTCTGGAATCAAGTTTGTCTTCAGTGGCAAGGAAGCAAAGATCAGAAGGTGAGTAGCAAGACGAGTTGCCAGGATAGCCCCCATCTTTTCAGTAACAAAAAATAAAGCGTGAAAATAAACCAGGACCGTAAGAACACGGCGGGGTGCTGGCTTGAATTTGAAAATGAAATGAAATGAAGAAGAAGAAGAAAAAGGTTTTCACAACAAAATGAAGATAATATTTGTCACGAGAAATTTTATCAGCAAAATATAATTTCCACTTTTCCACCAGATTTACAGAGGGTGCTGCCTACAGTAAATGACACACGCAGCACCCCTGGGGCCTGTTGCATAAAACTTTTTACCTGAGAAAACTCTGGTAAAAAAATGAAAACTAAGGGTAATCTGATTTTTGCCATTGACTTTAACACAGGGCAAAAACTCCGGTGAAAACAACCTGAGTTTTCTCTGGTAAAAAGTTTTACGCAACGGGCCCCAGGTAAATCTTGGAATGTTTCACTCTCCTCAGCACCCATGCATCTCAGGGCCATGAAATGACCATCAAATTGTTATTTGATTCATGTTATAATTTAGATTTCCTTCGAAATCGTTCCGGGAAGAGAGAGAGAGAGAGATGAGGAGGGGGCCGGGGGGCGAAGGAGGGGTTGAAACTTGACAGAAACTCATAGAACAAATAAGATTGTCTGAAAATTTAAGATGAGCTTATCGTATTTATTAACGTCCGTGGGCTTCAATGATTCGGATACAAGTTACTAATATAAAGCAACTACATAGAGCTCTACAACAAATTTATTTTTAAAAAGAGCCGAAACATGCTCTTTAGTTGTTTCAAAATATACATGAGTAACAAAATGAGAGAAATTAATTATAAACTTTACATAATATATTCAGAAATAACATAATTATGTAAAAATAATCTGTCACTCACTCAAATAAATTTACACTGCATCATCAACTTTCTTTGATTTCCGATTGATTACAAGAGAATAAAAAAGCTGGTTTTGAATTTTTGACTTTGTTATTTTGAGAGATTAGTTCATCGCATTCAGCTTAAATGAAAATAATTTTTAAGAGAACATGAGGCATATTGATGCTACCTAACTGGTGCTGTTGCCAATAACAATAATAGCAGGATGGATAGAGCCTTTTATCAAATTATACAAGCGCAAGTTGAGCAGTGCAGTACGTAAAAATATTTTTCCCACCGCAGTTCCGGACCTCAATCTTCATATTCAGCGGTATAACGTTTCAATAGTCCATTTTTCGAATACTATTCGACTGGTGATAATATACGACCACGCAGCAGGAGCAGCGAGTAACATAATTATTTGGATACCAATTTCAATTAGAGTAATGATATTGACACTGAAATGGAAATGATCGTGATGATCACAATTCATCGGTGAGCATAATAGTAGGCCTAAACCATCTACGAAAAAAATCTTCCTTTATGGTATTAGTTTACCATTTTCCCAATCACAACCACCACCACCATCATCATCATCGTCATCGTCATCACCATCATCATCTATATCATCACTATCGCCATCATCATCATCACCACCACCATCATCATCATCATCACAACTACCACCATAATCATCATCACCACCACCACCACTACCACCATCACCACCATCGTCATCCATCAGTATCATCAAGTCCTTATTATCATTGTGGCTGATTATTAAGTTAATTTGAGATAATTTAGCTTGTTAATGTGTTTAAATAGCCTTGAACTTATTGTCAGCCTATATTGTTTGTAACTGTTATTTTATGAAAACCAATAAAAACAAAAAAAGGTCCTTATTATCATCATTACATTTTTTTCAACAAAAGGACGGACTAATGGATATCCGCCTGGAGGCCTATATTTCAATGATTTTTTTTTCAAAGTGAATGGTTACGTATATAGGCCTATATCAATAAAGGATATGCAAAAGTGAACTATTTGACTTTTATTGGACAATGTTCTTAACCATCACCTCGAGTATTGCGGGGGTTCGGAGTTTTCGAGGTGGTTTGTACTGGTTAGCAGTTGCCCCTGTGTTGGTAATGATGTAGTGTTGCAGCTCTGCAAACGCCCCTGGACGGACTAGGTGAACACGGGGGTGTGATATGGCCCCCTCCCCTCGAAGGCGCTTCACATCGCTGTTTCGATCCTGCAGCTCCTTGTCGATCTGAGGAGATTGTTTAAAGGGGAGGGGGGGGTGATATATACAGAAAAAAATGATTTCATTGATTTGTACATAGACCAGTGGCGTGATAAGCCCATAATTATGAGGGGCAAAACATGATGGACGGAAAAAAAATTGAGAAAAAATAGGGGTGAGCGAAGAGAGGGAGCAAAGATTTATACTATTTTAATGAAATTTCTAATTTTTGATAGATCATCAGATAATATCGAAGTAAGACTATATATTTTTAGTAATATTTATTTCATTTTATTTCTTTTTCTTTTATTTTCCTTCCCGTGAAAGTTATGAGGGTCCAGTGCCCACAAGCGCCCCCTATCATTTTATACGCCAGTGACTGAGATTTCAAATTTAAGTCTGGTGTCACATTTAAACATGTTTAAATGTGTAACAACGTAATTGTTTGCGTTTGGATGGAGATTATTGTAATAGGTGTAGATCAATGCTTTATACATAAGGCAGGGAGACGGTTAAAAGATTTCAATCTCACCATTGACTTCTGCTCCTCGGAGAGCGGTTCAGAAGAAGAATCTTTCATCTCAAGAAAGAAGATGTAGTAGGGCATCATTTCCTTCGGCTCGTAGACTGGTAATATAAACAAACAAATCAAGGCCCTGCCATCATTTGTTTAATCATTTTTAATTTGAAAGATAGATTTACAAATATTGTTCACTGAGCAATACGCTACTTTCTGAGTATCCACAGGAAAAAGCGATAACGATGTTGTATTAGTGCGAAAAATCCAGAATTGCCATCATTTTGATAGAGGTCAAGTTAACTAATTGTATACACTCTAAAAAATGAAGTGCTAATTCAGCTCTTAAAGAGCGTGTATAGTGACTGCACTTCGGAGTGCTGATTTTTCTCGTTCAAATTTGAACAAGACAAATCAGCACTCCGAAGTGCAGTCACTATACACGCTCTTTAAGAGCTGAATTAGCACTTCATTTTTTAGAGTGTACATTGTTTTTCATTTGTGTGGGAATAGATCTCAAATCTGGATTCAAAGGTACTGCCATCATCATCATCATTATCATTAACATGGCCATAAAATCATTACCATCATCACCATCATCGTCGTCATCATTACCATCATCATGATTATCATCATTATCATCTTCATCATCATTATCATCATCAACATCATCATCACCGTCATCATCATTACCAAAATAATCATCAACATTATTATCGTCATCATCGCCATCATCATCATCATTATCACGTCATCGTCATCATCACCATCATCATCATCAACAACAACAAGAAAAACATCATCATCACCATTACCGTCATCAACATCATCATCATTAACATCATCATCATCCTCATCATCACCACCATTACCGCCATCGTCATCATCATTATAACGACACCATTATTTACGATAGCATTCCCCCGCCATCATCATCATTTCAGTGAAAAAGAAAACCGGTGTTTATCCTACTTGAGCAGTTCTCATCGATCATGGTGCTCTCAGCTACCGAAAACTCCACCAGTGTTCTGTCTGCCCACTTCGCCGTAGCTGCCAGTACGCTGTCAGAGACAATCCGCTGGTCTAACTTCTCATACCGGACATTAAGCATCTGTCCTGTCCTAAGATAGTTTTAAGAAAAATGTGGTAATTATTTTTCATTAGTGTCCTAAACTAGGCTTGGTTTTCATCAAAATATAATGACGTTGTTGAAAAAATAACGCTTACCAAATAATTGATTAAAGGTACATGTTTGTTCTGTTTAAAAAAGTTCGTTTCATTCTATTTATAGGCTATGATTAGGGTTTTGTCGTTTTTATTTATTATTCAATTATCATTTATTTATTCACGCTTTCTTAAAAAAAAGTGGTAGTTCTATTCAAGTCGGAGGCCTGCTTTGTAAGAGAGCCCTCATTCACATTTCGAACATTATACAATCACAATTGAAAACCAAATTCTACCCCAAAAACGTGTTTTTTAACGTTCCCATCAGGCTCTCTGGCATATATAGTAGATGGGAGCGCTTGTGGTACTTGACCACCCACCTCCTCCCCCAAATAAAAATCCATTAAAAACAACAGCAAACAAACGGATAAAATCCATGAACAATGGGGAAAATGACAAAAGAAATATGACTTCGTTTTTTTATGAACTGAATACTGTATTGTCATGACTACATACATGATACACGTCCGACCCATACCTATCTATTTGTGGGTTTTTTACTCTTAATTTTTCCTCCTTCCTTTTCTTAACGTTTCATCATTTTCTCATTTTCATTTTTAACTACTACAAAGTTCATATGCATGATAGGGGTGATCGCGTCAGCGCCGATGCCGCCCCTGTGAACGATCTTCAGGGGCATGGCAGCAGAGTTCAATATTGTATCATGTGTCGACCGCATGAATAAATTCAGTCAAACAAATTGCGACTCACAGAAGCTCGTCTTTTTAATTGAATTAAAAAAAAAGCTCATTGACGCTGCTAGTCATACAAAAAAAAAGACTTCTCCAATAAAAAAAGTAGGCAATGATAATTACCTGTACAAGAAATTAATGATGGGCATGTCTTGATGGAAGTCTATGACCTCGATTACATCTCCCATCCGATATCGATAAAGACCAAACGGCTGGGTGATGACTATCTCGTATTTCTCTCCAAGTTCCAGTTCGTGTAGAAAGAAAGTTTGTGGGTTTGACGAAGACCTGTGTTTCAAGGGGGATATACAATCGATGGGGTCTCGAATAAGAATTATATTCAATTCTTTATTCCATTTCCATTCAAAACATAATACAAAGTAATATAAAGTAATACAAATCAAGTACAATTTTTCAGACGAGCATTCTTACTTCGTAAAACAAACAAGAAACACTATAATATTGAACATAAATGGAAATGAGGGGGTCCACTAAAAAGCAAAGCTTGTAAAGTGTGGATCCCCCTTGGAATATCCCCTTGGATCCCATTGGATCCCCCTATAATTTCCTCCCTCTCAAGTTCCTCTTAGTCAGGCATTAAGATAATATAAAATCTAAAACCTGTGTCTTATGTTCTGATATCATCTTAACCAGTAATGTTGAATGACTCTTTAATAGTGAGTTTTTGTTAGGGCTACATTCCTCAGATAAAATTTATTATCACCTCGGATAGTATTTGTGATACTATTTTGTTGAATTATTATCATCAAATATTATGATAATTTGACTATTTCCATTATCCTAATTTTATTTAGGTATATATTGTACATCGACCCATAAACGCACAAAATTAAAGTGATACATATGTATTACAGCACAGAAAATATATCATGAACAGTATAAAGATATGTAAACATCACCATCATCATCGATGTAATCATCAGCAATTCCGTCATCATCATCATCATTATTCTTCTTCTTCTCTTTCGTCAACACCGTCGTCAATATCATAAACATAATCGTCGTCATAAAAATGTCATCATCGTCTGATTGTCGTCATCATCATCATCATCATCACCACCAACACAATCATCATCATCACCACCACCATCATCATCATCGTTCATTACTGTCACCATCCCCATGATAATCACTTTAGTTAATAGCCATCAAGATCACCATCTTAGCTGAGTGACATCCTCATCCTCAAAACCATTTACATAAATATGGTCATCATCATCATCGTCGTCTTCAAAAGTGTACCAGCTTACATTTCTTGCTCCTTGATGAATTCCATGACAGCCCACTTGACCAATGGTATGTATCCTTTCGTTTTGATGAAATCCGGGCCCGGGTTAATAGCAAGGCACGATTCAGAGCAGCCGTAGAACGGAGTCAGCAAGGTTAAACCTGCGTTTTGATACAAAACAGGGACCCGTTTTCATAAAATTTGTCATAATACTATAACTGAACGTTACTGAAGTCTGATAGTAAACTTATTACAGAAATTGTGCATTTTTTTATTACAAAAAGCCTTTGTGAAACGGGATCCAGGAGAATAATCTGAAGTTAAGGGCGGTCAGCGATTTCTTTCCACAAACATTCGCATTAGGAAATGCACTGGTGTGAAGTGGGATGGGGTGCTTAAGGCACCCCCCCCCCCCGAAAAAAAAAGAGAAATGAAAAAAAAGAAAAAAAGTAAAAAGAGTTGAAACGTATTTCCTTTTTAAAATTATGTCAAAATCCATAACAAAATTAAATTTTCATTTTTAAATAGGTCAACCTATTTGCTCGCTCGCTTTGCTTACTCGCAAACTAAACAAAAGAGTGTAATATAATGTATTTTTGCTATAACTCGATAAGGTTCGGGCGGAGGGGGGGGGGGCTTACCTTTGCTGTAGGTTTTAGAGAGTCTCGGCCAGCTTCCATTCGAATCTATACCCATAACACACTGTACGTTTGGCCAGATCCTTCTGATTATACCTACGAAGCCTTTCTGAAACTCTGCACGCAGCTCGGCAGCTCTATCAGGATCAGGACCGTACGTCTTTAGTTCCTTGACAGCACCTTCCCTGATGGCTTGTGGGATGTTGAGGTCATCGTTGAGGGCGCCCTGCTCAATGTCCCTGGTGAGGTTCTCCCATTCTTTCTCCAGAAGCTTCATAGCGCTCTCCAGGAAGTGGATAAACCCGACGATCACACGACCAAGGTTGCGGTCTTTGAGAGCAAAGAGAAGCTGGAGATAAAACGCTTCGTGCATCGTCCCGAGCTTATACGCGCTCGCTGGCGAAGGATACATGGCGAAAACCCAGTCCTGATCTTCCGACATAGTGGCCGCCGTCTCTACAACGGTCCCACATTTTGTCTTGAGGACTTTCGGTGCGACGTACAAGTAGAGACTCTTTGCCAGGGGGTTGACAGAATAATGATGATCAGAGATATAAGCCATCATCGCGCCCATTCTCATTAACATCTTGCTCTTCTGCTTTTGCGGGATGTACTTAGGCTTCCCCGTCGTGCCCGTTGTTCGGATGTAGGAGTCTGGCAGTCCATCCACCAGGATGTTTTCCTCGCCTTCCGTCATGCGATCGACGTACGGTCGGTACCGTTCGTAGCTCGTCAAGGGATGCCGCTTCCGTAGGTCCCCAAGCGTCTGCATCCCCCGAAGACCGTGGTCATCGGCATACGCGGTACGCTTGTTGAGGTTCAGTATCTCTTGCCAGAGGTTCCGCTGATGTCGCATCGGGTTCTTGCATGTCTTCATGATTTCCGCATGTTCCGACTTTCCTTTCAGACCCATGAAGACGTAGATGAATAGAAGAATGGATACCTCGAGGAGACTTTGGTTCGGGTAGGGACGTTGGATCAAGATCCAACCATATACCAGTGACAGGACGAGAAGGATTCCACCCAAAATACCTGCGAAATTCGATGAAAATAAACAAGGAGCAAACATGTTTTACTGCCATTCGCAACAAAAGTAAAGATACTACCATTATCGCAGACAAGACTGATAAAATGCATCATTACTTTAATGATGCAAAGGAGATAAAGGGTTGCCATATTTATGATTGAAATTAAGCAAAAGGTTTTGCAAAAAATATTCTAAAGACAAAACAAACAAACGTTGTAATGATAACTGTGTCTATAGCCACCTATAAAATACGTGCACCTTGAATAGTACAGTGGGTATCACAACATTTCACAATACTCTGCTGTGCAAACCCCTTCACACCAGGGGCAGTTGAACGGTTTTCAAAGTGGGGGGGGGGATGACAATGCAAAAAAAATCACAATCATACGGTCATTTTTACATTTATGTACACGTTTTGGGAAAAAAAAGTGGGGATTGAAGCCCCCCCCCCCCGCTTCCGTGGCCCCTGCACTCCAGTTAAGGGTCCTGAATGACTTGGGCACTGGAGGCAATGTCGCTTGAAACAGCAAGTTGTAACTGTGCTAGTCTTGCATGAGGTCCCACTTGTTGTTCAAAGTTTCAATCGGGGTCTTTGCCTGCATATTTTGCACCCCAAATGCCCCATGACACACGATAGAAAAGCTCACTGTAAAAATGAAATACAGTAGCTACCAAGTGTCCCATCTATACCTTCCTCAGTGCACTTATCCTAAAACCATGAAAACGTGAAATGTACTATGTAATTATACTGTTGAAAGATTGAAAGAAAACTATACAATGCTGGTTAAAAGGAATTATATATGTTCATTCGGGATATGTGGTTAAAAACCTGTTTCATTGCAACAAAATTACACAACATGGAGTAAACTTTGCACAGTAATTCCAAATGTTTTTACCCCAAACACACACGTTCCCTCTTTATCCAGTTATTAATTGGGTAAATCTTATTAAGTTGTTTAACCTGGAGATGAAAAAACCCAAAAAGGTAATACCTCAAACAAAATACTGACCTGCTATAAGACGCATCCATATCGGAAGACAAACGCAGTAAGCACCGATGAGCGAAAGACCACTCAACGATGCACACACCGCAGATACTCTACCCAACTTCGAGTATAAGCCCGCCATATTGGAACTTTATAACAGTCTGCAATTTTTTAGGTCAAACTTGGAGTTCACCCAATATCGTGCTCCTTTCCCCCAAAGTCTGATTTGCACGTCGCGGTTACATGATCGCATAGTGGTATTCAGTCGGCCCGAGCTGTGAGTTTGTTTAGTCAGTAGTGCTTCTAAACGATTCAAAGTTCAAAAGCAATTGATGTTAATTCAAAAAAAAATCTTGGCAAATAGAGGAAGGGTCGGCGAACTCTTGTGCGATTCCCCTCCCCCCACCAAAAAAACCCTTGGGACGTGAGGTGACCCAATACTAGGGAATTGCATAATAGTATCTTCTTCGTCCGTTTCTCCTCTCTTCCTCTTTCTTCTCATAACCTGAAAAATAATAGGATATAAGGGTTGCGCCTGTCCCTATAGCGCCGCACCAGCCTTATATATTCCCCTACCTAGGCCGATACAACTCCGCCCTTCGATCATTATTATCAATGGGAGTATATATGTATTGAGATAGTAAAAGCCACTTGACCATATAACATATACTAAGGGAGGATTCGGGAATTCGTAAAAGTTGGAGTAGCGAAATTTGGGAGCAATTTATGTAAATTTGATAAAGGTATACCGAAACTATAATAGTATTTTGAATTGTATTGTGTTTTTATTTGAATTCATCTTGTATAAAATGATACAGTTCGAAGATATATTTTTTTCACAAGAAACATGATGAAAAGGGTCTCGGTCCCTAAGCATAAATACCTCCGCCCCACCCCCCCCCAAAAACATAAACAAAAACAGGAATGATTTTTTTTTAAATGGCAAGCACAGAAAATTAAGGTGTTTCTACCGCGGTTTTATCCCCAACAAAGACTAAACATTTAGAAAAACATGAATTAAAACGTGATAAGAAAATGAAAAATGTTTGCGTCCCCAAAGGCCAGGGACGCATTGTCTCCCCAAATCAAACAAATGGAAAAAGATCGAACTTTCGAAGCAAGAAAGAAAGTCATGAAAAGGGATGTACAATTAAAATTATGCGCGAATGAGAGGAGACAGCCCTACACCCCCTGGACAAGTATGGTGACAATAATATTTTTGAACTATTGATGGGGTCATCTTGGAGAGAAGGCAATTACCACGTGCAAACAAGATAAATCTGTTCTATTGATAAATGGTGAAGCCATTTTGTGCAAGGTTATTTATTTTAAGAATTTATTGTTTATTTACTGTCCGATGGTTTGAACTACTCTGATTGAGAATGAAGATCATAGGGCAATTGCCATGTGCAAAAAAAGACTATTTCATCGCCAAACTGGGGTTGATATTTACAAGATTATTATTCATTTTCAGATTTCCACATTGTCCATGGTGGTAGTAATGGTAGGTGGTGTTGGTGGTGTGGTGGTAGTGTTAGTCGTAGTAGTAGAAGTAGTTGTTGTAGGAGTAGTAGTATAGTAGCAGCAGTTGCAGTAGTAGCAGAAGCAGCAGTAAAAGTAGTAGAATTAGTAGTAGTTGTAGTAGTAGAAGAAGAAGTAGTAGTAGTAGTAGTAGTAGTGGTAATAGTTCAGTTCAGTAGAAGTAGTGGTAGTGGTGGTGGTAGTAATAGTAGTAGTAGTAGTAGTATATAGTAGTAGTAGTAGTAGCATAGTATAGTAGTAGAAGTAGTAGAAGTAGTAGTAGTAGTAGTAGTAGTAGTAGAGTAGTAGTAGTAGTAGTAGTAGTAGTAGTAGTAGAAGTAGTAGTAGTAGAAGTAGTAGTAGTAGAAGTAGTAGCAGTAGTAGTAGTAGTATAGTATAGTAGTAGCAGAGTAGTAAGTAGTATAGTAGTAGTAGTAGTAGTAGTAGTAGTAGTAAAGTAGTAATAGTAATCACCATTGTCTTTTTTTTCTTACTCTCTTTCAGGATAATATGGGGCTTGGTTCTCGTTACCGCTGTTGCCATTATGCTATATCAGATCATTTATCAAGGCATAATTTACTCTAAATCACCGATCAACACACGTGTTGACGTCGAGTTTGCCGAGTATCGCGTGTTTCCATCTGTTGTAATCTGTAACTACAATTTATACAGGTAGGATTAATCACACTAACAGAAAAATCACCTATGATTAAATGGTAACATACACTGTTAAAAACCCCTGAATTTACAGAAAAAAGAAGATTTTGCAGAAAGCAATAACAGAATCATTCTGTAAATTCATAAAACGGGAATTTTTATGCAATTTAACAGAACAAGTCTGTTAAAAAAGGGAAAAGGGTGTTTTTTCTTCAAGGAAATTTGTAGAATTCCATACACCAAATACTAGTTTCCTGTAAGATTACAAATCTGGTAAGATTGCAGGTGTTCTCGATACTCTACCGCAGGAACTGCTTTTATTTAGGATAGATTTTCTAACAGTGTAAAAAAGCGCACTTTATTTATTGAAACAATATACTAGTAACAATCTATTTAAAATTTGATGCACCCCCCCCCCCCAAAAAAAAAAGGAAAAATTATTGCTGAATGGTGGATATGTCCTGCATTTTTTTTTGCTTATATTAACAGTTCCATGTGCATGGATGGGAGAGGAAACTTTAATCTGATATATCCCCCCCCCCTCCTCCTCACCCCCCCCCCCCCCTCTCCACACACATGCACAGGTGGAATGAATAGTAACAACGTAGTCTGCAAGAAGTGAAGACTCGACAAATTTGACACTTTAACCCAAACCATGTCGAGAGTGAAGACGAGACTCCAAACTCTCTCTTTCCTTAGTACAGCCAGCCACAGTACATAGTGAATCTAGTCTCACTACCTCAGACCCTGCATTATGCACTGTGTGAATTGCGAAAAACAAATGTCTGTGCCTGCAGACTAGAAACAACTCGCCCGAACCACCCATGGTCATCGTGGGGAGATCAATCGAACTTCTAACCAATCAGACGGCAGTACTGATGTGATGTCACATCAATCGGCGCAAATCGAGTCGCAGTCAGAGAAATTGTTATCGCACGCGTGCCGTATCCACTCGGAGATTTCTTGTTGGTTTATGGGACATGCTGTGCATTTACATCGTAATCACAAATCATAGACATTGATTCGTTATTTCCTTTTAAATCTCATCATTAGAAAATCATACTTGGAAAAGAATGAGAAAGAGTTTGCCGATTTCCTGAAATACGTAGCAGATCTGTCGGCAAGACATCAATCGTTCGATTACTCAACATACAGAGGCAACTTAACCACAAGGAACTTCACAAACTTGAGTTTGAGCGCGGCCCATCAACTCGACAGTATATTACTGTTAGTAAATGGTTATATTCACATTTTTGTTTTTGTGATGAATTTGCACTTACCCCTGCATATCAATAATTATACACCTTTGCAGAGGGTCTTTGCTTTCACTAAACTTTCAAAAATTTGCTTTCACTAAACATTCAAAAATTGTAATACTGTTTAAAACTAAGAAAACGATGATTTTGGTATCCAATCGCATGCGAAATGTTTATACCGAGTATAATGAATAAACCAGCAGAAACGTATAGCTGCACGCAAAGGTATACATCAAACCCGTGACAAGATTTTTCTTATGCTTGGAGGGGGGGGGGGGGGGGCTCCCATTTTCAAATTTTGATTCTGGATGACATTTTCCTCCCCCAAAATCTCGCAAGCATTTAAAATAAATGAATATGGTAATCGTACCCTTACCCGGTGTAGACATTATTGTATACATTTTTTTTCATTGCAACTTTTTTAAGGGGGGGGGGTCAAATGACCCCATCCCCGAATTTGCGACCCTGTACATTGAACCGTTTCTTGACCATGCTAAAAATATTTTTAAATCAGGGCGGTACCTGGACCCTTGCGATTGAGTGATTAAAATGACTAAAACAAAGAAAAGTGGAAAGATGAATAAAGAAGATAGATGAATATTGAGAAGAGTCTACTTCGTCTTGTGAAAACTATAATACAATGGGTGATTTCAAGTTCAGTGTTGACCTTTTGGTGTTGGTGTTAGGTCAATTTTTACACGGTAATAACATCAAACAGAATGAAGATGGTCCTGAAAAGTCACTCACTAGTTGTTGAGATGTGCAATAATGTGATCTGGAGTATAGTTTTACAAACTCTGAATAAGTTTTAGAGCTAGCGGAAGGAATCCAAATTTCAACACCAAGACCAACACCGACTTGAAATCACCCATTACCCCTTTTCTGTAAGAAAAAAAAAGTTTTAGGTCGCCCAAATCAGAGCATTTTTGTGTCGCTACATGCCCCTGTGTGACGAGAATAATATGACATCATAATCTATTTTATCTATTTCAATTCCAGAGCAACGTTCGACAATGAAGCCATTTCGAGTGCAAATTTTTCTCTTTCGCTTCTTGAATTTGGGGTGTGTTTTACTTTTAACTACAACACGATCGATCGTTTGAGAGCTCAGGCGCCCGGTATGTTGTATGTACAGTATAATGTTTATAGCATTTCACTTATTCGACTGGCTCAGTTTTAATTTCTATTTTAGAGGTTTTGTGGCTAAGTGGATAAGTCAACGGACCTTGAGCCACAAGGTCCGGGGTTCGAATCCCACCATGGCACACACGTCCTTTGGCAAGGCATTTATCTACATTTGCCACTTTCCACCCATGTGTAGTAATAAATGGGTACCCGGTAAGAGTTCCTTGAATGCTCGAGCCTGATCAGGGTAGCCGGGCTCAAGTAGTGGTATACAGTGCTTAGAAACATTTTATAAAGCTCTATATAAATATTACCTACACTGTAAAAGCTGTGGTGTTAAAACTGACACCAATTGGTGTTAATAGAGGACAACACCCGGAGGTGTTAAAATAACACCCTAGAGATTGAACATACCACCAAAGAGTGTAAATGTAACAACCATAGGTGTTGTAATAACACCTATAGGTGTAAAACTAACACCACCAATTTAACACCGGTGTGAAATAACGTGTGGTCCTCTATGTACATCGGTTAACACCACAGATTTTGCTGTGTATTATCATTATATCCACAAGTTCAACGATTATTCAGCGTGATGAGTGTAATGATTATTGTTACGAATGGGAGGGGATTAAGATCAACGTGAATGTCATGATAACTTTTAAATATTTTTGTGATTTTACATTGATTGATTTGATAATACATACAATTATATTGGAGAAAAAAAATGAAATTAGGCCCTTTAATAAGTATAAAAATTAGTCATTTTCGGCATTACATGGTCTCATAAAAAGTCACGTGGCGTCGCGATGCCACGTCCGTATGTCGTGAAATTGGTCTCAAAAGTTGCGCGAGACCTTTAAAAAAAATTCATAAAAATTTTGCGGCTCTATCTTTTTTTTGCGTTTTGGAAATTTCGCACCAAACGTTGTGGGGGGGGGGGCAACATGGCCACAGTCCTTTTAGGGTTAAACAACGCGCTTAAATTTTAAACAGCGTTTTACATTGTAATGAAAGGTAATGTTGTGTCAAGAAATGTATTAATAACAGGGTAATTTAGATACATGGTATTTACATTTTTTTTTGTCTCCCTTTTGTTGAAAACAAATATCGTTTTAGGGATTTCCCATGGGCTACAAGTAATGTTGGATGTTAGAGAGTGGGACTATTTCTACTCACCCGGTCTAGGTATTCCTGGTTCATCTGGGTTCCAGATCCAGGTCTTTGATAGTAACACTACTACCCCACGGGTCAACGAATACGGGATAGCTGTAGGACCAGGAACGCGAACCCTTATTGGTCTTAGTCTTTATGAGGTAGCCTATTTGTGTGTTGGCCATGGGTGATGATGGTGATGATGGTGATGATGATGGTGATGATGCTGGTGATGACAAATATATGATGGTGTTGTGGTGTGGTGATGTTGTTGATGATGATGGTGATGATGATGGTGATGATGGTTATGATGATGATGATGATGATGGTAATGATGATGGTGATGATGATGATGTGATGATGATGATGATGATGATGGTGTGTGGTGGCGATGATGATGGTAATGATGATGGTGATGATGATGGTGATGATGATGGTGGTGGTGGTGGTGGTGATGATAATGTTGGTGGTTATGATTATGGCCATTGTGCTGCTGCTGCCGCAGATGATGTGATGATGAAGATGTGATGACTGGTATTTGAGATAATCAGATAAATATAGATTTATGATAGATCATTGCGATGACGAAGATGACAATAAGAATATATTTACCGATGATGCCATAAATGATTATGAATCGGCAGACGAAAAGACTTCAACAACTCCTAAGAAAAGTTTCTTCGATATCTTCTCAGAGCCATAACTTACCACCTACTCTCGGTGGTAAGTGCGGAGAGAAAACACTCAAGTACTACGACGTATACCGAGTAAGCTCGTGTCGGCTCGAGTGTCAAACAGACTTCGTGATCGCATCGTGCGGATGTCGTGCACATTTTATGCCAGGTAAGCAACACGTACCCCTACCCCGGTCTGGCCCAGTGCGGGTTTAACAACCCACACCGGGTTGCGAACCTTCTGTTCCATAAACAAAATGGTGGGATACCGTGGGAATGTCGTACGACGTCGACAACACAACAATCCTTTACCACATTGTGCTGCACTCGACCCAGGTGAGGTGAATGGGTACCCGGCATGATTAATTCCTTGAATGCATGAGCGCTGAAAGGCAGCTCGAGCTAAAGCCGGGGTAATAATAATAATAACAACGCTCCTCGGAATAGAATATTTCTAGATAGATGGCGCTATATAAATGCATATTATTATTATTACCTCGTTGTCTACACTGGTTACACCAGATCCTTGCACCGAGTTCTCTCTCTCACGATTTGCTCTACGAATAAAATGGTGGTCTTGAGTACTCGCAATGCTAGCCCATAATCTATGCAGAGGCTGCAGTGTCTAAGCTGAACGCAAGCGATACGTCTGATCCGGCAAAGACTATACATTGTAGCAGCCACAATGATGCGTAGTCTTCGCCAGATCAGACGTATCGCTTATACGTTCAGCATAACAGCAAAGACAATAACTGCATGCAGCCTCCGCCTATAGATTATACGCTATCGCAATGCTGCTCGTATCAAAACCATGGCGGCAATTGATCGTAAAACATTATGAATTGTCTAGAAATATCTGCGATCAGATACGAAAGGCCAATTGTGGCGTTCGCAACGGATTGTACGACGGTGAAGTGCATGGGAACTATAGGTTTAATTTAAGATGATATTAAAAATAACAATCACACAAAAAGAATGTTCTTTCCCGATCAGAAAAAAAACTACAACACTGAATCCCTCGTGCCGCCCCGTCCACCCCTCCCCCATTTATAATTTTTTTTCTTATTCCAATGTTTCCTCCATTTTTCTGCTTATAGGAACAGACAGGGAGTGCAATCCGCCAGAAATGATATGTGTTCGAGATGCTGCCAGTGAGTGATTTAATCATCAAAATATATACCAGTAACTACGGAACATTAAAGTGCCATCGACTTGACGACATGGCGAGATACTTTATCATGCCATGTCGACATAATAACTGTATTATGTCGACATGGCGAGATATGGTATCTCGCCTAGTCGACTTATAAAAAAATATATGTCGACATGACGAGATACGTATTGATCTGGTTATCTCGCCAATTGGACTTATAAAAAATATATATGTCGACATGACGAGATACGGTATCTTGGCAAGTTGACTTATAAAACGCAACATGTCAACATAGCGAGATATTTTATCTTGCCAGGTCGACTTATAACACATATGTCGACATGGCAAGATATGAAGTGTCCAATATGGAAGCTTAAAAGTGCCACCGAGATGTTGAGATAACTATCTCATCATGTTGACATCTTGTAGAAGAGATGATGAGATGACAAGATCCCGGATCTCATCATGTTGACATCTTGTAGAAGAGATGATGAGATGACAAGATCCCGGATCTCATCATGTTGACATCTTGTAGAAGAGATGATGAGATGACAAGATCCCGGATCTCATCATGTTGACATCTTGTAGAAGAGATGATGAGATGACAAGATCCCGGATCTCATCATGTCAACATCTTTTAGAAGAGATGATGAGATGACAAGATCCCGGATCTCATCATGTCAACATCTTTTAGAAGAGATGATGAGATGACAAGATCCCGGATCTCATCATGTCAACATCTTTTAGAAGAGATGTTGAGATGACAAGATCCCGGATCTCGTCATGTCGTCATCTTTTAGTAAGATGATGAGATGACAAGATCTCGGATCTCGTCATGTCGACATCTTGTAGAAGAGATGATTAGATGACATGATCATGGATCGAAGATCTTGCCATCTGACCATTTCTTCTAAAAGATGTCGACATGACGAGATCCGAGATCTTGTCATCTCATCATCTCTACTAAAAGATGACGACATGACGAGATCCCGGGATCTTGTCATCTCAACATCTCTTCTAAAAGATGTCAACATGATGAGATCCGAGATCTTGTCATCTCATCATCTCTTCTAAAAGATGTTGACATGATGAGATCCGGGATCTTGTCATCTCAACATCTCTTCTAAAAGATGTTGACATGATGAGATCCAGGATCTTGTCATCTCATCATCTCTTCTACAAGATGTCAACATGATGAGATCCGGGATCTTGTCATCTCATCATCTCTTCTTAAAGATGTTGACATGATGAGATCCAGGATCTTGTCATCTCATCATCTCTTCTTAAAGATGTCGACATGATGAGATCTGGGATCTCGTCATCTTATCCTTTGCTATCAAGATGTCGACTTCCCGAGATAAGTATCTCAACATCTCGGTGGCACTTTTAAGCTTCCATAGTCCAAGGCCCGGCGAAAGTCCAAATATCTCGCCAAGTTGACATATAAAATTTTATATCAGTCGACTTGGCAAGATAAAACATCTCACCATGTTGACATATAACTTTTCAAAAGTCAACTTGGCGAGATAACGCCATGTCGACATAATAAGGTTATTATGTCGACATGGCAAGATAAACTATCTCGCCAAGTCGTCAAGTCGATGGCACTTTAAAGGCTCCGTAAGTAGCAGGCTAAGACCGGGATTATTATAGTGATTTAGTTCGGCTATTATTTCTTTAGCGCATTTACTTTCTAAAGACTATTGCCCATTTACTTTTCTTAAATTTTATTCAGTTATAGAGTTGATATGATTCATATTCGTTATTATTTTTTACTATTATTGCGGTGGATCTTCACTGACGTCAAAACAATAAACGTTATTAAGTGGCGTATAATAAGCTAAAATCGAGAGAATTTTTATTTTATTTTGTGCTACATATTGTGATTCAGAAAAAAAAAATTAACGTGAAAGGGAAGAAGTAAGACAAGAATACAGAAGAAGCTCTTAACTTTGTAGGAGTAATGAGTTAAGTGATAGGATTGTTAAATCTCATTGTATTTGATTGATCTAAATTGTCCATATATTACTTTTTGATCGAATTTCTGCCAGAAACTTTCAACAAAGACACAGCCCTCCGCTGTGAGTGCCCTATCCCCTGTCGCCAAGTCAGATACGCGGCCACTGTCTCGCAAACCAAATATCCCTCCGATTTTTACAGCAAATACCTAGCGGACCAGATTTCAGCTGCACGGAATTTAAATTTGACTGAAGAAAACTTCAGGTAAGGAAATAAGGCTTCAGTGTTTCCAGCTTTTCAAGAAAACAAAATTCCCTGATTTTTTCCCTGATGATCGAAGTTTAGAAATTCCCTGATAATTATTTAAACCCGTTCCCAGTTTCGCATGTTTTCTGAGTTGTTGCAGTTAATTACAAGTATTTTCACTAAACAATAATGTAAAACTAAATATTACCACCATACCAATCATTCAATGGTTGTTGATATGCAACAAAATATAACAGAGCCTGAGTGACTACCATGCTTTCGACTTCTTGGCTGATCAAAATTCCCTGATTTTCCTCATTTTAGGTGTTTTTAAACCAAATACTCTGATTTTTCCCTGACTGGAAAAAAGTAAAATATTTTTCCCTGATGGGCTGGGAAACCTGAGTGTGACGTTCTCTTTTCACTAATCTTAGATAAACACATGCACATGTATGGGATGTGAGCTCTGTGTTATCGCGTTTTTGCTTATCATCTTAATCATTATAACGTTCTTGCTATTTAATATTTTATCATGTAGTTTGGTAAATATCTGCTCTCTAAAACTGAATTGCCATGATAACGTTTACTTGACTGTCTCTTCGACTTAATTTTTTGCAAATGTTATATGAGATATATTATATAGCAATCCTTTGAATGATAATTGCTGATTATCCATTGTCATTATTTGTTGGTATTTTCTATCGCGTTAGGAGCATGATGTTAAACATTTTGCTGATCATTTTTCATCTTATAAAAAATATTGGGTAAAAGTCTCACCACCACGAGGGCAATTATGTGTCTAACCAATTTGGGGCAGTATTTTACCCAACGTGAGAACATATTACCCAGTAAGGTTAAGAAAATAAGCAACAATTACTTTAGAATGGGCATTTTTTTCCACACTGGATGAATAAAAATGTTGGTTTGACACATAATTACCCTCATGGAGCACTTTTACCCAATATCTATAGAGTGTATAGGCCTCTGCCTGTGAATAAAATTAGTATTGGAGGAAAAAATGCACAAATGACTTCTAATTGATATGATTCAATCTCTTTTTTTTTGTTTCATTGGCAGAGACAGCTTATGTCTGATCAATATATTTTTCACCGAGCTCATCCGACACAAGACAACACAACAAGAGGCTTATTCATTTGTTAGCCTCCTCAGTAAGTCTCAACCCCCCCCCCCCGTGTTATCTGACAAAACGAAAACTTGTAAATGAATATCATTTTGACCGCAGCTGGCAGCACACTGAAAATGCCCAATGCGAAATTAATCAACAAGGGAAATATCAAAATTAATGTTAAACGGTCTTGCTACAATATTATAAATCTGACGGTGTTAATTCACAATTATACAAATCTGATTTCGTTGGCTTGAATTTTAATTTGAACCGGATTTATTGTCTCTGTACATGTGTGCTCAAATTGATTTCAATGAGAAAAAAATGTTGCAAACTATACTTTTCCACATCGTTTATCTTCGTTATATAATCACCTTCCTCTGCAGTAGACTGATGGGAAGTTGATATTATCATAACGATGCATTTTTATTGTTTTGCATAAAGATATCACGCCTGGTTGCGTAATCTAATGATATAAAAGCACATTTAACGACAATGAATTCCATGACTTTCAGATTAGTTATCTACTCTCGGTCTTACGGGCAAAACTTTCTAGACCGTCTGCTGGAGAAGTTGATATAATAATGCATTTATGTAACACAATTACCAAGTATTAATTTCCTGACGGTATAGAAAAGTACATATAATTAACTCTTGGTTTATACATTTTATTTCTATTTTTCGTTAAATCCATTCTGTTTTTTCTAGGTGATATAGGAGGCTCCCTCGGGATGTGGATTGGCGGAAGCATTCTAACCTTAGTTGAAGTCTTTGATATTATGGGATATTCCATATTCAAAACCAGAGGAAGATGATCAGAGGCGGCTCCATGGGAGAGGGGGGGGGGGGGGTATATAGGGGTGACAACTTTTCTATGATTTTTCAATTTTTTGTGGGATGTGCGGGCGTGTTGTTCTTTTATTTCCATTTTCTGCATTTCATTTCCTAATTTATTTCAGTTAATTAGAATATGAATGGATTAACCTATGAATCTATGTATATGTTTTATGAATTGCTTATTTTACTGGTACCATGTTGTATTATTCATGAAGCCATTATGATGTATCATTCACGAAGTAATGAAATTTATGGGTCCAGTTTATGTTTATATTTACTGGAAGAAGTAATGAAAATAGTTTTTAAACCAAAAAAGTAATGAATAAAAATATAGAGAAGAAAAGAACTATAATAAATTAATAAGTTATAAAAAAAAACCAGGATAGCAGAAAGAAGAGTATACAAGGCCTGGGCCTGTATGATCAATATTCAAAACCAGGCAAAATATCAGGGGCGGTGCCACGGGGGCAGGGTCGAGTACTCCCGATAATTTTTTAAAGTAGTGGAAAAAAGAAAGGTATGGAAAGAAAAGGATGAGGAGAAGAGGGAGAAGAATATAAGGGGGGAGGGGTCTGCGCCGTGAAACGCGCTTTTCCATATCTCTTTAATGAATTGAGAATGTCACTTGTAGGTTGATTTGTCCCCCCCCCCCCCCTCACCACCATCATAGAATTATCTTGGTACATCCGCTCCTGGCTGTTCTATTAAAGGGCTTGTCGGATGCTTCATACTCTTGAGAGTTTATTGTAAACACATGTACAAATTGAGGAATTCCTTCATTGTTATAGAATCATTTTACAATTCTATATTAAAGGACTTGTCGGATGCTTCATACTCTTGAGAGTTTATTGCAAACACAAATTGAGGAATTCCTTCATTGTTTTAGAATCATTTTACAATGGTAAGTTGGGAGCATTAATAATTAAACAATAATTAATGAAATCCCCATTTCTATATCATAGAAAGGAATATTTTCCGAGAAAAGTGATAAAGAAAACTCTCTGTATTGAAACTAGAAAGTATCAAATTACTAGACAAAAGTACTGAAGACCTTCTTGAATAACTTGTATACTAGGGGGTTTACAATGTTTAATAATATGTTAATTCGTGTACTATAATTTTCAAGGATTTATAATAAATTCAGATCGATTTTGAGTAGCGATAAGCTCAACGTGAGATTTTGATTTATACATCGTGGATTTGAATTTAAATTATATTTTTAAAAAGATTTAATGCATTGAAATCGGCTGCTCATTGAATTTGTTCAAAATTCTTGAAATTTTCAGCATAACAAATCTTGGATGTTTTTTTATCATGTAGAGTGTAGAGCGTCAAGTCTCCAAATAGTTATTTGTTTGATACATTTTATATTGATGGTACTTTTTTCAAATATTCGATGTAAATATCTGGAGATAAATCAAATACATGTAATTAAACATAACTTATTATTTAATTTAATAGTAGTACATGTAGTTGAATATGATGGCAATCTTCAATCACTGCAGGTAATACTCTTCAGTCACTGTAACTGTCAGGAATTGTAAGAATTACTTTAAGGAAGTCCCATCTACCGCCGAACCATTTGGTGACGATGTGAATACTTTTATTGACTAGTCAAATAATATTTAGTGATTATGTCCTAGAGGGCGTGCTTGTAAAGCAATTGTTTACAGGGTAAGTTCACCCTGACATTAAGTTGGTTTTAACCAAAAGCAGAAAATAAGAGATTAATATCGGTGAAGGTTGATGAATATCCATCAAAGAATAAGAAAGTGTTGATCTTTTTATTAGTTTTTATTTTGTGACGTCATAATTATGCTACACTGTTAAAAAAACCCTTGATGTTACAGAAAAAACAGAAGATTTTGCAGAAAGCAATAACAGATTCATTCTGTAAATTAATAAAAAAAGGGAGTTTTCTGCAATTTAACATGCAGAACAGGTCTGTTTAAAAAGGGGAAAATTGTGTTTTCTTACAAGAAATTTGTAAGGTTCCATACACCAAATACCAATTTCCACTAAGATTATGCAATCTGTTAAGATTAAAGAAGTTCTCTAGAATCTGCTGCAGCAATTTCTTATATTTTAAGGATAAAATTTTCTAACAGTGTAGCATCTCCCCTTGTTATAGGCCTATACATGTAATATAATTTTTTACTAAAATATGATGAATACAAATGTTTTTATAACAAAATGGGTGTGAAATGATTTGTCTGGATATAAATCCTTCACATGAATAAAACCAATTTCAAATTTCTGAGAAAATTGGCATTTTGGGAATATATCTCACACAGCAAACGGGAGCTGCTCGATTGTGTCATCTGAATCAAGATCTGATGCATGTATTTTTCAAGATAAAAACAAAAATATTTATCTTATGATTTGAAGATTCCCCAATTTCAAAACTTTTGCACCATATTTTGGATTTAATCATTCAAATATAAAGTGTGAACTGAATTATCAGTTCCTTGTAGGCTGATGTATCTTAGATGGGAATTAGTCTCCTGGGAACAACATGATACTATTATTATTTATAATTTAATTCATAATGTGTTCAATAACCATTCAAGTATTTATTTAGTCATTACACCATTTTGCTATTAAATATTGGATATATATTGTCAATTATCGTTTGTGTATTTGTTGTTAACCAGCGAGCAACTAATTTCCATTTAATTGGACAATAAATTAAATTCAATTCAACTCAGATTGTGTAACTAATGATTGTAGATTTTTTGTATCCGTTTTTGTATTCATTTCATGTTTGTAATATGAAGTTTTTGTAAATCAAACACTTTTCCAATTATTGGACAATAAATGTTGAATTGAATTGCTAGTCTAGATCAATAATGATTATTGCAATCAATAAAATAATGTTGCAGGGAAAAACGAGACTTTTAATTAATAAATTCAAGACATTTTCTTGTAAACGTTTTCAATAATTCTTTATTTCCTCCGTGCCGCACATCCGCTCTCCACACGCATTAACATGATCCGATAACCATAACCTCATTAATCATACTATAGCAACAAGTCCACAAATTATCTCTCATTTGAAAACAATATGATGTAAACAAAGTATGTTTTGTACAAAATATCCAAAATGCCCTGTTAATATGACTAATCAAATGAAATGGTAGGATATTGTTAGACTCGGAGAGTTCTACAAAATTGTGTTCGCATCATATTGTTAATGAACGCATATAAATAATGACCCATCAACATTGCATGTGTCTTAGCTCTTGAATTCAGGCTTCTCTGCATTCATCAGAGGTTGGTTTGGATAAAAAAGTGGTCAAAATGACTCAATACAGAGTCACAATTTCAAAAGGAAATACACTCTAAACATAAAATTTAGTAGATAACAAGATCTGTGGAGCGTTTCATCAACTTTTTTTTGTCCAATAACTTTTCAGATCTGACAACTTTCCTTGATTTTAACTGGCTGAGAAGCAGTCCCCATGCCGACTGTCAGACAAACTGTAGGCCTAGGGCCTGTATTCTGAAGTCAGGTTTATCTTAGACCATGGTCTAACTCTGTGCTAAATTTACGGGGAGCCAAAAATTCAAAAATTCTGTTTATATCGTATATTTCTCATGTTTACTATTTTGTTTGCTGTTTGCTTTCATAATGAAGAAAAATACTTCAAAATACTTCAGTTATCATTCCCAGACAATTATGAACATTTTGAGTGTCAAATAAGTTAATAATTTGAATGTGTACTGTAAGGATTTGTGCCCCAATTAGCTATCCATAGTTAAACCAGAGTTCAGAATACGAGCCTATAACTCCAGCAGTCGTTAGGGACAACCGACTGTCATTCATATGACAAGAAAATACTACTAGTCAATGTGACAAAAATAGTACTTGTGCCAAAATTACCCTTTAATTCAGTTATTTTTAACTAGTTCATTTCACGTATATATGGCAGCAGGGATGGGTAACTTTGCCTAAGTCGATTTTTTTTTGGATTACATAATTCTGTTCAACTTTAAGAGGTATATAAATATGCTTTGAATAATCTGGTGGGAAAAATTTCTTTGAATTGGGCAAATATCTTTTTAAAAATCCCACCCTTCTATTTCTATTGTTCTCCTTTCACACGAGGAAGGTTCCATAATATACACCAGCAAACACAGATATAAGGAAAAAGCATATGAAAGAAAATAGAACATCACAGGAAAAAAAATCAGCATAACAAATTCAAGTTTGGTATTAAATCAATTTGAACAAAATATATCATTAACTCGGTAGAAAAATCATAATCTGAGGAAAAAAAAACATTTGGAAAATTACTTTTACAACTGTACAATAACAGCTTGCAAGTCAACAATGGAAATTTTTTCAGCTGAAATTTCAGCCGAAAATATATATTTTTAAATAATTATGAAGACAATTCATCATTGTTTCAATTTAGTACCAGTAATCATGAATGAAATCTGAAAATGACAGATTTAGGATGTCCATCACACACATATATTCATGAAATCTTATCATTTTCAATCATTTAATAATAAGCCAATACATTCGATGTAACCAAAAATTTACAATTATTTGGAGGCCCAAACTTTTCATATTCTAAAAAAAAAAGAATATTCAGCTTTAAAATAGCACTTCATACATCACCCCAGTCATGTGATTCTGGCGGACCAGGAACCAATCAAAAGTATTCATTCACACAATTTGCAGTCCATCACAGACCTTTGTGTTACTGAACCACTATTTCACAAAATTTAGAACATTAAAAGTTGTTACAAGCTATTGAAATCTTGCAATTTATTGGCTGCAAACAAATTACTGATTTATTCATGTCATTTGTTTTTTTATTATAAATTTGATGAAACAGGGGCAAGCAGTTTCTGCGTCTTTACCCACAAGCTCCATGTAAATACATGTATCAATTATCTACATTTACAGTCTGAAAATTGGTAAGTTTTCTCTTTTCCTAAGAACGCTATACCATATACCTGTAGTATCTGTTCGTAACAAATACAAAAAGGAGAGTAGTATGAATATATTAAAGAGTTTTTATGTAGAAGTCTCATTTGTATTTACAAGGTAATGATGGCTTGCTTACTCTAATTTATTTACCCCCGCCCTGGTCTTGACAGTATCACATGTACATATGACCAACATAAAACAAGTGGAACGCCTCTGGCAGTCTCACCTGCATTACGCCATTCAATATACAAGTAACAGCAGTGATGACTTTGAAAACTTCTATAAAATAATTATTCACAACAAGTGGAATGCCTCTGGCCGTCTCACCTGCATCACGCGGTTCAATATAGCAGCAGTGCTGACTTTGAAAACTACTCTAACTCGCACAAGATGTTCAGTGATACATGGTTACTCTTATGTCCTCTTTTTATGAACTAGACCAATAAACTTACAGAGATATGATGGTTATTCAACAAAAAACCCCAACATGGCCAAAGTTCATTGACCTTACATGACCTTTGACCTTGATCATGTGACCTGAAACTCGAACAGGATGTTCAGTGATACTTGATTACTCTTATGTACAAGTTTTCATGAATCAGATCCATAAACTTTCAAAGTTATGATGGTAATTCAACAGATACACCCAATTCGGCTAAAGTTCATTGACCTTTGACCTTGGACATGTGACCTGAAACACGCACAGGATGTTCAGTGATACTTGATTACTCTAATGTCCAAGTTTAATGAACTAGACCAATAAACTTTCAAAGTTATGATGGTAATTCAACAGATACCCCGATTCGGCCAAAGTTCATTGACCCTAAATGACCTTTGACCTTAATCATGAGACCTGAAACTTGCACAAAATGTTCAGTGATGCTTGATTACTATTATGTCCAAGTTTCATGAATCAGATCCATAAACTTTCAAAGTTATGATGGGAATTCAACAGATATCCCCAATTCGGCCAAAGTTCATTGACCCTAAATGACCTTTGACCTTGATCATGTGACCTGAAACTTGCACAAAATGTTCAGTGATGCTTGATTACTATTATGTCCAAGTTTCATGAATCAGATCCATAAACTTTCAAAGTTATGATGGGAATTCAACCGATATCCCCAATTCGGCCAAAGTTCATTGACCCTAAATGACCTTTGACCTTGGTCATGTGACGTGAAACTCATGCAGGATGTTCAGTGATACTTGATTAACCTTATGTCCAAGTTTCATGAACTAGGTCCATATATTTTCTAAGTTATGATGACATTTCAAAAACTTAACCTCAGTTAAGATTTCGATGTTGATTCCTCCAACATGGTCTAAGTTCATTGACCCTAAATGACCTTTGACCTTGGTCATGTGACATGAAACTCTAATAGGATGTTCAGTAATACTTGATTAACCTTATGGCCAAGTTTTATTAACTAGGTCCATATACTTTCTAAGTTATGATGTCATTTCAAAAACTTAACCTCAGGTAAGATTTGATGTTGACGCCGCCGCCGTCGCCGTCGAAAAGCGGCGCCTATAGTCTCACCTGCGAAGCAGTGAGACAAAAACCACCATTCATGTGATAAAAAATAATAAGTTCATTGACCCTATATGACATTTCACACCTTGATCATGTGACAATGAAATGTCCAAATTTCATGAACTAAATCCATAAACTTTTTAAGTTATGATGACATGTCAAATACCCCCAATATGGTTTAGGCCCATTGACTCTTAATGACCTTTGACCTTGGTCATGTGACCTGAAACTCAGGCAGATTTCAATGATGACAACACCACCATTATCGGGGAAAACAGCACCTATAGTCTCGTTTTGCTTTGCAGCTGAGACAAAAAAACCTCATGGCCTTCATCTGTTGTGTTTGTTTATTCTATGATAAATATTGCAACAACTTTGGGAAAATTGAACATTACTGCAATGGCAATTCATTCTTGAAATCGTTGTTAAATCAACAAAATGCATATTTCTCTGCGTTTACAATGAAACGTACCTTTTGCCATAAGACATTTGAGATTTAACAAGAAAATAAACATCTTTCTGTGAAGACAATAGGTAACCACCGTCAGCATGTCACTCCATGACAGAGTCATTTTCCAATAAACTTACTCCCAAGACTTTCAAAAAGTAACATAAACACAAAGAAAACATAACATAATCCTGTCCCGGAACAAGATATCGACAATATTCGCACAATAACCTAGTTCACACATGCATCATCATAATATAACAAATTGTTCAATTCTTTTACAGTACTTTGCCAAACTTAGTTTGGTTTAATCAATGAGTAAGAAATATACACTTCTTTCACATCACAGTCATAGTTTATAACTTTATGTACTTTATTCACAAGTCCTATTTTACATGTATATAAATAGTTTAGGACAAAGGTAACTTTCAAACCATCTGTTCACCGAATATCGAAAATAATTTGGAAAAGAAATGCAACATGAAGTCTGAATAATTTCAAGGAGGTAGGCTAGCATGTTCCTCTTGTTTTCCAGGCTTGTTCAAGCCAAGCCAATCTTAACGTTTTAAAAACGTGAAAGTTATTGCATCCTGATGTCCTGGGTCCTTTCAAATCCTGTACTTGCTATGCAGACCTGCAAGCAGGAAAACCCAGTGAGAACGCATTGATGTTTATAAAAGTGAACAGACCCTGTGCATTGCCCTTTTTTTCCATGAGAATATACAGTCAATGCATTGCAAGGCAAAATCACTAAGTACATTATAAGGAATCGGTGTAATAAGGAGCTAACACAAAATCTTGATGCTCTGAGAAATCGCAAGACAGACGTTTAGAACTTGACATTGGCGTGTAAAACCTGCCTGCACGGACATATTTCACAAAGACTTGCGACTATCATAACTTAAAACCGATGGCAAATACCATGGTAACAGGACTCCGCAGCCAATCACAATCAAGGTTTCCATGGTAGTTATCATTAAGGCAAAATTACTGTAGTTTTAAAGATTGATGAAACAGGCCCAAGATTAGAAACCCCGGCATAGAAACAAACATTCTCAGGACACTTTATCACAAAGGTTAGCACCCAGACCAAGTTACAATGCAATGACATCTATTAAAAACCACTGAAATCCTTGCATCTCATTGGCCAATAGTAAACTAGTCAGCAAAAAAAATTGCTGACAAGGTTCTTTGTGAAATGCTCTCTTAGTTTGGTTTAAAAAGCAATCTTCACAGGCATTTCATGAAACGAATAGTCCATAGGCCCTGAATTCCTTCCATGTGATTTCATCAGCAAACAATCGCTGACAAGCTTCTGTGTGAAATGCTCTCTTAGTTTGGTTTTGGAGCAGTCCTCGGAAGTATTCATAAAACAAATAGTCAGTGATTTTTACTATTTTTTATAAGTTCACCAAATCCTTGCATCTGGTTGGCTCAGAGCATATCTGTCATCATCAACATTCACCAGGCCCTGATGCAGAAAGAGTTCTGTTTAAACGCAACTAAAAAAAAATCAAGAGCAAGTCTGATATATTCACATCAGATTGGCTCAAAATAAAGTTGCAATTTATTTTCTTTAGAGGTTGTCTTTGATTGCAAGTTTTTCGTCGACAGATCCCTGCAGTGTAACTTGGTTATTACACCGATCCCTTTCAATAAAAAGCTGCTATCTGTACCTTGACAGTATTCTACCTAGATCTTGACCATACAAATGCACACACGATAGCTAGTGCTGACAGGCCTGCTATTGCAATGACGCCCACGCTTGGGTTCTCTATCCTGAAATTCAGTGCTGATATCTGTGTCAAGACAAACGGAATACAATCAATCATTTTAGTGTGATGATAGATTATTCGGAAATAAGGACATTACAATTATTGAGTGAGGGTAAATACTCTGTATCATGTGCATACATCTACTACAAAATATTATTTTTTTAAAGCTTATTTGTGTGATGATTAATCTTTAGAAATGTCTTTTTTTTTAAATCAAACACCACCTGGGCGCCGTCTTACAAAGAGTTACAATTGATCCAATCAATCGTAACGCTATGGAAATCAATCAGTGTCAAATTTTTTTCTACAGGAAATTTGCACAATGTCTTTTGTAAACAAAGAGAAGCAAGAGTGAATTTTAAAGAAAACATGGAATGCATGAATATAAATCGAAAGTTAGGAAATATTTTGAACGAACATGCATAATAGATGTTGATGTTGCAGGCTGTCCTGATCAATCACAACTCTTTGTAGGACAGGGCCCCAGGATCTGGGCCCCATTGCATATAAGTTATTATTATAGTAAATGTGCCTTCCAATGGTATCTTTCACGGAATCCTTGATTCTGATTGGCTGTTGAGCCTTGTTACCATGGTAGTTACCATTGAATGGCAAAGTTACCATAATGGAAACTTTTATGCAACGGGGCCTGGGCGAATCAAATGTGTGCCTGTTTCCCCAAAAAAGTTGTGCAGATTTCCTTTCTAATAATAATATACAGCATTTGTGAGGTGCCGACTTATCTAGCTTCCTATTCAATAGCGCACTATATATTACCCCGGCCATAGCGCCAGCTGCTAAAGGCGCTTGGTGCATTCAAGGAATTAATCTGGCCGGGTACCCATTCACCTCACCTGGGTTGAGAGCAGCGCAATGTGGACAAATTTCTTGCTGAAGGAAAACACGCCATGGCCGAGATTCGAACCCACATCCCAGATATTGAAAGACGAGATTCGTAACCACTAGACCACGACGCCCCCGCCGTGAGAAATGATGACATTGATGGATTTGGATAGTTGCGATTGATATTGAATCTATCGCAAAACTTTGTAAGAGGGGACCCTGATCAAGAATACATCACACATACCCATCCGCCTTGTTGCGCAATCCACGTCGTTATTCTCTCCGAGATGATGAAACGCACCAAATCCTTGATGATCTTGTGAACGAACTCCCCCACGCTCGTCATGACGTCTCTGGCGATACGATAGCCGAACATGAGCAGGGCCGAAATGCGCCCCCAGTTGATGCCCTTGACGAATAATCTACACGTAGAAGACAAAAGAAGGAATGAAAATAATTTTGGCTTCATATCAGTCGCATGAAGACAATTTTACATAAAATTGTCAAACATTAGAACAGCTCAACTTGCCAGGAACTATACATGTAGAGGTGACTCTGATTACAAAAAATATATAACTTGGGACAGAGAAATTATTTCAACTTCAGAGTGAAATTTTATTTCTAATATTACTGCTCTGCACAATCTAATCTGAAAAATAATAATATGCAACATTAATACATCACTTTTAATAATGCAATGTTTCTAAGCGCTGCATACTATAACCCCGGCTTTAGTACGGCTACCCTGAGTATTCAAGGAATTCCTTCCTACTGGGTACCCATTAACTACACCTGGGTGGAGAGTGGCAAATGTAAACGCCCTGCCAAAACACTGCAATGTGATTTGAATACCAGACCTTGTGGTTTGAAGTCTGGAGATTTAACAACCGAGCCACAACACTTCTACATGTACATTAACTACCTCCACTTTAAGAGGTGAATTTTCAATTTAATAGAGACAATATAATTAATACCATGGTCACATTTGTTCTACGGCGGCCGTACGGCGAGTCAAAAACAGCCGTTTTTACATTTTTTGTCCAACTGCATATAGGTGGTTTAAAATCAAAATAATAAAACGGCTGTTTTCAACTTGCCGTACAGCCGCAGTAGAGGTATTAATCTCTAGCTTCTTGCTGAAAAAAAAATAAGTACGGAGGATACGAATCCCAAATCCTCTAATTATATTTAAAGAGAAGGGATTCAGAAACAATGCACAATGTTGCATCTACATGTACATGTATATACAATATACTTTACCTTCTTGCTACTCCAGCGAATGCTTGGTAGGCCGTTGAGGGCGTTATGTGAAGCATCTGAATCATCTGTCTGAACTCTCCCTCGTACTGCGCATCGATTTGGTCTCCGATCTGAGCTAGTCTTCGCCCTACTCTTGAGGTTGGACTGTGGAAATGATTTGATGCAGGAAAGAAAAGATGTAGAAACGTTATTAATGTCAAAGCAGTGAAGGGTCAATTACGTGATTAATTTATTATACTCCAATGATAATTTTTTTTTTATCCAGGGTACAGTAGCCCACTTCAGTTAGGAAACTGCTCTACCAGCGGGCCTGCTAAACATAATAATGTTATTATTACCCTTCTCCAATCGAAATCCTGAGTGCCTAGCAAGTAGACAGAACAGAGAAGGTCTGATTGTTTTAAGTCTTTGGAATGACTTGGCCAAGGATCAAACCAATGAACTCCAATCTATTATCTTAAATAAATTGTCTGACTACTATTTTTTCCCCTAAAATCAAATCATTTATTTCCACAAAAAAAAATTACAAATATAGTATCCCCTCTCTATCACCTCTTCCAGCTTGTTAATCTGTATTAATCCAACATATGATCACAATCAAATTTAGGGCATGTTATCTAGTGATATGCACTTGGGGGTTGGCATTTTCAAATCTGATCAAAGCAATTACTTTGTACTACCCCAAATATCAAATACAATAATCAGCTACACATACACATGTATGCAATACATGTACATGTATGTACAGGGGCTGCGGAAAGGTTTTCAAAGTGGGGGGGGAGGGGGCTGACCATGTAAAAAATCACAATTGTATGGTCATTTTTGGGTTTTGGACACGGTTTTGGAAAAAAATGAGGGAGGGGGGCTGAAGCCCCCCCCCCCTCGGGTCCACGGCCCTGATGTACACTGTACATGTACATGTATAAAAAAAATTTGTTGAATAACCTATATTGCCCAATGCCAATGGACCTACATGTAGGGCTGCTCGGAAAAGGGGGGGTGGGGCTTGACAATGGCCCATTTATGTCAACATTTTTTTAGAGGCAAAAGTGCAAGGAGTAGTGATAACCTTATTATATTTTTCTGGTGCAAAAGCCATGGAAAGATCGATTATGACTGGCTGCGGTTCTCTGTTACCAAGGTACAGCACAATAGCAAGGTATGTACTATTTACCATAATCATAAATTTTCCCCACAACCTATGAACCCCAAAATACATATTGATATCATGTGACACATACATGTACATGTATTTCGGTATCATGACTATATCTTTCAAAATGTTCTAAATAAAATGTTCTAAGTTTGTCCAAACAAAATCACAGATCTAGACGTCATCAGATTGCGTGCAGGCTCCATGAACGTCACAACAGGACATTGCTAAGTAAATTATTTGTTTACCTAGATAACTCTTGGCATGACTTCCTTAGAGTGACAAGGTACTACATATCCAAACAAGAGAAAGCCAGGTTCCTGCTTTTTTTTTTCTTCTTCATTTCATACAAAAGAGTGACAAAAGGGGACTTTATACAGGTATTGCAAACAATGAATGCATACTATCAGTGAAAAAAATACAAAGTAAATTTTTCTTGGAAAATATGTATCCTGTACATACATGTGTTAAAATGTGTTTGAGTGTTGAAGTCCAAAGTCCTTTATTCTTATTTTTTTTTCTTTTCTACGTGTGCACTGGCAAGGAAAAAAATATGTATACCGGTACTGGCTTTGAATAAGCATGGACATGTATACATGTACATGTAATGTATCAGATCTATTGAATTGAACTTTATGCACTTTCCAGCCAACACTTCTCAGAAAATTATTGAAGTCTCTTGAACTTGCGCATAAAAATTAAAAAATAACTCTTGCATTCATATTAACCTAATTCCAGATTCTAAATTGTCTATGAATTATACTAACACTACCAGTATATTCATTGAGTCGTTTCCTTTCTTTTTCTTGAAACATGAAAATTAATAGGGTACAATTATTATCAAGGTCAATCAATAGATATCAAGATCCATGGTCTTCATCCCTCAATAATTTATACTTTCATAAGCACAGCAAATATAAAGTGAGTATTGATTGATTTATCAATTGAGTGATAAAATGATTGATTGATCAATTGATTGATTGACTGACCGACTATTCTTTTTGTGTCATCGTATTCTTTGAAGAAATAGGGCCTAAGATATGATTTTCTTTGAAAAACAATTGTTCAGTCATTTTCAGATTGACCCCCCAAATCTATGCCCCATGTCCGCGCACCCATTCAATAATAATACACGATTCAGGAATTTTGATGATAAAAGGCTGCTATTACTATTACATACAATGCCAGAAATTCAACATTTTTTCACCATTTTGAGTCAGTATGAATATCTGTCTATGCATTTACAGGAGTAAATATTGAGGCCATTATGGGTCTTCTTTTATTAGAATCGAGCAGAAATGCGTACATGTATGATGCTTCGACAAGGAACACTGCAGAGACTTTGGCCACCTTATAGTGACCTTACAATACATACTGACTGATACTGTACATGTACACCTGTATGGTGTATGTATTCACTACTTTGCATACATGTACATGTAGGTCTACTACATCTACATGCTACTTCATATTCCATAAAATTGAATATGAAAGAAACATGAATGGGGAATTGCCTTCACTGGATAATTTCAAGTTGCCCAAAATGACAACAACAAAAAAGCTCCCCAAAATTTAGAAAATGCCCCAATGTATAAAATAGCCCCCAAAAATATTGATTTCCTAGCCTGGCACTTGGTCCTTTTGGACTATGACATTTGCTTCAATGACAATTGGTCCTCTTTACATTCCACACACTAATCGAATAGCCAACTTCAACCCTGGATTTAACACTCTAAATCCTATCCTTAACCTACCATAAAACCCTATCATGAAATAAGAAATCATGCGGGGAGCGGGCCTTTGCTCATGCAGGACCTAGCCTGTGGAATTCTCTCCCACACAGTTTGAAAACCCAGACTTCAGCGACCACCTTCAAGGGCAACCTGAAAACTTACCTGTATAAAAGCGTTTTTTGATAGACATTGACTTACATGTATTGTTCAGAATACATGTATATGTAAATAGTTTTTGTTGTTCTGCTCTGAAGCGCCTTGAGCATCTAATTAAGATGGAAGTGCGCTATATAGATCTTATGTATTATTATTATTATAATCGCAACCCTAACCCTACATCTTGGATGAAATTAAACCCGGAGCAAATGTCATGTACATGTAGCCAGTCATTACATATAGATTGAACTCATACATACCTTAAAGGATCTGAAGTGAAGTTCTGTAATTCCGGTATCCTGGGCGTGGCTATATTCATATCGCTCGTCTGGTCCTGCATGTCCATTGTCAACCTCTGGTGAAAGAAATTCCTGACGATAGACTCCGTCTGCTCGATCACATTCTCTTCGGTGTCCTCCTGCACCGTCTGTGTTACTGTCGAGGTACCCGTTGCCATGGTAATGTTCGTTTTTATTTTACAATTGCGTAAACAAATATCAGGGCTGGATTTATAACCCCAAAATTTATTAAGTAATTGTCTTCTGGCCTGTCTCCCTTGCTAAACTTGACTTGCTATGTCTGAATTGCTGCTTCACACACAATGAGCAATACACAGTTCCCAGTGCCTGGGACTGCACAAATAATTCTAATTCTCTTGTATATTCTCTTGTAAATAATTCTACTTCTCTTGTAGATAATCAAGATGTTTTTCAACAAATATCTTTTCTATCGGTCACCACAATATATTTCATTCATTTCAAACTGTACAAGTGTCATCCTCTTTGAATACCGATGCCCGTCTTTCCAAATACTTCTCACGAAAATATCAAATGAATTGTGATTCCCTCTTCTTCAATATATGCATGAATCAGTGCTCAATGTTCAAGGCAAGCCTCCACGTGTAGCTGGAATTCCCGATTGAATACATTTACAGATAAAGAATCAACTTCTTGGAATGTTTCAAATGAAACAAACACAGGAAACAGAAAAAAGGGAACTTCCCTCAGAGTGCCAAGTTCGTCAGTGGCTTCTGAAGTTAATGGGTCAAAGTCCAATTGACATGTACAGTCTGCTTCTTCCTGTGTGACGTTCACGTAGTATGTTCAGGTACACATATGATCTCTCTTCCTCAATAGCACTGTGCATGTACCTGTATGTCAGGAGAGAGAGGGAAGAGGGGGGAGGGGGGGGGGGACATTGGGAGGGAGGGGGAGGGGAGACAGTGGAGAGGGGAGAATGAGACAGGGGGAGAGGGGAGACAGTGGGCAGAGAGGGATCAGAGGGGGGGAGAGTAGGGAAGGAGGAGGGGAGGAGCAGAAAGGAAAAAATGGATGAGGGACAGTAATATTTGCAGAGGCAGAGAGAGGGAGAGGTGGGGAGGGACAGGGAGGGAGGGAGGGAAAGGGGAAGGAAAGGAAAGAGCAAGACAGAGAGACAGACGGAGAGAGAAAGACAACAAGAGAAAGAAAAGAAAAATCAAAAGTGGTAAATAAAACTGGATTAAAAACTCAACAATAAACATGAAGTATAGTGAGTAATATTAAAGTAATCTTAATCAAATAGCAATATAAATTCACAGTTCACTGTACTGTACATGTACATGCACATACTGTACTGCACGTACAGTGTACAACGTATACCATATTTTTTCTGGGAATAACAAACAGAAAGACTTTAATATTTCACATTTCTTGGTAAAACAGAGCCACAGACATCCTTTGCCATGGAAACGTAAACAATACCAAACAAACTCCTTGGCAAAAATCACCCTAGACTTCCTGATCCAGACATCCCTTTGTTTAAATTATCCCAAGTTTTCATCTCAAAGTGATGCCCTCAAACATGATCAACATTCAACAAGCTCCTACTTGATATTAGTCATCCATTGTTCTGGGGACAAAAGACTACCACAACCCAGTCAGCTGGTAGACTTGTTTACAAGAAAGTGATGGTACTAGTCTTAGTTTGCAGACCCTTCCAAGAATTCTCTCAACTATGTGTATAAATTTGAATGTATGCCAATTTGTTAGTCATGCAACATGTTTGTGAAATGAATTCTGAGTTTCATTTTTTTTCAAGTCAAGACACCATTTTCGTATGTCAAATGTGCAACATTTTTATGTATACTTACACATGAAATATGACAAGCAATTTTCTATAGAGGCCTACAAATATCAACACCAAATACCATTTACCAATAACATGTCATGTCTACATTAAAATGTAGGCCTATATGTGAATTCAAAACGCAAATTTACATCATTACAAGTGTATGTATACAGTTGTACATCAGCAAAGAATATACATTGCAAGGCCTTAAATACCTACTGTACATAATTATCAGTAATTGGCAAAACATCTAAGATTTATTTTCGGGGAGCTTTTTTTTCTAACCCAAATCTGCAAAATTTTACAAGACTTATTACATTGCACTGCAGTGAATGAGGACTAGTTTTTCTTTATTTTTTTTCTTTTCTTTCTGTATTTTTTTTTTTGGGGGGGGGGGTGGCGGGTTCTTTTGAGCATTTCATAAAAAATATGTTTTTTTCATACAGTATCATAACAGGCCTACATGTACATACATTTTTATGACTTCTGCAAACTGACATCAAATGAATGAATGTTAAGAAATAGAATGCATAACAAGATAGGGCCAACAGTATACCCACAAATAATTTATAACAAAGAAACTGATTAGTAAGACTACATGTAGGCAATGTCTGAGTGTTAGGATGTCCCAGCACTGGGGATTGCACCATCTACATGTATACCTGTACATGTCATCTGTAATATCACATCCAAATACATGTAAACAGGATGACATCACAATGGACTCTGGAAAATGCATTTTATGTGTCATTGCAAAAGATTGTTTTGTCCTTGTCATATTTGGGAAAATTGGGATTACATCCAAACTACAAATTGGTTTTGACTTTTGATTACATGTACATGTAGGTTTCCTTTCTCATTTGTACTGTAAACTATTTATCATTCTTTATTTTGGGATTTGGCTCAATGACAACATTTAAAAGCATCATAACTATAAACTGGCAATAATGATGCTATGGTAAAAAGGAGTCTGGACCTACATTGTACATGCAGAGTTTGTACATGTATAATGTACATGTAGGCCTACAACAATTTACAATGTACAATATATCACCAACTAAATCAAAATACACCTGGAGAGCGTTTCATAAATATTTTGTCCGACAAGTTGTCAGATCTGACATCTTTCCATGATTCTGATTGGCTGGAGGCATTGTTTCCAGGGTTGGCGATTTTTTTGATTTTTTTTAAAAAAATCAAAAAAATCGGATTTATTTGAATTAAAACAGATTTTTTTTATTTAAATCAGATTTTTTTTAATTTTTTTAAAGTTTTCCTCTTCGAAAAAAAGGTAATTATCCCCCCCCCCCCCCCCCCTTACTCTTACAATGACATCAATATTGAGATGTTATACATTTCACCCCTAATATTGTTCTTAACCACATATTTTGTAATTAAAATCTAGTAAAAATGGACAATTAAAATAAATTTGGAGAATCATGTATCTGAACTTAATTTTATCATACATAGGCCTATGAAGGAATATTCCATAGGGAATTCCCAGTGAGTAGAGAAAATTCCCCTCTGGGATTTTTCATTCAAATATTTAAAAAATCCAAGAGAAAAAATCCCTTATCAAAACTGCCAACAAACCCTTTGCCAATTACTAGTATTCATGTATATTGTAAGAGAAATAATTCAAATCAATTATTTTTTTTCAATTAGTCACAGCTTTACAATAGTCAAAGAGAGACTACAACTGTATATGTTTAGGATCTTTTTGATAAAAAGCTCTTCTCTTGCTACAGATATAGATGCAAAACTCTCAGTTTTGGAGATAGCTTAGTCAAAGGGTGACTATACTACATTCTGTTACTGTGATTTTTTTACATTAATCTACAATTTTTATTCCCATATTCTCTACAAAAAAACTGTTTGATCCATGAAGTATGAAAAAATCTACTTACTTTTAACTTAAAGGATAAAAACTGCAAAACTGCTTAAATTACAACATATGTATTACAAAAAGAAGTATTTTATTTTAAATGAGACACAGCTTACAACTGCCAATGATTGTAACTGAAGTACCTGCATCTTAACATTAAAATGCAGTGTTAAATGTTTATTCTGAGTTTTGCAAATTGTTGTTATAGAGAGCTCTTTCCATTATTACATGCAGATACAAAACTTCCATTATTTGTAGCACTGAACATAAAATGGGCTGCAGTGACTTACAAGGTTTATAAGAGAAAGCTTTTCTCAACAGTCAAATTATGACTGTACTACATGTACATTATGTTAATGTGATTTTTATATTATGTTATTCAAAACATCAAATGTATGATAAATGTAACAATACGAATAAGAGGCATGTTAAATATGTTGATTACATGCAGGTATCATTTTTTTATTTTACATGACAGAAGTAGTTATGGTAGGCGAAGGATCAAAACTGGAAAACTGCCAACAAACCCTTTTCTCATTGACTTTTATATTATATATATATTTTTTTAAAACTGCTCCTCTGAAAAGTCTTTGATTATGTGAAAACTTTACGTTAAGAAAGAAATTGACTAATAATAACTGACAAAGAATGTAAAATTTCAGAAGAAAACTCGACAATAATTTACAAAAAATGACCTATGACAACATACATCTGTAGTTTTTAAGGAATTACCTGTTTTTATTAATTTGATTTTAATTTGTTTTAAGTAGATATGAAGACTTTGTTGATCTTTTATTGATATAAAGTTTAATTCAAAGTTTTTCAGTTACTTGAAGAATTAAAACTGCATTGAACAAATACTTTGTCAATGATTTGTACATTTTTCAATGGAAGTGATTTAAATCAATGATTTGTTTTAAAAAAATCATGGTGATTTAAATCGCGATTTAAATCATGATTTAAATCAACGTGATTTAAATCCGCCAACCCTGTTTGTTTCTATGGTAACTGTCGGATAAAATGAGACGCCCCCCAGAAACTTCAGGCAGAGCTTGTACATGTAACATTGTAGATAACTGTCTTCCAGACGAGGAAATTTTGTATTTAAAATATTTTCAAAGTAATGAACTATTTTTAAAACCTGATACAGATACATGTACAAGTAGGTGCGAGTGCTTTCCTTAAAGGTTTGGTTGACATACCGTATAGTACAGAACACATACAAAACACAGACCATGTGCACTGAACACTGCATAAGAAGTAGACAAGTTAGATTTTAATACCTCAATCACATTCGCTCTACGGCGAGTGGAAAACAGCCGTTTTATTCATTTTCGTTCAAACCACCTCCATACAGTACATGTAGCTATTATAAAAAATGTTAAAATGGCTGTTTTGGAATCACCATACTGTCGCCGTAGGACAAATGTGACTGAGGTATAATTCGTCATGAGGATGAATTACATGTATGTATATTATAGGTGGCTTGTCATCTCAGAATTCTTGAGCAACATATTGAACAAATGAACTCCTTGTTGATCATCATAGCAATCATGAGAATAAATTTTGAACAAATGTGGTAATAACGGCCATTGTGATAAGGATAGTCTTGGTCAGACTTGGTGATAATTGCTTAAATATGTGATGATGGTGATGATGATGATGATGATGATGATGATGATGTGATGATGTGGTGGTGGTGGTGGTGACGATGATGGTGGTGGTGGTGACGATGATGGTGATGATGATGGTGGTGGTGATGGTGAGAATTATGATGATGATGATAATAATCTTATGATTATGAAAAAGGTGATTATGAGGACATTGATGATTGTGATGATGATAATCCTATATGATGATAATGAAAGCAAATTACATTCTTACTTTTATAGTGAAAAAATAAAGAATTTACATGATATATTACAAAAAAATATTTCTAAAGAAATAGGGAGTGTGCAAGATCAGTGGCTCCTTAATAACTACATGTACATACCACACAAAAGGCACCAAAGATGTGAAAAGGATTGGTGTTTACATGTACATGTAAAGCAAAAATTAAAACTGATACATGTACAAAAACAGTAACTTTCTTATCTCATAATCCAATTTCAAATTTGCATCAATTTGTGATATCAAGGCTTTGCTTGTTTACTTTTTCTGTCGTTTAACTTTATGAAATCTTATTGTTGGGGTGTACTTATTAAAGTCTTACTAAAGAATTGTTTAAGTACAATGGAATGACTACCTCATAAAATAACCCCAAATCTAAAAATAATTACTGTATGAGCAAGCTTGCAACAGGAAGTGCTTTTAATTTATGTTTAATAAATGTTACTTTCATTGGATGTTTGGCAAAGTCCCATCCATTATGAAATATTTCATAATGGGTGTGACTCTGCCTCTGCATTCATTAATGCTACACTTTGAAATAACCACCCACCTATCACTTACATGTACATGTATACACTGCTACCATCCTGCCTGTGGGGAATCTACAGGTAGGACTATGGCATGCCAATGTTGTACAGAGCACACACTTTAAAAAATCATTTAAATAGATCACTTTTGTGACCAAAACTACTAATTTCCATACAGTTACAATTTATTTTTCATTAGTAACTTGGGAATAACTTTTGTATTCACCAAAGCGCTCAAAAACTTGAATTTTGGGCATATTTTTGTGTATGCCCTCTACTTGTGAAAAGTAATATAGCAAGAAAATTTTCATTTTTGGATCTCTATTTTTAATTAAGAAAAAAATAATTTTAAGAATCAAATTTAAATAAGAGCTAAGTTGTAAGAATAATAGGTGTAATTGAAATTGTCAGTGTAAAAAAATCAAGCATTTGCCCCAAAGAAAAAGAGAAAATAAGCCAAACATTACTGCCCTTATTTTGCCACACATGGAGATATAACTGAGAACAAGGTTATATCATAACCTTGTTCATTGAATGAGTACCACCTACCGGTAATATGAGCATTTACATGTACATACATGTATACTGTTGTCTGTAATGAAGTTTGAATACAGGCAAGTTACAATGAAAGTTACTTTGGCACAAGAAAGAAATACAAGCAATTAGGGCTGTTATCATTGAGAAAATTCTCTGTCGATATCATGCTAAAATATCTTGATATCGATAACTATCGATAAAAGAATCAATACACATCTTTTGTGCATTAAAGTGATGTCACATGGTAATTTTTTAAAGATTTTAAAAACTCAGATTTTAAAAAATTTAAATCAGATTTTTATATTTAAATTTGCTTTTTAATTTTTTTTTTATTTATTAAAGAAAAATTCTTAAAACAAAGTAAAAACACCACAAATATAACCCTAAATGGATATAATTTTTGAAAAGTTGAATCAACATATACTGAAAAGATGAATAATTGTTCAACCCCAACCTCTTTTTCTAGCAGGGGGGGTGCATTGTGTTAACCCATACTAAAGGATTCATTTGTAAGTTGTTGTTTTTTTCAGGGAGACTGAAATAAGTTAGCCTTTGGAATTCAAAGGGTGTTCGGGTTTATATGAACAATACCATTTAATAAACAGCACATTTTTTTATCACCATTCTTTTTCTATTTATTTCATCTCCTCCTCCCCCTTTTCTAATTATAATTGCAAGGAGACTTCTAAAAGAATCAATAGTATTCATAGTAAATCCTTTATTCTACTGTCATGACACAATTATGATTATCATTTGATCAGCATCATCACCATCCAAGCTCTCAAAAGTAAACTAAAATTTCTTTTATCAATAATTAGAAACAGCCTCATGAAAAAATTTAATTTTGTGATTGTGTCACAAAAATTCAAATCAATACTAACAAATTTGCAAATAAGGTACAAAAATAAAACAATTGGATTGGAATCATGGCATTTTATAAATAGATTATCTAAGCTTTTATTGAAAAAACAGTCTGAGCTCGAACACATTTATGAAAAAAAAACTTTAATTCCAAACCTACACAGCTGATGACTGTTACTTCTCGGCTCAGCAAGCATGCTCTTTCTCAATTCTCAGTTGGGTTTACGATTTCACAATTTCATCAGCTAACTTATTTTGTTACATGTATGATGTAGGCTAGCAGCTCATTCTAATCTAGACTACTGGTACAAAAAGTAAACTCAATCACATCATCATTATCTCATTCAGATCATTACTTTTTCTTAGAAAAAAAACACATTTGACATTTCAGATCTAATAATAGTAGGCCTAGTACGGTATAAAATTAAAAAATAATGTGACATTAAAAAAAAACTTTTTAACAATTAACATCACATTTACACGCAAACACAATAATTGCATCTCCTTTCTTATTTTTATTTTGCGTTAATTTAACCAAAGTTCAGCTCTCTCTGATAAACGCACAGGCCACAGAAATGAGAATAGGCGACCGCAATCCTTCACTCAGCTCACCCTCCATTCTTCTCACTGCACTCAATTTCGAAGACCGGTACAAATATTTGTGTATGTGGGCCAATGCATTCTAATATTTTTTTTCACTCACTATAAAAATGTGGCAATCAATTATACCTCAAATCAGAGTCCTAAAACATGAAAAACTTATAAATATCAACAATTATTCATTAACTTACCCGCTGTTCCATCGAAAATACCATCAGAAAGCTTGTAGTATCAATAAATCAAAAAAAGGTAAGTGGTTTATAATTCTCTCTCGATCTCCCAAGAGAAACTCCGCGGCTGTGCGTTTCGCAAAAATGGCGAGGTGAATTGAAATGACGTCATTCTCGTCATGTTGGAGCCGTATGGGTGGGGCACAATGACAGTGGTTTGGGCGTATATGGGGCCCGGGGGGGGGGGCATTATAGCTGTATACATGCTGTACATAGAAAAGAGGAGGGAAAAGCTCCGGCGAAAAAAATTGGGGAAAAACCTACCCTATAAACACGTTAAATTGGCTAGTCTTAAAAAAAAATGCCCAATGCTTTGATAAAAAAACATAGGCCTACCCTAAAATAAATAAATTATAATTGACCCTGGGATTGACCATTGACCGGTCTTTCAAAAGCGCCCTTCAAAAAAACCCCCAGTGTTTTCGATATCCTTAACGAAGTTCACGCACGGCCAGCGTAATTCAAAACTGAAATCTCTTTAAACACTTTTTTTTTGGTGGGGGGGGGGTCACGCACGTGAACATCAAAACATTTGGCTGCCCCCCCCCCCCTGGAGGGTTTATGGTTGGGGTCTGGGGTAGGGGAGAGGGGAGTGTTGTTCTCTGGGGGAACTCAATGTTTTGGTGGTAAAAAGAAATAACGTGAGTACAAATCAGTGTGATGCATTTAAATCCAGGGCGGGGGGGGGGGTGTAATAAAGTAGAAACTCACCAAATCCCAACACCAAACACGGGGGAGAAAGTGGGAGGTAAGTGTGAGAAAGAAGAGATAAAAGGGAAAGAGACAGAAAATGGTAATAAAATGGAAAAATGGGTAGGCCAGTACAGAGCTGCATGAGAGTGAAGAGGTGACAAAAGAAATGGGCCCGGGAAACTGACCCGAAAACAATGGAGGAGGGGGGGGGGGGGCTGCAGCCTGCAGGCGGGGTCACTTACATCGACGAGTGGATACCATGAGCAACCCCCCAAAAACATAAAAAGGATGTATTTTTCAAGATAAGGGTGTCAAAAACACTAAAATAATGAAAGAGTATATCTATTTCGCTACCCAGGACAAAATTCCTGAATACCCATTGAATATCCACATACCTATTGGCAATTGGTTTCGATTTGGAGTACATGGAAAGTTAAACAATTGGTACCCATTGAAACCAAGAACTATTGACTATATTGGTCCCAATTAAGTGGAACCATTACTTGGTTTCAACTGGAAATAAAGCCAATTGACTGGAACAATAATTGTTGGTCTCAATAATTGGTCCCCAGTTGGTTTCAATAAATTGAAAGCAATGGGAACTTCTAATTAGCACAAGTAAAATTAGTAGAACAATACTATCTCAATGAGGAAATAACACAAATAATTATATGCTACTGCAGAAGCATACTGTCCGTCTGCTTAATCAAGGGCATGCAGAGATATAATTGTGCAAACTTTCCATCTGGTAAAACGCAGTTACTTAAAGCATCTTATTTGAGGTGGTTTGGTTATGGTATAGTGTTCTATTTATAAAATTTTAATCTATTGCAATTGAGCCATTTATTATTTATTGGTGCTTCATTGTTAATTACTCATTTTTTACCCGTTTCTTATAGGTATACCGTTTCTTAAACTAATGGAAAATGGTAAATGATTAAAAATAACATTGCAAAAACTGTTAACAATAAATTGCATTTATGCATAATGCAACAGGCTGATCACATGATCCCAAATTGGCAATCGGTCCCAACCTAAAACCAATTCGGGGACCAAGTGGGTCCACTTAAAAGTTAGACCGTGGCGTAAGTTAAACCTGACTTCAGAATACGGAACATTGGGACCAATTAGCCCCGTTAGACATTGGTCCGCCATTGAATTGAAATGGGGCCAGTTTGCCCAATTGAGACCAATTGACCCTAACAATAGGAAATCGACTGGTATCTACTTTGGACCCAATGGATCGACCTATTGAAATCAATTGATACCAACTGAATCCAAATTGAAATCCATTGATACCAATTGAATCCAAATTGAAACCCATTGATACCAACTGAATCCAATCGAAAATTCAATGGGTATTGATCTTTAATTATTCCCCACATTGAATTCTAATGGGGTCAGTTGGCCCAATTGACCCTACAAAAGGACCTCAATTGGTTTCCTAATTTTGAACTTTTGAACCCCATTAATAGTGAATCCAAATTGAAACCAACTGAAAATTCAATGGGTGTTCTGGTTTCGATTGGAATTTTGTGTTACGGAGCCCTGGATAGGTCTGAAAGCTATACATACGTGTTTTGAGTGAAACTTAAGTGCTACTTAAGCCTTAAAAGGGCAAACGAATAGCAATATGAATGAATTCTTCGGGTGATTTCTCCATCTTCAGTATACAATTCTGAACTATACTGTAAAATTTGATGAAATATTTTAACTTTAAAATATTAAGAGGTCTAACCTCAACGCCGTGGGGTCTAAAAAGGTCAAATTCTTTTAAATGCGCAAATAATTCTCGAGAACTTCAAAATCCGGGGAGAACTTCAAAGCTCAACAGCAAAATATCAAGCACATGAACCCATATTGTTTTTTTTTGCATATTTGAAATATTCATGTGCTAAAGTAACACTGTGAAAAATTTAGTGAAAATGACATGGATTTCATTTTAAGAGTGGAACATCCTTGTATGGGCAAGATGAATGAAAAAAATGGGTAGGCCTATAAATGAGACGAAATGATCATTAAAGCAAAAATATAGTCACCACGAACCATTACAAAATTGAAATTAATGCATTTTATATTACATAACATATGGGGCAGCTGCTCGTTTGACATCACAAATCCAAAAGTTGAAATTGTAATAACTTTCTTAATCTTTAATGGATTGTGCTAATCTTAATCAAATCTTTACCAATTTTTTATAAATTATTTTTTCGCACTATTTAAATAAGAATTATAAGATTATTATATAGGTCCTATATAATTATGTTGATTTTTTAAGCTTATAGGCCTACAATTATAAGTGACTAGATCTAGGCCTATATACCCCTTCAAACAAACAAATATCAACTTCGAGCGGCCGATCTGGGGAAATGTGGCTGAAAAAATTCCGCCGCCCCACCCTCTCCCCCCCCCCATTGGCGAAGGCTGGATCCGCCCCTGCCCCGGGTTTCTTTCACTTTTTCACTTAAAACACTTTTCGTGCCCGGTTTCCATGGGGGGGGGGGGGGGGGGGGTCGGCAGCATCTACCCCGGAAGAATCACATGACTTCATCAACAATCTATCGATCAATCTTCCTTTTTCCTGTGAACAGTGTTCCGGTCCGATCGGCTCACGGAGAAGAAAAATGTCGTTCTTAAGCTCTATCCATTTCATCTCTTTGGCACTTTTCATTGTGATAAGTGGTGCTATGTCAGAGAGTACCTTACGTCTCGTAAACGTGGTAAGATTTCTTTATTTATGTATCGAATAAAACTTAAGTTGAAGACTTTGGCTCAGTCCCATGCGTTTAAAATAGATGCTTGTTTCAGTTTTCACCTTGGTCGTTTTCTCTTCATTTAAACTTGTTAGTTCTTAAGTTACGGTAAATATTCATGGCAATCACTTACTACTACTGAGTACTACTACTACGGTTTATATTATTACTGTATTTTCATTCTATTGTTAATGTTATGTTATCATCTGTCATGGCATATGGTTTGAAAGTATGATTTATAATGACAAGCTCGATAGAGTGAGCTTTGACTTTGAGCCTTTGAGGAGTTTTTAAACATTTTTTATTATGTTATTTTAATTTATCCTCGTACACAGACGGCTCGTTATCGTGCAGCCACCATTAGGGAGTTACCAATGCAAAATCCCCCGACGGGGCTCATCGATTTTTGTCTTTATTTCATAAAAATATATAAAAAGAACTGTACCAAAATAAAGATTCTTCCATTTTGGCCTGAAATGCACCAAAACGGAAAAATAAACTTAAAAGGGGAAAAAACAGTGACTTACTTCGGCTGTCGCGCAACTTCACTTCCCTGTTTTATCCGAACTTAATACATAAACATATGGCCATTGAGTCCCCTGTACATATCGAGCTAGAACTTCAGTCTCTGTATTTGGTGTGTAAGGCCAACAGAGTTCAGCGGAACAACCAACAATAACAGAGACCGAAGCTTTTGGTCTAGAGTGACAGTTGACAATTAAAGAGAAACTCCATTAGTTGCAGTAAACACTGATTTCATGAGAAAGTCTGTAAAACAAGGCTTAATTGTCAGTATATCATCGAGGATCTAGATCTGGTACAGTTACATTAACTGAACTTTGTGAAATCTACGTTGAAAAATGTTCACGCCGAAGATCCCCAACACAGATAAGTGCACGTGGGTCAATGTATAGCGGGATGGAAAATAGAGATTTGTTTGTTTGGGTAAAGAAGTTCGTTCGCCTTCTTCCATTGTTTACATTCCTTAAAAATAGCGGGATGGAAAATAGAGATTTGTTTGTTTGGGTAAAGAAGTTCGTTCGCCTTCTTCCATCATTTACATTCCTTAAAGGTGTTGATTTCGTTTGCTAGTTTTTCTGGGCCAGGCTAGCGATTGGAATGTGGAAGTGAAAGAGGGCAAACTGACTGGGTTGCTAGGCGTTCAGGGCTAATAGAAGTCCATTGGAACTTCAGTTATTTTACTACTTTGCTTCTTATTCATGTTCTTCGGCTCGCTTGCATTCTTCAGTGATTAGAGAGAGAGAGAGAGAGAATGTGAACAGGTGTGGAAGCAAGGAGTGTTGGTAATTCCTTGGTGGAAGTGAGCTGTGAGTGAGAGTGGCTGAAGTGACAAGAGTCGCAAAAGAGGATTAATTGACTGAGAGAGTAGTTGGGGGAGTGGTCAAGAGAGTTACGTAAGTAGGAAGAATAATGGAAAGCCGAAGAACTTGAACTTTGGAATCGAAGTACACAATAATTAAGTTCCGTTTTATATACTTACATTATAGGCGGATTAATTTCGCGCATTATACCAAAAGTGATAGGGTCGACTTGGGGAAAGGCTTTTTTCGCCACGCGGTGTTTGACCAAAAAGGGGATAAAAAGGAGTGTTTAGTTGACAAGGGGCAGTTTTTCGTTCCCGATTTGTTTTGCCGCCGTAGGCCATGTCGGTTTGATTTTTGTCTGTCGTCGGTCGTCCAGCCCAGAGATGCGACATATATTATTATCCAGCATGTAATTTGACTTTGATTTAGAATAAATCCTGATACACAACTTAACTTCATCGAACTTGTCATTCTTTGACTCCCGTCTTTTTTTTGTACGTGGGCAGCGCAAGACGGTGGGCGGCCACCGGCCGTCTTGCAAAGCTGTGCCGCTACAAAATTGGTAGTACGGATGGGGTGGACCGTCATTTTCAGCATGTTCGGGGAACGTTTTAGTCCTTCAGTCTGGTTTTACGCATAAACACAATGTTTATCGGACATTGAGATAAATTCAACAAGGAGAGCTTCACTTCATGTCACCGGTTCCGGCTTATTTTTTGTTCGAGGATGTGAATTGATATTATTTTAACTTTAACGTTGGAGAGAGAAATTCAGCTGCAGGGGTTGGATTGAGCCCCCACATCGCCCGGGTTTTCGACGTTGGGACCTTACATGTGCCGTTGAGCTCAGGAGAAAGAACCCTTCGTCCTGGGACTCACGCGTGGCTGCATTGTAGCGAGGAGTCGAGGGACCTGTGAAAACCACTGCAAATAGACCTGACGGGGTAGCATAGCTGGTTTCCACTAAAACCCTCCGGATTAGTTGGTACCGACGAAAGTCTGGTGATTTCACATTACACTGCGGTGAGAGGAGTCGTTTAACTGCGCGAGAATCGTCTTGGAAGGGGCTGTAAAGGAACTCAGCAGGGCGATTGCTTTTCCTTTGGTCGTCTCATGAGGATGGATTGAGGTTAGGTACTGAAGGCCGCAGGCGCTAGTCCGGCTCGGGGAGTTGGACGCTATCGAGGAGCTCCGAGACATCGTTCTTCCAACCAACGCTTCGACACGGCCCTTCATCTTCGTCATCGACGTGGTGTGGTAGACCCTGTCTTCGATATCTTCGACGGTGGAAGCTGGCACTGTCGTTTGGAAGCCGATAGCCTTGGCGAGTGAAGCAGCAGGAGTCGCTGGTATGTAGTGAAGCCCTTGTTAAGATTTTTCCAGAACAGTCATTCACATTTAATGTAGACTCTCATATTACAAACTATAAGATATGCTTGAAATGTATCTGAAAAGATATGAACTCGTTATCTTCTCAACATGACGATGTGTTAAGATATGTGTGTAGCTATGCAGTTTGTTATTATGTCTGTTTTGCATTAGTGTGCATTGGGATCTGAAGGGGATAGCACAAATAAATTCTGCAAATACACCACTAGACAGAATAATAGTAAAAATCTAGATTTTGATAGTGTTCTTTGGCAACACGTGAAAATACATCTTCAGAAAATCTATATAGAATTTGCAGTCTTTTGTGCTTACCTTTATGTCAGACCCCCAATGTTTATTGTGATCTGGACTTACACATTTCACAATTTTAACTAAATGCCTTTTTTTCCTAGGTTCTGCGTCTGGTTCGATTGGTTACCTTTCTCTCCCAGAGTTAGATAGTAGACTATTTTATAAGTGTGTTATAACTGAAGGTTTATCGTAGTTGAGGTTGCATCTCCTTTCAGTAGTATTCACATATACATAGTAAAATTATGGCTGAAAAGTTAGTTGAAGATTTAGTAACCGGTTTAACCGGAGCATTACAAGGGTGTAGGTTTACCCCTAGTGGTTGAAGTACCAAACTTGAGAGATTTTCTGGACAAGGTGGCATTTCCCTTACCGAATGGTTAGAAGAGATAGATCTTTGTGAACAATATCAAATCTCTGAAACTCAAAAAGTGCGGCATAATCAGAGCAAATTTGGAAGGTGCAGCACGTAAAAAAGTTGTTTTTCGGGGAAATAAGATACTAAAAGTATTATTGAACTACTTCAAAAATATTTTGGAAAGAAACAAACTGTGCAATCTTTGCAGCAAGCCTTTTATGAAATCCAATCGAAGTCTGGTGTTTCTGACCAAGAAAATTTGTTAGGTCCCACTTTTTCTAATTTGTTTCCTTCCTTTTCACCTGAACAATTCATTCAAATGCAGAAAATGGACCCAGAACTGAGATTTGTGTGGGAACGGTGGAGTGCGCACTGGAAACCGGGGATGAATTTCCCGCACGTTTTTCAGAACCGGATAGTTTGAAACAATGGTTATATCAATGGTCTAATTTTACTGTTAAAGATGGAATATTAGGAAGGAAGGTTCTTGATCCTTTATTTGGTAATATATTTCAAATTTTACTCCCACAGTGTTTGCGTAAGAGTATTTTAGTTGGATGTCATGATGAATGGGGACATCAAGGTAGAAATAAAACTGAACAATTAGCTAGGTCAAGAGTTTATTGGCCTGGCATGGCTCGTGATATAGAATTTTATGTTAAAAGATTATTAAATGTGCTAAGGCAAAGGAGATGCAGCCTCGGGTAAGATCCCCAATGAGACATCTAATGGCATTTAGTCCATTGGAAATTATTGCTATTGATTTTGTTAAGTTAGATCCTGGTAAGGGAGGATTTGAGGATGTACTTGTTATTACAGATGTATATACGAAATTAGCTCAGGCAATCCCTTGTAGAAATCAACACGCCTCAACAGTAGCTAAAGCTCTACAAGAGCACTGGTTCACAAAGTATGGAATTCCAAATAGAATTCATAGTGATCAGGGACGTAATTTTGAGGGTCAGGTGATAAAAGAATTATAGGCTTTATGGTATACGTAAGACTCGTACAACACCATATCATCCTGAGGGTAATGCTCAGGCTGAAAGATTCAATAGGACTTTATTTGCCCTAATCAAATCGCTGGATCAGCGTGATAGACGTAGATGGCCTGAATTATTGCCTCATCTTGTCTACATGTACAATACCACCCCCCACGAAACTACGAGGGTCAGCCCTTTTGCTCTTATGTTTGGTAGGAAAGAGCGTATTCCTTTAGATCATTTGTTGGGTGTGTCTGATGTAGAATGGGAACAAGACTTTGTTAAACAAGCCGAGTTGGTTGAGAGGGCTCAAAAAGTTGCCAAAGAAAGAACTGACAAGGTAGCAGCCCGGAGTAAGGCCCGAGCTGATGCAAATATCTCTGCAAGTCCCCTCCCCTGGGCATAGGATCTCTTGTTTACTTAAAGAAGTGTGCTTTTAGTAAAAGACACAAGTTGGAGAATGTTTTATTTTGATGAATTATATGTTGATTGGATAAATCTTACTGAGGATATTTATCGTATCCGACCTTAATGGAGGTAATCCAAAGATAGTGAATCGTAGGCTAGTAAGGAAAGTACCTTCTGAATCAGATGTGGTTGACCAAAATATGGAAGATTTTGGGTTATGAGAGAAGGAAAATCATTGCTAGCTACAAGGATTCTAGAAAAGATTTTGAGGATGAATATGTTTTAGTACCAGAAAGAGTAACTACAGAAACAGTAGGGGAGAGTACTGGTCTAACCAGAGTACGGATGGGGGCGTACAAGTGGGCGTACCAGAGGCGGAACAAGTGTCGTCCAGATGAGATCTTAAAGACAAAATAAAGGCATTCATTCTAATCCATACAACTTACCTAAGTCTGTATTGGAAAAATAAAGTAATAAGTAAAAAATTAAAAATTTACCTTGGGTCTCTGGGCTGGACTCCGCCTTCAATTATTTATGACGATGACAGTTTTATTATTTGTGAAACGATTAGTAGGGAGTGGGGTAAGGAGCATGAATTTGGAAGTAGGTGGTAAATAACTAATATTGAGAAGTTTTGGAGAAGGGGACTCAACTTTGAAAGAATGGTACATAATACAAATACATAGGGATCTGTTCTGGGTTTGGGAGCACCCTTCCCTGCCGGATGCACCTCATAACAGAAAGGGGAAGGGGCTATACCTACGTAGAATAGTAAGTTTTTGTCAGACACATTTTTGGATTTAATTAGTTTTTTATTATTGTGGGATCAATGATGTACATCAGTGATTATGGGTTATATGTATGATTGCTTGGTTCTATTGATTGACTGGCCCAGTTTGGTTTGCCGACATGGATCATTTAATATATTTTGTGATATTAATTAATCTGTAAATATGTAATTATATTTGTCCTTATAGGAAAACTACATATCAGATGGCAGGATGGTGTCAAACGGAACTGGAGGAGGCATGGGATATCCACCTCTGATGGTAGTTTTGATATCATCCCAAAGTCTTGGTAAATGGTAGAAAACAGTAATGTTTGGGTTATTTTTTTGTCCATGTAATAGGACTTGTAAAATTTGAACAAATGAAAAAAGGGATTTTTTTAAACAATTGTTTATCTTTTTAATGTGGAGGTTTACCCTAGAGGTGCACTATGTCATCTGTTTGGAAGCAAAGGATGAATTGTACAAAAAAAAAACACTGTAAAGTAATGATTCTGAAAGTATAACACATAAAATAATTGTAACTTTCAGAATAAGCGTCATTATTTGTAACCATAGCAGAGCGAGGTCTAACATGTGCATGCATGCTGTCCAATATCAAAATATTTACTGTTTACTGTTTATGATACATGTTCATGGTTGATAATGCCAAGTTGATTGTTCATGGTTTACAATTACAACCCATCCATTGATTAATGTTCAATTGATTAATAAACACTTTTACTAGGGCATTATACAAGTATGCTGATGCAAAATATTTTTTAGTATCATTTTGGACATGAAACATGCACTTGTTAACTAAGGTTATTTATAGTTTTTTTTATAAGATGACCAGATTTACTGCTGTTGGTTTTTCATTTTGTAAGGTGGATACAGATACGGATATGGATAATTTTACTTTTCACATGTATCATTGCTATTATTACTACTGTACATGTATGTTTATGACTAGTTGTGCATAAGAGGTATAATGAAGGTTTAATTGATGTTTAGAGGTTGAATTTGTAACTAAACCTTTCAATTCATTTTTTTCAGGGGTCTGGAGTGTTCATCTTTGAAGGGGTGATGTCATCGATGAAGCAGCAGGAAGCTTGGGTCATCCACTTCCCAATGCCTACACGTTGACATTCCCCTGATGGAAGCTCTCCAAATCCTATTTTTAATTGAAGAAGGTACAGGTACAATGTATATACATGCAATCTATTTACCAAAAAAGGGAAGATTTTGAAAAAAACAATATTTGGCATAAATATAGAACGATGTTGAAATGTTTATATTGTTTTTGACAAATTGTAAGTGTCATGGATGGACGACCGTCAGTATCAACAAATCTTTTTTCCTTATTTTTTTGCGATCTTATGGAACAGATCGATTCAGTAGGGGAGAGTTATAGCGGGATGGAAAATAGAGATTTGTTTGTTTGGGTAAAGAAGTTCGTTCGCCTTCTTCCATTGTTTACATTCCTTAAAGGTGTTGATTTCGTTTGCTAGTTTTTCTGGGCCAGGCTAGCGATTGGAATGTGGAAGTGAAAGAGGGCAAACTGACTGGGTTGCTAGGCGTTCAGGGCTAATAGAAGTCCATTGGAACTTCAGTTATTTTACTACTTTGCTTCTTATTCATGTTCTTCGGCTCGCTTGCATTCTTCAGTGATTAGAGAGAGAGAGAGAGAGAATGTGAACAGGTGTGGAAGCAAGGAGTGTTGGTAATTCCTTGGTGGAAGTGAGCTGTGAGTGAGAGTGGCTGAAGTGACAAGAGTCGCAAAAGAGGATTAATTGACTGAGAGAGTAGTTGGGGGAGTGGTCAAGAGAGTTACGTAAGTAGGAAGAATAATGGAAAGCCGAAGAACTTGAATTTGGAATCGAAGTACACAATAATTAAGTTCCGTTTTATATACTTACATTATAGGCGGATTAATTTCGCGCATTATACCAAAAGTGATAGGGTCGACTTGGGGAAAGGCTTTTTTCGCCACGCGGTGTTTGACCAAAAAGGGGATAAAAAGGGAGTGTTTAGTTGACAAGGGGCAGTTTTTCGTTCCCGATTTGTTTTGCCGCCGTAGGCCATGTCGGTTTGATTTTTGTCTGTCGTCGGTCGTCCAGCCCAGAGATGCGACATATATTATTATCCAGCATGTAATTTGACTTTGATTTAGAATAAAACCTGATACACAACTTAACTTCATCGAACTTGTCATTCTTTGACTCCCGTCTTTTTTTTGTACGTGGGCAGCGCAAGACGGTGGGCGGCCACCGGCCGTCTTGCAAAGCTGTGCCGCTACAAAATTGGTAGTACGGATGGGGTGGGTCGACCGTCATCTTCAGCATGTTCGGGGAATTTTAGTCCTTCAGTCTGGTTTTACGCATAAACACAATGTTTATCGGACATTGAGATAAATTCAACAAGGAGAGCTTCACTTCATGTCACCGGTTCCGGCTTATTTTTTGTTCGAGGATGTGAATTGATATTATTTTAACTTTAACGTTGGAGAGAGAAATTATTCAGCTGCAGGGGTTGGATTGAGCCCCCACATCGCCCGGGTTTTCGACGTTGGGACCTTACATGTGCCGTTGAGCTCAGGAGAAAGAACCCTTCGTCCTGGGACTCACGCGTGGCTGCATTGTAGCGAGGAGTCGAGGGACCTGTGAAAACCACTGCAAATAGACCTGACGGGGTAGCATAGCTGGTTTCCACTAAAACCCTCCGGATTAGTTGGTACCGACGAAGTCTGGTGATTTCACATTACACTGCGGTGAGAGGAGTCGTTTAACTGCGCGAGAATCGTCTTGGAAGGGGCTGTAAAGGAACTCAGCAGGGCGATTGCTTTTCCTTTGGTCGTCTCATGAGGATGGATTGAGGTTAGGTACTGGAGGCCGCAGGCGCTAGTCCGGCTCGGGGAGTTGGACGCTATCGAGGAGCTCCGAGACATCGTTCTTCCAACCAACGCTTCGACACGGCCCGTCATCTTCGTCATCGACGTGGTGGTGTAGACCCTGTCTTCGATATCTTCGACGGTGGAAGCTGGCACTGTCGTTTGGAAGCCGATAGCCTTGGCGAGTGAAGCAGCAGGAGTCGCTGGTATGTAATGAAGCCCTTGTTAAGATTTTTCCAGAACAGTCATTCACATTTAATGTAGACTCTCATATTACAAACTATAAGATATGCTTGATATGTATCTGAAAAGATATGAACTCGTTATCTTCTCAACATGACGATGTGTTAAGATATGTGTAGCTATGCAGTTTGTTATTATGTCTGTTTTGCATTAGTGTGCATTGGGATCTGAAGGAGATAGCACAAATAAATTCTGCAAATACACCACTAGACAGAATAATAGTAAAAATCCAAATTCTGGTAGTGTTCTTTGGCAACACATGAAAATACATCTTCAGAAAATCTATATAGAATTTGCAGTCTTTTGTGCTTACCTTTATATCAGACCCCCAATGTTTATTGTGATCTGGACTTACACATTTCACAATTTTAACTAAATGCCTTTTTTTCCTAGGTTCTGCGTCTGGTTCGATTGGTTACCTTTCTCTCCCAGAGTTAGATAGTAGACTATTTTATAAGTGTTATAACTGAAGGTTTATCGTAGTTGAGGTTGCATCTCCTTTCAGTAGTATTCACATATACATAGTAAAATTATGGCTGAAAAGTTAGTTGAAGATTTAGTAACCGGTTTAACCGGAGCATTACAAAGGTGTAGGTTTACCCCTAGTGATAGAAGTACCAGACTTGAGAGATTTTCTGGACAAGGTGGCATTTCCCTTACCGAATGGTTAGAAGAAATAGATCTTTATTGTGAACAATACCAAATCTCTGAAACTCAAAAAGTGCGGCATAATCAGAGCAAATTTGGAAGGTGCAGCACGTAAAAAAGTTGTTTTTCGGGGAAATAAGATACTAAAAGTATTATTGAACTATTTCAAAAACATTTTGGAAAGAAACAAACTGTGCAATCTTTGCAGCAAGCCTTTTATGAAATCCAATCGAAGTCTGGTGTTTCTGACCAGGAAAATTTGTTAGGGACCACTTTTTTTAAATTTGTTTCCTTCCTTTTCGCCTGAACGACTCATTCAAATGCAGAAAATTGACCCAGAACTGAGATTTGTGTGGGAACGGTGGAGTGCGCACTGGAAACCGGGGATGAATTTCCCGCACGTTTTTCAGAACCGGATAGTTTGAAACAATGGTTATATCAATGGTCTAATTTTACTGTTAAAGATGGAATATTAGGAAGGAAGGTTCTTGATCCTTTATTTGGTAATATATTTCAAATTTTACTCCCACAGTGTTTGCGTAAGAGTATTTTAGTTGGATGTCATGATGAACATGATGAATGGGGACATCAAGGTAGAAATAAAACTCAACAATTAGCTAGGTCAAGAGTTTATTGGCCTGGCATGGCTCGTGATATAAAATTTTATGTTAAAAGATGTATTAAATGTGCTAAGGCAAAGGAGATGCAGCCTCGGGTAAGAACCCCAATGAGACATCTAATGGCATTTAGTCCATTGGAAATTATTGCTATTGATTTTGTTAAGTTAGATCCTGGTAAGGGAGGATTTGAGGATGTACTTGTCATTACAGATGTATATACGAAATTAGCTCAGGCAATCCCTTGTAGAAATCAACACGCCTCAACAGTAGCTAAAGCTCTACAAGAGCACTGGTTCACAAAGTATGGAATTCCAAATAGAATTCATAGTGATCAGGGACGTAATTTTGAGGGTCAGGTGATAAAAGAATTATGTAGGCTTTATGGTATACGTAAGACTCGTACAACACCATATCATCCTGAGGGTAATGCTCAGGCTGAAAGATTCAATGGGACTTTATGAAGTCTCATCTTGTCTACATGTACAATACCACCCCCCACGAAACTACGAGGGTCAGCCCTTTTGCTCTTATGTTTGGTAGGAAAGAGCGTATTCCTTTAGATCATTTGTTGGGTGTGTCTGATGTAGAATGGGAACAAGACTTTGTTAAAGAACAAGCCGAGTTGGGTGAGAGGGCTCAAAAAATTGCCAAAGAAAGAACTGACAAGTTAGCAGCCCGGAATAAGGCCCGAGCTGATGCAAATATCTCTGCAAGTCCCCTCCCCTGGGCATAGGATCTCTTGTTTACTTAAAGAAGTGTGCTTTTAGTAAAAGACACAAGTTGGAGAATGTTTATTTTGATGAATTATATGTTGTTGATTGGATAAATCTTACTGAGGATATTTATCGTATCCGACCTTAATGGAGGTAATCCAAAGATAGTGAATCGTAGGCTAGTAAGGAAAGTACCTTCTGAATCAGATGTGGTTGACCAAAATATGGAAGATTTTGGGTTATGAGAGAAGGAAAATCATTGCTAGCTACAAGGATTCTAGAAAAGATTTTGAGGATGAATATGTTTTGTACCAGAAAGAGTAACTACAGAAACAGTAGGGGAGAGTACTGGTCTAACCAGAGTACGGATGGGGGCGTACCAGAGGCGGAACAAGTGTCGTCCAGATGAGATCTTAAAGACAAAATAAAGGCATTCATTCTAATCCATACAACTTACCTAAGTCTGTATTGGAAAAATAAAGTAATAAGTAAAAAATTAAAAATTTACCTTGGGTCTCTGGGCTGGACTCCGCCTTCAATTATTTATGACGATGACAGTTTTATTATTTGTGAAACGATTAGTAGGGAGTGGGGTAAGGAGCATGAATTTGGAAGTAGGTGGTAAATAACTAATATTGAGAAGTTTTAGGAAGGGGACTCAACTTTGAAAGAATGGTACATAATACAAATACATAGGGATCTGTTCTGGGTTTGGGAGCACCCTTCCCTGCCGGATGCACCCCATAACAGAAAGGGGGAAGGAGCTATACCTACGTAGAATAGTAAGTTTTTGTCAGACACATTTTTGGATTTAATTAGTTTTTTTATTATTGTGGGATAAATGATGTACATCAGTGATTATGGGTTATATGTATGATTGCTTGGTTCTATTGATTGACTGGCCCAGTTTGGTTTGCCGACATGGATCATTTAATATATTTTGTGATATTAATTAATCTGTAAATATGTAATTATATTTGTCCTTATAGGAAAACTACATATCAGACGGCAGGATGGTGTCAAACGGAACTGGAGGAGGCATGGGATATCCACCTCTGATGGTAGTTTTGACATCATCCCAAAGTCTTGGTAAATGGTAAAAAACAGTAATGTTTGGGTTATTTTTTTTGTCCATGTAAAAGGACTTGTAAAATTTGAACAAATGAAAAAAGGGATTTTTTTAAACAATTGTTTATCTTTTTAATGTGGAGGTTTACCCTAGAGGTGCACTATGTCATCTGTTTGGAAGCAAAGGATGAATTGTACATAAAAAAAAAACACTGTAAAGTAATGATTCTGAAAGTATAACACATAAAATAATTGTAACTTTCAGAATAAGCGTCATTATTTGTAACCATAGCAGAGCGAGGTCTAACATGTGCATGCATGCTGTCCAATATCAAAATATTTACTGTTTACTGTTTATGATACATGTTCATGGTTGATAATGCCTGAAGTTGATTGTTCATGGTTTACAATTACAACCCATCCATTGATTAATGTTCAATTGATTAATAAACACTTTTACTAGGGCATTATACAAGTATGCTGATGCAAAATATTTTTTAGTATCATTTTGGACATGAAACATGCACTTGTTAACTAAGGTTATTTATAGTTTTTTTTTATAAGATGACCAGATTTACTGCTGTTTTTCATTTTGTAAGGTGGATACAGATACGGATATGGATAATTTTACTTTTCACATGTATCATTGCTATTATTACTACTGTACATGTATGTTTATGTACCTGTAGTATTTTTGACATAACTAGTTGTGCATAAGAGGTATAATGAAGGTTTAATAGATGTTTAGAGGTTGAATTTGTAACTAAACCCTTCAATTCATTTTTTCAGGGGTCTGGAGTGTTTATCTTTGAAGGGATGATGTCATCGATGAAGCAGCAGGAAGCTTGGGTCATCCACTTCCCAATGCCTATACGTTGACATTCCCCTGACGGAAGCTCTCCAAATCCTATTTTTAATTGAAGAAGGTACAGGTACAATGTATATACATGCAATCTATTTACCAAAAAAGGGGAAGATTTTGAAATAACAATATTTGGCATGAATATAGAACGATGTTGAAATGTTTATATTGTTTATGACAAATTGTAAGTGTCATGGATGGACGACCGTCAGTATCAACAAATCTTTTTTTCCTCATTTTTTGCGATCTTATGGAACAGATCGATTCAGTAGGGGAGAGTTATAGCGGGATGGAAAATAGAGATTTGTTTGTTTGGGTAAAGAAGTTCGTTCGCCTTCTTCCATTGTTTACATTCCTTAAAGGTGTTGATTTCGTTTGCTAGTTTTTCTGGGCCAGGCTAGCGATTGGAATGTGGAAGTGAAAGAGGGCAAACTGACTGGGTTGCTAGGCGTTCAGGGCTAATAGAAGTCCATTGGAACTTCAGTTATTTTACTACTTTGCTTCTTATTCATGTTCTTCGGCTCGCTTGCATTCTTCAGTGATTAGAGAGAGAGAGCGAGAATGTGAACAGGTGTGGAAGCAAGGAGTGAATTCCTTGGTGGAAGTGAGCTGTGAGTGGGAGTGGCTGAAGTGACAAGAGTCGCAAAAGAGGATTAATTGACTGAGAGAGCAGTTGGGGAGTGGTTAAGAGAGTTACGTAAGTTGGAAGAATAATGGAAAGCCGAAGAACTTGAATTTGGAATCGGAGTACACAATAATTAAGTTCCGTTTTATATACTTACATTATAGGCGGATTAATTTCGCGCATTACACCAAAAGTGATAGGGTCGACTTGGGAAAGGCTTTTTCGCCACGCGGTGTTTGACCAAGAAAGGGATAAAAAGGGAGTGTTTTGTTGACAAGGGGCAGTTTTTCGTTCCCGATTTGTTTTGCCGCCGTAGGCCATGTCGGTTTGATTTTTGTCTGTCGTCGGTCGTCCAGCCCAGAGATGCGACATATACTATATCCAGCATGTAATTTGACTTTGATTTAGAATAAAACCTGATACACAACTTAACTTCATCGAACTTGTCATTCTTTGACTCCCGTCCTTTTTTTGTACGTGGGCAGCGCAAGACGGTGGGCGGCCACCGGCCGTCTTGCAAAGCTGTGCCGCTACATATGTATAATTATTGCTTAGAGCGTCGGGCCCGTCGCTCTACCCGAATCCTGTGCTTATTTCCTGATTTCTCAGCAATTACACAATTTCTTCCAGAATCCTTTGGCACATGCGTTTTATTTATACAAACAGACACTTTGGTGGTCATTTCATTGGATTCTGTACGAACTCATTTTGATATCATTACCAAAAGTAGCATTTACTTTTAATCTGACTCATTCACATCAATCTATATTTTGAGAAATTCCCAGTTTCTTACCTTTCTTTTCTTGATGAATCCTCATAAATACAAGCTTTGCATTTTTTGGTCCCTGGATTTATCCTTTTTCATTTTCCCCACCTTTTATAATGGTCAAGTCCACCCCAGAAAATGTTGATTTGAATAAATAGAGAAAATTCAACCAAACATAATGCTGAAAATTTCATTAAAATTGGATGTAAAATAATAAAAGTTATGGCATTTTGAAGTTTCGCTTATTTTTCACATGAGCAACTCAAATGAGTCAGTTGATGATGTGCACCACTCACTATTTCTTTTGTTTTTTATTATTTGAATTATACAATATTTCATTTTTTACACATTTGACAATAAGGACCAACTTGACTGAACCATATAGTATTAAACAATGCTAATTCCAAATGTTCAGGGAGGAATTAATTGATGTTTCCCTTAACAATGAGGAGAAAATTAGAATATTTCATATTTCCTGTAATAAAATACAAAAGAAATAGTGAGTGGATGATGTCATCAGTCTCCTCATTTGCATACCAAACATGATGTGCATATACCGGTAACTGTTTTGTGAAATAAAGCAATACTTTAAAATTTCATAACTTTCTTATTTTACATCCGATTTTCATGAAATTCTTCGTGTTATGCATTTTGGATTTTTCTCTTTTTATTCAAATCTACTGATTGTTGGGGTGGACTTGTCCTTTAAATAGATCTATTATCTATGATTTGTGTCATGGAAACTTAAACATGCATATTTTGTCTTTGAAAAGTTGATTATCATCAGATTGAAATATGAATATGATGAAAGAATGTTTTCCAATCAATATTTTAATCATGTAGATGAAAAAACCTCATGTTTGGGGGGAAATTGAAATTAGAATAAAAAAATTATGAAAATTTTTTCTTTTAAACAAGCACAATTGATTAACTTAATAATTTAACTGGAATGTAAAGCAAAAAAAAAAACCCTTTTCATATTGAAAAAAGTGTACAATTTGTCATTGAAAAAGCAAATTATGTCGTAATCTAGTAAAAGAACCTTGAATTCAACCCCACTCATTCAATGAACAAGGTTATGATATAACATTCTCTGTTACGACTAGTAGGCCTAGTATATGTACTCCCCGCCCTGTGTGGCAAATTGAAGGTTGGCAATGTTTAGTTAATTTTCCAGCGGAGAGTTCAAGGCTAGCGGGCGTGTACATTTTGCTTATTACACTGCTACGAGCCATTTTATGAATGAAAATATAGTAAGCATGCACAGTGCAAGCCTTCCAGTGCCCCACACAGTATTTAGTCAAACAAAATGTGTGCAATTCTCTATCACCCTGTAACAAAATCGACCTAGAATTTCACTTTCCTACATTTTATATGAATTATGAAAGGTATTCTCTAAGGATCTATTTTCTCACCAATACTGCACAGTACAAATAAAAGTGATTGGTTAACATTGGTTTGACTTTAAAAAAATCTGAGCTAGAAGGTCACACTTGTCACCTGTGTCTGTGATATGTTACAAAAATAAAGCCCAGAAAAAATTGCGTTCGAAAATAATTATTTAGTGCTTTAAAAATTGAAATATAAATTCACCGGAAACACCATCTTAACTTCATCCCATACACTTATGTGTACTATTTAGGTGTCTATAAGACGCCTATTAACAAAATCAGGGTTTGCCTTGTTATTTTAGCTTTTCATTCTCAATAATAGTTGTTTTCAGGGTTTATTAGTACTAATACATGCACTTGTACACATGTTTCATCTTAGTTTGATAATTTTTTTAATCGGCTGCTCACAAAGTTAAACAATACCTTTAACATTTTTCTGGGGTTGACTGCCTTTTATTGTTTTGTCATGGATGTGATGATCACGGACGTCGGCTTTACCTTTACTTTCATTGGGTTCAGTTCCATCCTACATACCTCGCTCAAATCATATCCTAAACACGAAGTGTTGGGGCAAAATGTACTAATTTTTTTATAGTCTTTTTATAACCTTGCAGATTTGACTGTAAACACATAGTTTTCCTAGCAAAATATTTTTTCATTATTTTAGTGTGTTTGACATCCTTATTTTAGTTATTATGTTACGTACGTAACATGCCCTATATTGAAAAAGAAATCCTTTTTACATGTTTTTTGGGGTTACGCCTGGTATCTACTCGTCAATGGAAGTGGTCTCCCAGGTTTCTTTCACTTTTTCACTT